>NW_020455498.1:840456-911023 GCF_003342845.1 Nothoprocta perdicaria | reverse complement strand
GCACTGGAGGTGCCTGTGGTTGTGGTCGGCCAAGGGGCACAACTGAGACGTGTTCAAGGAGCACGGGCTTCTCAAAGAGTTGCTGAGGACACAGGGGGCCGGGTCTACAAAACGGAGTCTGAGAGAAATGGGAGATCTTGAGGAACTGTTCAAGGCCATTGGCCTAGGCTCTCTGGAGTTAAGGACTTGGCACAACTTGCTTAGCATCAGTAGCCAACGTTGCTGAAGCCTCAGGCTGCGAGCTGTGGCCTCTTACCCCGTTTAGTAAAAGAAGCCCCAGAGAAGGTTCAGGCCTGTAACACTGAGGGAGTTAAGGCCCTCTGCACAGGCTGCAGAGGCAGCAAAAGCAATGGCCCACCTGGAGACCCAGGTCCTGTCCGTGCTGCTGCTGGGCAGTGGGTTCATCTGGCAGGTGGGAGGGCTCCTGGCAGCCATCCAGGCTTCATTTGAGGTTTCCTTTCCGCTTTGACAGTCATTTCCTGACACTTTCTGTCTGTGAGCTCTGTGCAGGTGGCTCTGCATGTGGCAGCATCTCTGTYGTCTGCTTYRTCTTTCACTGTGGTTTACACCAGGTTGAGTTGGAGCAGCCTGTGACATTCACATCGGGACATCACCTCGCTCAAGCTCTCGCCTTGCTGCTCTCATAATGAAATATAATTGATGTTGCTGCCCACCTCAGGGGTCAGTRCGGGTGTGTGCGAGGGTGCTGTTGTCTCCCAGGCACAGAGAAAGCCCCTAAAAGAGAGAGCCAGGCCCCAGGGTGCCGCTTGCACCATSAGGTCCTTGCCATGTCCTGCTGGCTCCAGGCACGGCCAGCAGAGCTTTGCTGTCCTCRTGGGGCTCTCTAGGGGCTCTGGGTGCCAGGGAGAGSTGGGCAGCTCGCTCCTCACGCAGGCTTGGCACTGTGGGAGGTGTGACGGGCCCCCGGTYRAGACACTGCTGCTTCTGACATGGAGGTGACGTTATCACACACTATCAAYGGAAGAGATCTTGGGGGATGTCCCTCCTACAGCACCACTTGCTCAAAGCTGTCCTGGGCTCTGCAGGCAGGTTTGCATCCCTCAGCAGACACAGGAGCACCTCCNAGAAGGTTCAGGCCTGTAACACTGAGGGAGTTAAGGCCCTCTGCACAGGCTGCAGAGGCAGCAAAAGCAATGGCCCACCTGGAGACCCAGGTCCTGTCCGTGCTGCTGCTGGGCAGTGGGTTCATCTGGCAGGTGGGAGGGCTCCTGGCAGCCATCCAGGCTTCATTTGAGGTTTCCTTTCCGCTTTGACAGTCATTTCCTGACACTTTCTGTCTGTGAGCTCTGTGCAGGTGGCTCTGCATGTGGCAGCATCTCTGTYGTCTGCTTYRTCTTTCACTGTGGTTTACACCAGGTTGAGTTGGAGCAGCCTGTGACATTCACATCGGGACATCACCTCGCTCAAGCTCTCGCCTTGCTGCTCTCATAATGAAATATAATTGATGTTGCTGCCCACCTCAGGGGTCAGTACGGGTGTGTGCGAGGGTGCTGTTGTCTCCCAGGCACAGAGAAAGCCCCTAAAAGAGAGAGCCAGGCCCCAGGGTGCCGCTTGCACCATSAGGTCCTTGCCATGTCCTGCTGGCTCCAGGCACGGCCAGCAGAGCTTTGCTGTCCTCRTGGGGCTCTCTAGGGGCTCTGGGTGCCAGGGAGAGSTGGGCAGCTCGCTCCTCACGCAGGCTTGGCACTGTGGGAGGTGTGACGGGCCCCCGGTCRAGACACTGCTGCTTCTGACATGGAGGTGACGTTATCACACACTATCAAYGGAAGAGATCTTGGGGGATGTCCCTCCTACAGCACCACTTGCTCAAAGCTGTCCTGGGCTCTGCAGGCAGGTTTGCATCCCTCAGCAGACACAGGAGCACCTCCTTTCTCCTCYTCCTTTCCCCTCTATGTCCTTCAAYTCTGGTAATTGTAAAACAGTGTTTGGGACCATGACATGAGCAGAATACATGGCACAAGTGTCAGATGTGATTGTGTCCACTGACAAAGCCATGAGAAAATGGAAGGGAAAAGAGAAAAGGGAAAAGTGAGGGGAAGGGAGAGAACACTGAAGAAGAGGAGAGGGGAGGGGAGGAGAGCGGAGCAGTATGAATAACAGTTTGCTGTGTTTTCCAGCTGTGAGAGCAGGAAACCAGCAGATCTGAGCACCCCAGRTGATKTGTGCCCAGCATCTGTGCCAGGAGGTGAGGAYATTTCCCAAGGAAACCTGGAGGAGCTTCCCAGCACCTTGCCAAGAGAGGAAAACATTGTACCCATGCTGCAGTTGGAGCAAAGAGAGGCTRCCAGATGGCTTCCTCAGGCTGTCCATCCTCCCAAGGCTGTGTGCAAGCTGCCCCACTRCAGCGTTGCATTGGGACGCAGAGGAGATGCAGCCCAGCCAGGCTTTGCACTGGTCCCAGCCCTCCTGCCCACAGCAGTGCCCGTGTTTAGGGACACAGGCCATATCGGAGCTGAGAGCAGTGTGTCGATCCATTCACAGCAGGCATCAACACCCAGCTAGACCTTGAGGCCACAAGAAGCACAGCACCCTAAAGCATTAAGCTCTTTGCAATCCCTTATCCCCAGGCTTTTAGTCCTAATCTGGGGATAAAGTGTTTCTCTTCTGGTTTGGCGTCTCTTTGGACCCCATTATTTGTTCGAGAGGAGGTGTGTGCTCTGCTAACACAGCGTTTGAATGAGCTGAAGCTGTCCCTGCTGTGCCCAGAGAGCTGTACAAAAGTCCCTGGGAAGGACACTGGAGCCATCAGGGTGGCAAAGAGTTTCCTCATTCCAGCCTTTCCTCTCCATGCTGACAGGCCCTGTGGAGCTGTGTGAAGCTGTGCAACCCAAAATGATCTTCCTGCTCCAGCTCGCAGAAGCTCATGACAGATTTTGCCGCTTGGTGGCACTAAGCTCAAAGGACAACATGTCTGAGCAGGTTCTGATGCCCAGCAGTGACAGGTCCTGTCCCAGGATGGGTGAGCAGGAGCTTCCCCCCKWGCTTTCCCAAGCTATTTCTGGGCCTTGTGTGGGATATGCTGGGAAAGAGGGAGCGTGGCTCTGCTCCCACATGCGRGGGGCTGTGCACAGGGGTCAGGGCTGCTCACTCAGAGCCAGGCCAGTAGCATGTAGGGGAGAACTTGATGTATGATGGGAGATGTTGATAAATGTCCCTTTCTCCACCTGCTGATTTTGCTGTTACGTACTGAGTGTAAACAGCTGGACAGATGTCATGTGCTGGGCTCACAGTCCCCCCAGCCTGCAGTGACACATGGCTCTCCAAGCTGTCACCTTTGCCTCTGCTGATTACAGTTCTTCCATCAGCTGTTGGCATATTTTTCTCTTCCAACTCAGAGCAGGTCCATCTCAGTCTCCTGTGGCTTTTTACTTTCTCAGCCCTTGGGCTAAAAGATTTTGATCCCTCGCAATAACTTCTCCCTCCCACAGGGTAATTTTTTGCCTCATCCCCTTTTTAATGAGAGAAGAATGAACCCATCCCTGCTACCACTCGCTGGAAWACGAGCATGGGAGCTGAGCATGTCTTTTTGCATCACTAATAGATAACAATATGAAGGAATGAGGCTCCCTCTGCTGGCATTTCCATTACAAATGAGGGAAGAAAATACTCTCCGAGGAGATGCATGTGGYCATGTGGCCCAGTGACCATGTGGTCAGTGGTGTAGGTGCTTGTAACCATATGAAAAGCTGCTGGGTGGGCTCTGGGCAGAGATCATGCGTCTTCCTGCAGAGGACCGGAACAAGGTATTTCAGCAAAAGAACTGCTTCTCCATGACTGTCTGCATCTGGTTGACTCTCCTGAGAGAAAAGGTGTAGGAGAATATTGGAAGCGAAAGGTAAAGAAACAAAAAAATGGCCAGCAGGGTTCACTGCAGTCACAGTTGCCTTGCATGTCTGCCTGTCTGTAATGAAGATATCTGAACTGAAGAGTCTTCTGTGAGCTCCTAGGTCTTCTAGATCTGTAGTAAACCATTTTGTTGTGTACAAGTGCACACAGTTGTGAGTATCATGTTGGATTGCTCCTATTACTGCTTATGAAATATACAGGAGGGGGACCTGGGAAAGACACAGGCAAAATGAAATTTCACTGAGTGGGTTCCTAACTCTGGTACGGCAACCACTCCTCTCTGGTACCCTACACACAGTACCCATCAACCACAAAGGTACATCTCCATTTCAGTTCAGGTCTTAGAAAACGCAGAAGGAGGGTCATGAATATCTCCTCAGGGTTTACCACTAAAGTCCATGGTGACCAGTGAGGCACACTTGAGGCTTAGTACTGAAGGCAATAGTGGATCCTTATTTCTCAGGGGAGACAAAGTAATTCAAGGTAGAGCCTGCATGCAGCAGGTCAAGGCAGAGCAATCACCATCTTGCAGGGTCATGTAGCCTTCCCTAGGCACGGCAGTCTGTACTGACATTCAAGCAGGTCCTTCCCAAATACTGCACTGATGTGGAGCAAGCATTTGGGAGACCTGCTGCAAGGAAAGATGACTGTAGGTTCTGCTACATGCCAATATTGAAAATGTTCAATGTATGGTTGGTGTCTGCTGTACCCTTCATTATCCTCATGAGGGTGCAGGAGACCAGTTGGTTTCTTCTGAACCACAGTACATCTTCTGGAGGATGCATGACAGCACTGAAGGCTTAACTCTGACCACTCATTTGCACAGAGTAGGTTTTAATCCACCTTTCTGAAACTTGTAATTCTCACACAGTGAGATTTTTTTTTAATATCTACCAAAAATGTACTTTTCTAAAAGGTGAAAGTTTGTAATTTTATCCTTTGCAGGACCAAATTTCAGTGTTCGGGGAGAAATCAGCATCAAGCCTTTTGATGTTTTCCTGAAAAAAAAAAGGTGCAGTTCTTTACATTTGTTTTTTAAGGATGAGTAGATCTTGCCAGAGAAAACAAAGAAAAGGTTGTTTTTGAAAATCTGTTGCTCTGACTCTAACCTTCAGCCTTTAATTTCAGAAATACATCTTTCCTGTTCTTGACTAACACCCAGGTATCATTTCCTTMATTATTTCCATGTATGCCTCTTCTGGTCTACAGTGACATAGCTCAAGTAATCAGACTGATGTTGGAGGCCCACACCTTTAGTATGTTGCTATATAGTTGGTAGTACTGTAATTCCTGTTAGCTACAACAGAATTAGGCAATAGTGTTATGAAAAAAGACATAATTAGTAGAAAGAGTGGAACTGAACTTATGAAAGAATATTTGCAAAGCAAGTTGCTACAGCAGTCAATGAACAACAGCTTGGAGCAGGTCAGCGACCAGTAGAGATGAAAGACTGGGAGATACTGTCAACCTCACAAACATCATCCACCTCAGCCTGAAGGAGGGTGGCATGACTCGAAAGTAGAGACTCTTGAATGTGGAGAACCTTCAGGGATGCCTGGAAGGAAACTTGCAGGGGCTGAACAGACTCATCCTGACTACTGACAACTGTCACATCTGTCAACAGAGAATGAAGGAGTAAAAATAACCATGTCTCTATAACCTTGTGGTGTTTACATTGTTAATTGCTCTTTTGCAGAGGTGATTAATATCTAGATTCCTTSACATGGATCCAATGATTTTGTAATTATTAATATATTAGTTTAGTTGGTCTTGATCTAAAACATATCGATGTTTTCAGCTGTATGGCCCTTTATACAACTTTAATCCCTCTTCCATGTGAGTTTCATAAAAGAGTTGCTTCAGAGAAAGACCAAATGCATTATCTGATCCTGGACCAGCATCAGTTAAGCAAGCACATCTTCAGAGATGATCACATATGATGTTGCAATTAAGGTCTTTTGAGCACTTTCTGAAGAATTTTTTTTTCTGGGTCACAGATGCAGTTATAGGCGCCAATGGTATGGCCTGTCTGATAAGCCTGAACTCTGGACCTTGGTATTCATTTAATACCCCACCTAGATGCAGGGTATCTTGTGCACCCTGATGCCCAGCTTCCTCCTTGGGTTTGTCCTAGATGATCAGTTTCATCTACCCTGACAGGGCTTGCAGATGTGCTGTGCAGAATCCCACTTGTGGGTGCACTATGGTGTGTACTAAACMACTACCACGGGTGCACCCATGCAGCCTTGAGCAAGAGGTGGGGTCAAGTCTGAGACCAGAAAGGTTTCTTGATAAAACAAATCTAAAGTTTAACTAAAGTTTTAAAATCTTCATCTCTTCCAGCATGCAGGATAGCCTTGGCTGCAACATGGTATTTCCCTCAAAATCTTGTTTACRGACAAAGATGAAGCAGAGCATAAATACAAGCCAAGCAATTATTGTTCATTGAATGGAAATCATAAGACTCTAGTCATTATTGCTACCAATTTAATTGAAAAAAAAACCCAAAAGGAATGCAGTTAAAACTGTTATACACACACTCCCTAGTTTCTGGTGCTGTGTTCACCCTTCCCCTGCTCCTTTGGGTCATAATGACAGTGCATTTATGCAGCTGTAAGTGGTGGGTTGTTACAGTGAGTTGTCAGCATTTGGTTGTCAACCTCGTTTGATTCGCTGCCAGGTGTCAGCTGTTCCTGCATTCCCTGTGGAGGCCGAATCCCACAGCTCTCTCCCCTGGGACAAACATTTGCAGTGACTCTCAAGGGACAACTGGCTGGAGGAGGGGGCAAGGAGAGGAAAATGCCCCAGAACTGGAATAACACCTAGCCTCAGAGCATGAAGGAGGAAGACAGAGGACGGGAGACTTTAGTCTCAGTACGATGCTCCTAAATCATTTGTGGCTTCTGCTTCTGCAATCATTTTAAAAACACTTCTGCCCCTCTGACTGGCTGCATTCTACTTCACTAATTTGTAACGTGACAGCAGGACCTGAGCAGAACACATTAATACTTTCTCAGTTCAGCCCTGAAGCTCAGCCCAGGAAACTCCCCTGCCAAAGTTCTCATAGGGTACACTAGAGAAGAGGAAATATATGCTTAAAAAACATTAAGCTCAGCGTGAAGAAAGCATTGCTTTTCAATGCAACTATGAATTAAGGTAAGAGACAGTTATATTTTGCATAGCATTTTACATAGAATTGATAGAAGTGGATGAAAAGGAATGGTGTGTTCATGGACTTAAGGAAGGTCATCATTAGATAGCTCTCAGAGTCTATTCCATCGAAAATGATAGAGGCAACGTTTGTGAAATGTGAAAGTGGAAAGAGGAGCACTTAGCCACAATAAAGCAGGGCAGAAAAWTTCTGCTTGCCTAATTATGCACTAATTATATGTGGCATCTTATAGTTAAAGAAGTATTCAGCCCTGCCAGAAGTCTTCAGGACTAGACCACAATAATGAAAAATAATTGTGGGTATGTAGCACAAAAGGATGGATCAACAAGATACAAATATTCTATTTTATTTGATGTTTTTGTTTGATGCCTGCTAGGTTTTCAAAGATAAGTTTTCAAAGATAAGCTGGTCAACTCACCAGCACTGCATGTTTTTAGTTTTGGCCAACAAACCGTAATCATGAACATTTGTGTCGATGAAATACAGGCCAGTACAGAAAATTTGACAGAGAGGAGAGAAATAGTCTATGAGGACAGACTGGCATGATAATGACAGGGATTCAAAAATTTCACAGACAAATTTTCTGTCTGACCACATTACTTAATTTATCTTCAATAGAAGGATGTTCTAAATAGGTATCTGTTCATTTTTATATTTGTGTAATACAGTGGCAGCAGTCGGTTAAGACTGGTGTGGTGTAAACATATATCCAGAAATAGCTATTCCCAATCTAGTCAGTTGGGGGTAAACCCTGTGCAGAGGCAGTGCACAAAAGCAGTGAACTGATTAATAAAATAAACGTAAGAAAGAAACCACAATGAATTACAAGGGTACTGCAGTGAAGAAAAAATGCAAAAAAAAAAAAAAAAAAAAAAAAGGGAGAAGAACTGTTCAGAGTGCCTGTAAGGAAAAGAAAAACTAATGTTTGACAAAGGAGATGGAAGAATGATTATTAAATTGAGAGGTCTGTTGTGATATGGTCATCTTCCCAGGAAAGGGCAAGCAACTCTATTACTTAAACTTCATGGAGATGCAATTAAAGGTTTATATGCACTGCCCTCTAATAGAAAGATGGAATAGATGATATAGCAGATCTCTTGTTTCTGATCTCAAGGATGCCATGACAACATGACCTTATTAAATAATAGAAAGGGGGGCAGGAAGTAACTAGGCACATTTACAAAGGCACGGAGAGGATGGAGCTAGTGGCAGCTAGAAACAACGGCAAACAGTGCACACAGCTACAAACAATCTTCTGTTTTTACAGTCCTTTTAACAGAAAAAATAAAAGAAATTTGAGCACACCTTAAGAGAAGGCCTAGGAAAAGAAATACKGAGGAAAAGCAGGTAAGAGAAAGCATGGGTAAAACACTCAACTATACACCTTTTAAAAGACGTACAGTATTACTAATARTGGGCTAAAAAGAAGGGGCAAATAGGCAATGTAACAAGCTAGAAGAAACACCTGTAAAACAATTTTTCCAAGGGTGATCCTAGGACTTAACATCAAGTATGATGATAACCTCAAACTCCCATGCCTATTAGGCAGCCCTCTGGGGAAAGACTTTTCACTTTCCTGCTCTGCCCCTGCCCTTTGGTGAGACATCAGGCCCCAGCAGCTGAATGCTACTCTTAGTGAAGTTCTCCACTTCTCCTATTTGAAGTCYTTCAAATACTGTTCTTCAAATGACCCAAATAAGCTGTGTGTGCTCAATACTATTCCTGTAATGTTTATCTAATGAGAAGAAGTTCAGACTGATGTCCTGTGGGAGGCATAGTGGACATCTTGGTGGAGCTGCAACCTGCAGCAGTGGCAGCCGCTCACCAGGCTCCCACATACTGCTGTCCCAAGGTCTGGCTGCCTTGCTGGGCCATGTGCTCCATGTCTAGGAGCTGCATAGAGCTGGGTGACCTGGGATGAGGAGCAGCTGGGACCCCAGAATGTGGGCATCAAGTCTTCTGCAGTGCTACAGTGTCAGCCTCAGCAGGGCTGTCTACAGTGGAGGGAATTAGCTGGAAACAGTAAAGTCTCCGATTACTCCTTTTACTATAAATAAACCAATAGCCACAGAGGGGAACTACCACCTCCCCAGCAAACCACACGCAGCTGTGGTATTGTCCTCTCTCCCGGAGAGCTCTGAACACGTCTTCCGGATAGAGACAAAAAAAAGCAAATACAGGAATGCTGCTGAGGGCAGAATTTGCCCAGGACCATGGGGTTCAGTCTGCTGTGCCCGGTTTATTGTAGAGTTAATGCAAACAGTCAGGATGAAGCCATTAGCCTGGTCAGCTTGGTGGGACGATGCACTGACAGACCAAGAGGYGAGCGCCTCTTGCTCGAAGTTGCTCTGTGGTGGCTCTGAAGCACAAGAAGTGAAGCCACCACTGCTGTTAGAGAAAGTAATAACTGCATGAAGTTTTTTTATCAGAGCACATCTTATCTTGATGAAATGGGCAAAGCTGAAACATGTTGTAATTACTTGTTTTGCTTTTGTTAGCTCCAGGTTATCTTTTCAAATTTATTTGAACAAACACTTTCCAATACGATAAAATCTAAATGGAGGTTGGAGAGACCCTGGGGGTTGGACTCTGTACTATCTCCTCCTGTCCTCTACCAGAGAAGCCTGATCTTTTCAAATACTTTTATTTTTTTTCATCAAAACTATTGGTTTAAAATTGTAAATATACAGGCTGCTCAYGTCCAGCTAGTGGAGTCTGCTTCTAAATTAATTTGTGATAGATGCATTTGTTAGGGGACAAGAAGCCTCTACAATACTCAGATTTATATTTTATCAAACCAGCAGTGGTTTGACAGGCTTCCATTTCTGCTTCTGTGTTTTGGGGTACATTAAAAACTGTGAGTTTTCAAAAGCACACTGCACTCTTCCTATGCACCTTGAACTCCAGTTTGAGTTGGAAAACCTCAAAATGAAGCAGCCAAGATCACTGTTCACTTTTAAAAAATGTGCTCTCAGAGTATTGGTACAAGCCTTCAGAAATTAAATCATCCAAATGGAAAAGCTTTTGCTAAACTCATCCTGTCCACAAAAATGGTATAATTGATCTAGGAACAAATCACTTGAGAAAGAAACACCAAGCAAAGGAATTTCCTCACTTTAAAGTCACCAAAGAAGGACTCTGGCAGAAGGGAGCAAGGATGCACCRGGAATTACACCACATCTGCTCAAAAGTGGAGGAATGGTGAAAGGAATAGATAGAAATAGGAAAAAAACAAACAAACAAAAAACAAAGAACAGATTTTATTAGAAAGAGTGCAAACTGACTATTTGATAACAACATCCTACTTCCCAAATTATGTTGCTTTTTTTCCACAGACATCACACAGGCCCTCCTCTAAGCCCCTCTTAACTCCTGGCTCTTCACTGGACTCTGCTTCTTTCCAGAGGATCCCATCCTAGGATCTGGGCTACCTAGTGCTAGTGAAGTAGCTGGGGGAAGGAGAGTTTGCCTTTTTCAGTCATCAATTACCAAGGCAAAGTCACTGTTGTTAAGGCTAGTCTGCCCCAAATACCTCATGTCCTCTGCCTTCCTGTGTATCTCAGGTTGGAGGGTTTTATTGGGTACCTCCAATGCTGAGCAACTTGACTGTGACTGACTAAAGCCTGTTTCTCAGATCAGTATTTTCTCTTGATGTGGAGACCTTGAGACATGCAAAATCCACTTCTTTTTTTTTTTTCCTGATGAAAGTCTGTTCTGGTCATCAGCATTTGCATCCATATTGCATCAGCCTTAAACACGTCTTATTTCTAGCTTGGATGTTTCTTCCTTGAATTTTCCTCAATTTCACTGATTTTTCATATGCCTAATCCCAGTAGATTGTCACAATTGTTATCACCAGCAAATGTGGGTGGAAGAACCACTCTCTTTTCTTTTTTCAATTACAGGGTTTTCCTATAGCCCACAAATTATTTCAGTGACATTTTTTTCTATACTTTCTCTGCCTCATATAAGTTAAGTATGTCTCAACCTCTCATACCCAAAGTATTCAAACAGCTCAAGCACCAAGCTCAGCAGCAGAAGACTCTTCCTTCTTGTTCCTTCCCACTTAGTATCTCTTTAAGCAACCCAAGCTTGCATCAGCTTTTCTTACTGAAATCTCTGTCTGGAAGCTCGGTTTTAGTGTCTTCCTGTGTTTGCAGAGTCAGTGTTTCCTAGGAGACACATCCCCACGCTCTAGACCCAGTCTGTATTTTTTAGCTCCCKTGTACACAATTCTGGTTGAATTAAAAAAACAAAACAAAACAAAACACTTGAATCATCTCAGGAGTCCTAGATTGCTCAGGTCTGTCTGAATTGTCACTATCTAGTTGTCAACCTTTTCTATCACTTTAGTTTGCTAGCTCTGATTGCCCAACTGCTTTCAGATTATTGATGAAAATATAGCATGTTTTTAAGTTTTGGACTAGCAGTCTCTGCAGAATTTTACAAGTAGTAGTATTGATTCTATGAGGCTTCCTTCACTGACAACTCTTTTTTGAGAGAGATTTGATAACAAATGAGTCCAAATCCTATTGTGATGCTTTAGACTGGAGAGATGATCAATCAAATAAACAGGCAATTCATGTCAACACTTCCACACAGAATCTTTTATCAACCTTGTAATGTTATGAGATGACAAAACTAAATCTTATTTTCTATAAAACCACACAGACTAGCATTTCTTACACTCTCTCCCTTTACTATCTAAATCTGCTTTGGCTCAGGACAAGCGTTAGATTATACTGTTTCATCTTGCTTCCTTCTTTTGAATATTGGCATCATGATGCTGCTTCCAACACTTGTTGAAGACTCCTCATTTCAAGACTGATTGAAAAACTCAGTTTAAAATAACTGCATCTACTGGATTAGTGCTTTTGACTATGAATAACTAACATGATCCCAAGCAGTTCCAGAAACCATCCCCTCTGCCATCCTGTTCTTAAAGTTAAGCTAAGTGAATTGCATGAACGAGTTGTGCACAGGACTGAAAAATGGGTCCTGATTCTGCTTACTGTATTGCCCATAAATCTAAGTGTGGTTTTGGGTATCATTCAAAGAGCAACAAACATCATTAACAGCAGCCTGGTGATTAAATCCTTGTAGCTGGACTTGGTCAAGAGTGTCACTCGGAGCACTACTAAGATTTTGCATCTCTTCTGCTGCTCTTTCCACCAGTCTTTGCTCAGTCTCTTGGTTTTGTTGTTGTTGTTGTTGTTGTCAGAAATGCCACCAGAAGCTATAGTGTTTCATTTGAAGATTCATCCCTGCTGCATCTCTGAAAATCATGAACAGGCAAGAATCAGACGGGTGTAGTTGCCAACAGACAAAAGCAGCTGTGTTTATATGTGGGTAGGGTGGTGGCAGCTCATCTTCAAGAGTGAGAATGGGATAGGCACCTATATGGTTTCACAGGGGCTCATGCACTGCCTACCCCTTCCCTGGGCCAACATAAGTCTGAATTTTTAGTATGAAATTCAGACCACATTGAGAGTAGGCTTCATTTGCGTGAGAAAAGCAAGTGAGCCAGTGTCACCCAGAAGTGCTGACCACGGTGTGAAAATTTTTTGGACAGTTAAATACTTTCTTGTCAGCATATTGTGCAAATCTGAAACATGAACTTCTGGCAGAGATCTGGTTTGCGTTATTTTCTAGCTCTTTTTTCATTCACTGATGGCCAAAGCAGCCCGTAGATCTGTCTTATTGGTAGTAAAGCTTGCAACATGGCACTTATCACAAACTGAAGTAGCAAGAGCGATAAATGGAACAACCAGATGTGTAAAGAGAATTTCAATCTTGTTTCATCCAGCTTGATGTTAATGCTGTTTGAGGGCTGAAATGCAACTTCCATTGCTTAGATGTGTTTTAAATGCCATAATCTCACTTCCCTGTGCATTATATACAACACACACAATACAGAATGGCTAGGAATAATCGAGTTGAGAAATACAGTTTTTGTCCTGCAGAATATAAGCTTTTAGACAGCTATAAATGTAATTAAAAGCAGAAGTTCTGTGAGCAGCAGACTTGAAAACTGGTGGGGTAATCTGGAAAAAGAGAAAAATAGTTAAGAGTTCTGTGAGAAGCAGAAGTATTATTTCCCGTATTCAGCAAGGGAAAATGTCTGAAGGAGAGACTTTACAGACATGTGCCATCCTTCTTCAGTATCCTCTACAGTTTTCAGTCAACTTTTCCCCTAATTTGAGTAAGAAATGCAAGGGAGAAAAATGGGTTGAAGCTGACAGGGAAAAGGCTACAGCACATACTGAAATAGGTTTTGCACGCCTGACAGAGAATATCTGTCMGGGAAGCATGGAGGGCGGACAGATTTAAGTTTCCTTTCTTTAGAGTTTGGTAAAATGTCATCACATTATGCCTGTCTGACACTGGCCGTTTCTTGGAGTTTGAAGAAAACCTATGGAGAAACAATAGCTTAATTTGTAAAAAAGGGAGCTACATTTTCAATGCCCATACTGCATATTCAAGATGGGTGACAGTGGAAAGGTATGAGTATGCTGCTAGTGATATCCAAAACCTATGCACTAGTAGCTGAAAAAAAAAACACAGACTCTTTCAGCAATTTTGGATACTGTAAATATCATTTTGATATACACAGTTCTCTTTTGCTGCTGTGTGTGCCATGCAGTATCTTACCCTTTCCATTGGCAAGGGTCCCACAGGCTTAGCAACCACTCATTTCTTGGTGAAGAAAATAATTTACTATTAAAAATCATCTATACCGTGAGCTAGTGGAAATTACCTCAGTGAAGTTACTTCAGGAGAAATCAGTAAGGCCAGGATTTCATCTTGCACCTCTGTGTTAATGTCCTCCCGCAAAGAAGCTAACCATTCTCAAGTACAACTTTCCCTCCAAGTAATGCCAGTGGAAGCAGGATGTGTAAAAGTCGGCCAAACTTTGTTGGGAACTGTATTTTCTTAAAAATATGGATATTTTTCTGAGTCAAATGAAATACARTCGCATGTGTGGATTCATACTGAAACTGTCTAAGGGAACTAGCTGTGTTCTTAGACATGAATTAAGGGAGCAAGCACTGGAAAGACCAGCACAGCCAAGATCCTTCAGAGAGGAGAAAGTAAAACAAAGTGAAATCCTTCTTTCCAAATCATAAACTTCACACAACACATACACGACATGTAAGCACAACCCAACAGCTCTCTGGCTGCCACATTTTGCTCTGCCTGTGTGGTAAGCAAAAATGTCRAGAGAATACAAGCTGGCACTACTTAATGTTTTTCTTCTGTGTGAGAGGACTCTTTCCTTTCACATCAGGAGACAGATGTCTTCAAGAGGAGCTTAAGTGATAGAGCAGAAGTCAGAGAACTTTGCAGGGACATTGTGACCTCTTTTCTGCTTTGTTGCAGATTCACAGAGTTAGGAAGTGGAGATCATAGAAWCATAGAATCCTTAAGCTTGGAAGAAACCTTTAGATATCATCTAGAGCACATGGCACAGGGCTGCATCCAAGCAGGTTGTGAAGATCTCCAGAGAAGGAGACTCCACAACCTCTCTTGGCCAGCTGTTCCAGGACTCTGTCACCCTCACATGAAAGACTTTTTTCCCAAAGTTCCTGTGGAGCTTTTGATGCTTCAGTTTGTGGCTGTTTCCTCTAGTTCTGTCAGTGTTCATCACTGAAAAGAGGCCGCCCCCTCCTCCTCACTSCTTCCCTTGAGGTATTTATACACACTCATCAGGTCCCCCCTCAGCCTTCTCTTCTCCAGGCTGAACAGGCCCAGCTCTCTCAGCCTTTGCTCATAGGGCAGATGTTCCAGGCCCCTGATCATCCTCATAGCCCTGCGCAGGACTCTCTCCAGCAGCTCCACATCCCTCTTGTACTGGGGAGCCCAGAACTGGACACAGTCTCCAGATATGACTTCAACAAGGCTGAGTAGAGGGGGACAATCATTTCCCTTGACCTGCTCTTCTTAATGCACCCCAGGATCCCACTGGCCTTCTTGGCCACCCTGCTGCCTCATGGTCAACTTGTTGTCCACCATGACACCCAGGTCCCTCTCTGCAGGGCTGCTCTCCAGAAGGTCTGTCCCCCAGCCTGTACTGGTGTCTGGGGTTATTCCTCTCCAAGTGTAGGACCCTGCACTTGCCCTTGTTGAACTTCAGGAGATTTCTCACTGCCCAGTTGTCCAATCTGTCAAGGTCCCTCTGGATGGCAGTGCAGCCCCCTGTGGTTATCAGCTACTCCTCCCAGTTTGGCATCATCAGCAAACTTGCTGAGGGAGCACTCCAGCCCTTCATCCAGTTCGTTAATGAATAAGTTGAACAGGACCAGACTGAGGACTGACCTCTGGGGGACATGGCTAACCACAGGATTCCAACTGGATTCAGCACCACTGATCWCAACCTTCTGAGCTCTGCCATCCAGCCAGTTCCCAATCCACCTCACTGTCCACTCATCTATCCCATACCTCCAGAGCTTGCCCAGGAGGATGCTGTGAGGGACGGTGTCAAAAGCCTTGCTGAAGTCCAGATAGATGACATCCACCGCTCTGCTCTCATCTATCCAGCTAGTCACTCCTTCATAGAAGGCGATCAGGTTAGTCAAGCATGATTTCCCCTTGGTGAATCCATGCTGGCTACTCCTGAGCACCTTCCTCTCCTCCACGTGTCTGGAGACAGCRGCCAGGATGAGCTGTTCCATCACTTTCCYGGGGATGGAGGTGAGGMTCATCGGCCTGTAGTTRCCCAGGTCCTCCTTCTTGCCCTTTTTGAAGACYGGAGTGAYRTTGGCTTTCTTCCAGTCCTCCGGCACCTCCCCCGTTCTCCAGGACCTTCCGAAGATGATGGCGAGCGGCTCGGCTAGGACATCTGCCAGTTCCCGCAACACCCTGGGGTGCATCCCATCAGGGCCCATGGATTTGTGGGTGTCAAGTTTCCTTAGGTGCTCTCTGACCCACTCTTCCTCTACCCAGGGCAAGCCTTCCTCTCTCCGGCTCACTTCTTGTGTCCCCAGGACCTGGGATTTTAGAGGACTGCTGCTGACAAACACAGAAGCAAAGGTAGCATTCAGCAGCTCTGCTTTCTCCATGTTTYCCATAACCAGGGTACCCACCCCATTCATCAGCAGACCCACATTCTCCCTGACCTTCCTCTTGTTGTTAATATATTTGAAGAAGTTCTTGTTATTTCTAACATCCCTTGCCAGATTCAATTCCAAATGTGCCTTAGTTTTCCTTGTTGCATCCCTGCATTCCCAATGTCAGGACAACGTTCCTGTATTTCTCCCAAGGGGGCTGTCCTTTCTTCCRCATTCTGTATACTGCTTTCTTCTGTTGGARTTTTGCCAGGAGCKCCCTGCTCATCCACGCAGGTCTCCTGTCCTCTCTGACTGACTTCTGACTCATAGAGATGTACATCCAGAAGACTYWAGTCCAAAYTCCTGCTCAGAGCAGCACTAGTTAAAGCAGATTGCCTGGGGCCATGTCCAGCTGAATTTCAAGGATCTCAGAGATGGAAACCTCACAGCTTCTTTGGGGCTGTATTCCATTTTTTGACACCCTCACAGTGCAAATATCTCCCTCATAGTAAGAATCTCCCATGTTGCAGCTTGGCCATTTCTTGTCATCTTCTGAGAAGGGTTTACCTGCTTCACCTTTATACCTTTTCATTAAGTAGCAGCAGGAATATCCTCACTGAACCATCTCTCTTAAGGTCGATCTAAGCCAGTTGTCAGCTTYTTGTCATATGCCAAGTTCTCCAGCCCCTAACCATCTTGGTAGCCCTTGGTCTCATTTCAGTGCCTGAGTGATCCAAGTGAAAAGTCCACTAGCCATCAAGTAGGAAAGAGGCTTGAGCACTGTGCAATGAGCCAAGTAAAAGCTCAGGAGTAGGGAGCTGGATCCCCTTAGTAACTCATGCTCAGTCTAAGACATCCCTGCTGCATCCTTGTCACTTATCATTTCAGAGGAACATGATAGCAGAATTTAGTTTCTGAAGAGGAGAATGAAAATGTCAGGATGGGAAGGCAATAAAGATTGGCCATGGGAATTGTGTGATACATCTCAAGGTCATTTCTGTATCCTTCTACAGAGTAGATAAAGTAATGACTGGTCAGAGACATAAAGGKATGGGGAATCTGTCACACATCCCTGTAATCAGCTCTATTTAGTCATGTCATATGTAGAAGAGTATTATCTTATTTGTGATTAGCATTGGCCTTTGTCCCAGCTCCTCCAAATTTTCTTCTAATCTCCCCCTTAATTCTGCTATTATCAGACACCACACTCCCAGAAACTGGAGAATTAAACAGGGATGCAAGCGAATGGCTGGTTGGAATCTGCAGGGAGGCTCAGTTCTTAGTTCAAATGCAAATACTCTGCAAGAGCTGCTCAACCTGYGGGTGTGACTGCCTGCTGCAAACARCCTTCCTCCCATTGTGCCCATGCCCTGAAACTACCAGCTCTGAGACAGCTTTTCTTCTAGACCACTTTTCCGGTGCAAAACCACAGAGATTGTGTTCTGAATATGGGCACTTCTAATTTAAATGTTTTGGGGACAACTAGACTTTGAACTTTCAGAATAAGATATTTAAAATGGAGGGCATGTGTTTCCAGCTAGTAGAGAAAARAAAAAGCTTGAGAAATGACTACAAAATAAGAGGCCAGAACTTTGTGTAGAAACAACGGCCTAGGAGTGAGGCATTTGGAGAAAATGTCAATATGGCCACAATAACCATCACTTTGTTGAGTTTGTTGTAGCTATCACTAAGTCATAGGAAACTTCTTGGGCAAGGATTATCTTATACCACAAGAGATTTTTACTCCATGTATTACAATTATTAAAAGAAACCCTGAAAGGCTTATTATAAGCATAGGGTGAAAAAAAWTTGCTATCAACATAGAAATGTAGGCTGGGATTTCACTCACTCTTTAAGTACCAGAAGTAGTGACAACATTCATGTGCACAATACTCATGCTAAGTAATGTGCTTCTGCCCTCCATAAAGACTAAGGAATTTTGTCAATACAGCCAGTGGAGCCTAGAAAACAGTCCATCTCATTTTAAGGGAGATTTGGTATGACCTGCGTTTGATCACTGTTCTCCATTGACTATATTGCCCACCTTTCCCAAGAACAGGAGATATAAGCATCCACTTCAGAGATGCTTTACATTCACTGAAATTAATCGCATCTTTTAGCCAACGTGCTATAGCGAATGGCTTCCTGTAAGAAGTTTTAAACATTGTGACCAAGGGGTAGTTATTAATTGCAACTTCACTTTTAGTGAGTTTTCTCTTTAATCTTAGTTTTAGCTGTTTTGGCCTTACAGCCATGTCCCCAGACTTCTGTACAGTGTATCACAGTCAATTTTCCTTCATTTCCTAGAGAGTGAGCAAATAATGGATACTTAACAGTCCTTTTCCCAAACCAGGAGCAGACCCAATGTATTGATAGATGTGCCTCTCTACGATTTTTTGATCCCCTGCAAACAGARCTCTTTATGGAGATCCAAACATCACATTGAAAGGGAATGCAGAGGAATTAATGAGTGCAAGCTAGGGGTCACAGGGCTGCCTCACATATACTGATCAGTTGGTTGCAGTATAGTTACTGAGATAACAAGTCCTGGTTCTACCCTGACTACCCTGCACCCCAGGCCAGGGCAGTTGTAAGATGCTTCAATGCTTGAGGAAAAGGGCCAGTATAGTTTCGTTGCTTTTSATTATAGGATGATTAAAAACAAAACAAAAAAACTCATCAAAGATACACTTGCATCTAGTAGATGTCTCTGTACTTTTACCATGGGTTTATCATCTGAGATATCATCTAGATCCACTTTTGTTGTTTTTGGCAGGTAACATAAACTGATTAACAGTTACATTTCAAGTATCGTTTCTTGCTGAACACTGCCCAGCAGACTAGGAGAGCACATTTCCTGCAACACATCACATACAGAGGTGACGTCAGCTTAATGCTATTTCTGCTCTCTTCCAATAAGAAAGGGCTTATTCATCAGACTTTAATATTCTCATTTTTTTTCTTAAAATAAAGAATAATTTTCAGTGAAGTACATGTAACTGAAAAGTCTAGCCTTATATTAGAAATTACTACCACCTCTGCAGCAATACAAGTCTCACAAAACCCAGTATTGACAAAATCCCAAAGTGCTTGTATTGATGAGATTTCTCAATATTGTTCCATAGCAGATACTGTATCTCTCTCTCTAACATCTTTTTTTTTTTCCTTTTTCACATTCCCTCTAGCCAGAAAATTCAGCATGACGGAAGCATTCCCAGAAGTGACAACTGAATTCATTTATGATGAATACGCTTTAATCTGTGATAAAATTGATATCCAGGAATTTGGGAAAGTATTTCTGCCAATATTTTACATTGTAGTGTTTGCCCTTGGCCTCACAGGGAATCTACTGGTGGTTTTGGCTATTGTGAAAGAAGGCAGTAAAAGGAGCATCACTGACATTTATCTCTTGAACTTGGCAATCTCAGACCTGCTCTTTGTTATCTCCCTTCCCTTCTGGGCTTCCAACGTGGTGAATGGATGGACCCTTGGGACTATATCATGCAAAGCTGTTTCTTCACTGTATTACATAGGTTTCTTTGGGGGCATGTTTTTTATCACTGTTATCAGTATTGACAGATATTTGGCTATTGTCCGAGCAACATATTCTCTGAAATCCCGAACAATGAGCCATGGCTTTCTTGTAGTTTGTGGAGTATGGGCAATGGCAATTCTAGTTTCGGTGCCACATTTTGTGTTCACCCAAAAGGTAGAAACTGATTGCATTTCTGTGTCCCCTGATGAGCTTAAGAATATGTGGAGGGTGTTCTGCAATGTGGAATTGAACACCATCGGGTTTTTTATCCCAGTCTGTATCATGTGCTATTGCTACTTTGGGATCATCAAAACCCTGCTGTTATGCAAAAACCAGAAAAAAACACGAGCCATAAAACTGATCTTAGTTGTGGTGATTGTATTTTTTCTGTTTTGGTCCCCATACAACGTGCTGATTTTTCTAGAAACTTTAAAGCACTATGAGCTATTTGTAAGTTGTAACCAAATTAAATCATTGGACTTTGCAATGCACCTGACTGAAACTATTGCATTCAGTCACTGTTGTCTCAATCCTGTTATCTATGCTTTTGCAGGGGAAAAATTCAGGAAATATCTTTATCACATCTGCTTACAGTATTGTCCATTCATGTGTTTCTGTGGGCCCTGCAACCGCTACCAGGTCAGTTCTTCAACTAGTTATGCAGAAAGCATTGTGAGCAGCAACATAACCGTAAATACAAATGATCACGATGCTTCTGTCTTTCTCTGAAAGGGAAGCTCTGTGAGAGAGACATCTATGTAAATATGTGTTCTCTGGCTCTATGTAAATGCGGCTTCTATGTAAATGTGGCTACTACGTCTCTATGCCTGRCAGCCACTGAGAGATTGCCATTATCCATCTGAAAAGACTTAAGACCTCAGTGAATTACTGGTATGGTTCTTGTTAAGCATTAAGTATTCTAGAATAGTRAACATTTTTAAAACAAAAACAGTACAATTTGTCCAAGTCTGGATATAGAATTGAATCAAGAGAGAATAWAAGAGAAAGTAGAAGAAAAAACAGTGCTCTGTGCCTAGAAGATGGAGGAGAATTTAATAATTGAGGACAGGGAAGCTATTAAAAGTTTTATCATGTAAATCTGTCATAAAATTGGAAGTGGTGCAAAATTTAAATGGATGTAAGCCATGTATATTAAGTACAAACCGTTTACATTAAGTAAAAGCAGTAGATCACTGTTAGTAAAGGGGGATTTTTTTAATGTTTTATATTGAYTTATATTTGTATGAAAGTGATTGGAGGTTACTGGTTGCAACAAATATTTTACCTGTGCCTTCATACCAAATAAAATTTCTAGTGTTAAAGAAGAGTTCTTTCTGGRTATGTGTTCTGTGCCAACAGTACCCTTAGTGGGGTGCAACTTGCAGTACTCAGAGCAAGAACTCTTCCTATGGATTTCAGTTCTGATGTAGAGCTGCTCCAAACCAACAGAGTTCCTGAGGACACATTTACCATCAGCACTCTGCAGCCTCCAGGTATTCTTTTTACTTTTGCAATGACCATCCCTTTGGTGGGGAAATGTCAATCAGACAAGGCAAGTGAGAGTCTCTTCCCAGGACTTCCCACAGAAGATCCTGCTGCTGTCTGTTATGAGGGCTGATGAGATTTTGTAGGCATTGTGGATTAGAGTTACATAAGTGGAAAATGTACAGTTCTCATCTACAAAGCTGAGATCATCTCTACAAAGAAGAATCGAGGACCAAACTTATAAAATGAGCCCATGTGGATTCAACTCTATGTTTGTCACCTGAATAAACAATATAAATCTGATTAAACACTCACTTTCCAATTAGTATGAAAGAGTTGTTCTAGCAATACCAGTGCAAAGACTAGGTGGTAGCATACTGGACTTTGCTACCACCATGATTCTAAGGAAGCTTGGAGATGTTCCCCTCTACTGAGTAATTTTCCATATTGCACATTCCCATGCAATCATTCAGCTAATATCAAATATTTCACTTATTTGCTTCTGAATATTCAGCATGGTCTACAGCATAATGGATCTTGTTACATGCTTTATATTAGGTGAAAATATTATGTACACTCAGCCTTCAAATTTTCAAATAGAAGCAGACATTAAGACTCCAGAACTCTTGACTAAGATCAACTGTAGTATGCGTGTCACCTGACATTAAATTCATTTTCAAAATTCAGTCAGCCTAAGCAAGTCAGATTAGACACTGTCTCCTCTCCCCCAGCCCCAGGCAAGTGATCCCCTCTTGCCTGGGGATGTACTTTTGGGAAATGCTAAGATATGGAGAAGAAAGGGGAAGGCATTTTGAGCCAAAAGAAGAGGTAATTTGCATAAAGTCAGTCTGAGTAGAGTATATTGCTGGTTGAGCAATGCAATGTAATTCAGCTTATATTATTTTCCTGTTATTTTTCAGACAATGGTGAGTAACTGAGTAGAAAAAAATACATGGTGATGATGTAGTGGCTGTCTATGCTGTGGGGCTGGAATGGAATGATCAGGGTTAGGATTAGGATTAGGGCTAGGAGAATAATAAAGCATAGAGCTCCATCTAGAGCTTGGCTGCAAAACACATACCCAAGGATATGCACACTACACTCACTCTGCTCTCAGGACAACTTTTATCTCAGGGCTTACAGCGGGGTAGATGGTTTTGGTTCTAGGTCACTCTCAAGACTGGGGTCAGGGTTATGTTTAGGGTTAGGCTTCAGAAAATGATAAAGTGTAGATTTTCATATAGCGTTTGGCTGCAAAGGGCACAGCAACAGCACTGCAGTCAGTGTGCTCCTAGTACCACTTTTGTCTCAGGCTATTCAGTGGAGCAGATTGTTTCAGGCCCTAGTCACTCTCATCATCAGAGTTAGGGCTAGAGTTTGAGCAATGACAAAACATAGGGCCATATGTGAAATGCAGCTGTAAATGGCAAGGCAAGGACACACAACACTACATCCAGTGTGCTCCCAGAGGAACTTTTGTCTTGGTCTTTCTACAGGACTTGTGCATTTGGGACCTGGTCATTCCCATGATTAGGTTTAGGGTTTGGAGAATGATAAACCACAGAGCTCCATGTAGAGTTTGTCTGCAAAGGACATGCAGCATTACACTCCATCTGCTCCTAGGGCATCTTTTGTCTCAGGGATTTCAATGGGGCAGAATGGGGCTGCCAAGGGCATGCCAAAGGAAAAGTGGGCTGCACCCAGCTTCCTCTCAGGACTACTTTGTCTTTTCAGCCAATTGTGGCCCAGTGTTTAATTTGCCACTCACCTTTGTCATAGACTTAGAATTAGGTTTAGGGTACTGTTGCTTCAGTGTATGCTACTTTGCATCACTTCTTTACTTTAAATACAGTCAGCACTTGCAGGTGCCAGGCATTGGTGCCCAGTCAGGTACAGAAGGATGCCAGAAGGCATCCTAGTATTGYACACCTGATATGGTCATGTCATTCTACAGAGCACAGTTCCCAGTAGATGCTGGAGTTATTATCAGACTAAYCCTCTGATAAAAGATGCAGCTCTTCAGATCACAGGCTGCAAACGATGTTCGGGGCCTCTCCATGAGGCCTGGGCTGACAGACAGCCTTCCTACCAAAGGTGTTCTTTGTTTGAGGAATAATGTCAATGGGTAAAGGAGTTACAAGATCAAGTCAGATGGCTGCAAAGCCAATGTCTTCATTGGAACACATTTTACTTTCTCTATTCTCTTATTTTTGTTTTATTTTCTATAAAACCAGCAAGTAAAATGATAATGATAACTACAGCACTTTTTTGGTCTTTATTAAGTGCATCCAGGTGAAATCTTGGGTAATATGGGAGTAGAGTCATGGTCAGGTGATGCATATTGTACCTTAACAGCACTTAACCTCTATTGTGGTAACAAAGGAGTATTTAGTTGGCAATCAGGTTATCAAGGGAACTTGACAGCTAGAGAAAGTAATGTACTAGTAGAAATGCAGATAGCCTTGGTACATGGCTGACAGAAAATCAGAAGTTCATGGAGCTATACTTCATGGGAGGACAGAGATGAAGACTCTGAAATTCTGGATATGTGGATTGAAGCAAAGGTGCGTGGGTTTTTTGTGGGTTTGTTCAGGTTTTTTTTTTTTTTTTTTTTTTTTTTTTTTTTTTTTTTTTTTTTTTTTTTGAAGGCAGAGGCTTGCCTTCCCCATACCCTCATGAAGATGAATAAAAGGCAAGTCCAGAGTTCTGCACCTGGGGAGGAATAACCTCAGATACCAGTACAGATTGGGGGTTGATCTGCTGGAAGCCAGCTCCATGGAGAGTGATTTCGGAGTTACGGCTGACAACAAGCTAACGATGAGTTAGCAATGTGCCCTCACGACCATGAAGGCCAGTGGGCTCCTGGCCTGCACCAGGAGGAGTGTTGCCAGCAGGTCGAGGGAGGGGATCCTGCCCCTCTGCTCAGCTCTGGTGAGGCTGCAACTGGAGTACTGCGTGTGGTTCTGGGCTCCACAGTATAAGAGGGATGTGGARCTCCTAGGGAGGGTCTAGTAGAGAGTAACAATGACTGGAGCATCTCTCATACCCGGAGAGACTGAGTGAGTTGGGCCTCTTTTCCCTGGAGAAGAGAAGGTTGAGAGGGGATCTTATCAGCATGTACAAATACCTGAGGGGGATGATGTAAACAGGATGGGGCCAAACTCTTCTCAGTGGTGGCCAGTGACAGGATGAGGGGCAATGGGTAAAAGTTGAAACACAGGAAGTTCCATCTGCATGTGAGGAAGAACTTCTTTCCTTTGAGAGTGATAGAGCCCTGGAACAGACTTCCCAGGGAGGTTGTGGAGTCTCCTTCTCTGCAGGTCTTCAAAACCTGCCTGGCTGCCACCCTGTGCCWYRTGCTCTGGGTRTCCCTGCAGGAGTAGGAGAGTTGGACTAGATGATCTCTAGAGACCCCTTCCAACCTCACCCAATCTGTGATTCGGTAATGTTTCATAATTTATGTCTTCTCTTACCTCATGTTCAGGAAGGGTCCTGAACAGGGCAGAACAAGCACTGATTATACAAACCATACTTACAATTCGGAGAACAGTAAGTGATAACTGTTGCCTGTATAGTATGTTATACCATTTTATTTAATGACTTCAGCTCAATTTCAAGTGAATTTTAAAAATTCAAGTTCATTAAGTGGATTAAGTGGGTAGCAATGGAAGGCCATTCCTGTGTGCCAAAAGAGGGGCCAATGGGGAAGAACAGCCTGGCTGAATAAGTATGTAATGCTGAGATTCCAAGGCGAGGGGAAAAGAGAGTTTACCACCATTGGAAGAAGGGACAGATAACTCGGGAAGGGTGCAAGGATGTAACTAGGGTATGTAGTAAGAAAATTAGACAGGCAAATGCTTGGATGCAACTCTATCTGGACCCTGCTGTAAATGGCAACAAAAATGTTTCTACAAATATAYTAACAAGAAGAGAAAGGCCAAGGAGAATCCACATCCTTTATTGGATGCGGTGGGGAACATTGCCACCAAGGATGAGGATAAGGTGGAGGTACTTTAATACCTTCTTTGCCTCTGTCTTTAACACCCAGATCAGTTATCTTCAAGGTACTCGGCCCTCTGGGCTCAAGACACCTATGGTGAGAAAACTAAATTTAGCAGGAAACCTCTAGTGACCTGACACTCCACTTGGACGTTTCCAAGTCCACGGAGTCAGATGCAATGCACCTGAGGGTTCTGAGGGAGCTGGCAGAAGTGCTTCCTAAGCTGGTCTTCATCATCTRTCAGCGGTCCTGGTCAACCAGGGAGGTTCCAGATGACTGGAGACTTGCCAAAGTTATGCCCACCTACAGAAAGGGTCATGTAGAGGATCTGGGGAGCTACAGGCCTGTCAGCCTGAGCTTGGCATCAGGGCAAGTTATGGAGCAGATAATCTTGAGGGCCATCACACAGCATGTGACAACCAGGGGATCCGGCCCAGCCGACATGAGTTCAGGAAAGACAGCTCTTGCCTGACCAACCCGATCTCCTTATATGACCAAGTAACTGCCTAGTGGATGAGGGAAAGGCTGTGGACAYGGTCTGCTTAGACTTCAGGAAGGCCTTTGACACAGTCTCTCACTACCTTCTCCTGGAGAAGCTGGCAGCTCCTGGCTTAAGCAGGTGGACTCTCACTGAGTGAAAAAGTGGCTGAGTGGCCTGGCTCAGAGAGTGGTGGTGAATGGCGTTAAATCTGGTAGCGACCGGTACCAGCGTTAAACCGGTAGCRACCGGTTATGAGGAGTGTTCCTGGCGAACAGTGTTAGAGCCAGTCCTCTTTTATATCGTTATCAATGATGTGGATAAGGGGATTGATTAAACCCTCAACAAACTTGCAGATGACCCCAAGCTGATAAAAACAAATCTGAAAACTGTGGTGGTGTGTTTCTGAGTGTAGCTGCAACAGACTTTGTTTCCTCAAGCAAAGTAGTGCCTCACATAACAGTGACCAGACTGTTCCCATCTCCAGCAAGAACTCTTTCAGTCTGAAGCTCCCATAACAACAGTCTCCATCTCTTTGGCTTTCTGGAGCTGCAAAAGTTTTGTTCCCATACAACAAGACTCAGCGGACAAGGAATTGAACTAGCACTGCTGATCGTCTGTTTCTCTGCAAAGATTTTTTTTTTTTTTCCTTGCTTCTTTTGCTTCTAAAGGAAAAAGCCAGTAGAGGGAGCCTCGTTCTTTCATGCGGCTGTCCTTTAGAGCTGCAAGGAGACCGTTCAGCTCCCATGGCTTTCCAGCCACCAGTAGCAGAAATGGGTTTATTCTTCTGTCATTTAAAAGGTTGAGGGCAGGGAGAGTAAGAAATTATCTGAAAATCCTCCCTGAAATGATACTTTCAAAGTCTACAGTTTTAGCTTCCAGCACTTCAAAGAAATGAATGCACAACGTGCACCTTTTAGGATATCTGACTCCCTATTTTTTTCTTTTTTGTCTGAACTGTAGATTATAAACCCTTGAGAACAGTGCCTTCTCCTTATTTAGACCATCATCTTTGGCTCTCCTAAATCTGGAGTGAGAGTATTTCACGGTGGAATATGCAAAATGGCTTGATCAAGTGCAAGTTTGTTTTCCCTAGCTGAATTTGTCATTAGCAATCGCTCCTTTGTTATCAGAGGATGAGTGTTACTATGCAAATATATTCCTACCACTAGCTTTTATCACTATGAAGTCTGAGTGCYTTCACCTGTGCATTAGGCCAAAATGCACTGGATTATTTATGGACTTGGGTCCATAAAAGAGAATTGAAAGTGTTTCATTGCCTTCAAAAATTTTGAACCAGACCAAACACACTTATTTCTGGTTTGTTAACCTAAAATCTCTCCGATATTTCTGCTTTTCAATTTCTTCATAGGTAGATGAGTTAGCAAAGACTAGTAATAAAATTCTCCTAATGAAGTTATTTATATACTCTAGAAGAATCTCCATGGATACAGAGGGGRAAAAAAAGTGTTCTGCTTTCTGACTTTCATTGTCTTGTCTGTTTCATCTTTATCTATTTAAGATCTCAGGAACTGCCTTTTCTTAGTGCATTCTTAGCATTAATAAATTGTCTGTTCCCAGTATGTTCCTCTCATGACAGCTATTCCAGCACAGTCATAAAGGAATTCCTTGAGACATTATAGTAAAATGTTGTGCTTACTTCTATGACTAGCCTGATAGGTATGTACATCTGGAATTATGAATGTAGAGGTGTATATGTCATGTACATGATGGATCACTGATGTAAAAATTATAGTATCAGAACAYTGCTGTGATCCTGTTAGGTGGAACAGTAAAATATATAACACAAAGAARATTTAACCTCCTAAACTAGTGGACTTGAGCAGTATTTATGTGGTTTCTTGATGGGGCACCAGCATCACTTCTGCTTCCATTATAATTCACTTGCCACTCTTTAAATATTCATTGTGGCCATCTGCTTGAAGCATGCTGGTTGAACAAGATATCACAGCAGCATTTGATATGCATCCCAACCCTTTCTCCCTCTCCCCTTTCTAGCCTTTGGCCTTTCAGGCACTAAGCAGCATTTTCCTCTTGCTTTTAATCTTCCTGATCATTTTTCTTGATGATGACTTAAATTCATCACTCAATAGCTTTTTTTTTTTTTTAAAGGATAAAGTTTGAAGTTCATAGCACATGCATCAAAATGTGGTATCTTAAAAGGGAATAGCAACAGATTAAGAAATAGAGAAATCCCTGCAGCCCATTTCAGATGCAGCATGTGCTCACTTTCYACTAATGACACTGGGTCACTGACAAAAACAGTGTGTGCCTTAAGTCACATTAAAAACAAATGAAAAGGAATAGCTGCAGCGAAAATTCAAAGCAAAACTGTTCAGCTCTCTTGGRTAAGTACCAACACTACCCAACATTAATGCTGTGTAGTGACCAAAGCCCATGATCCATTTAGTGTCATATAGAGCAGAAATGCATGGATAAATGCATCCTCAGTCCTAGAGAACTCTGAGTATAAAATACCAAACCAACAGTTAYTAAAGCCAAACAGAAGTCTTCTATTGACTTGAATGGTCCTTGAAGTCTCAGGACTTCCAAGGGGCTTTGTAGCTATCTATGATTGTAGTTAAAGATCCACGAAAAATATAAACAATTCCACCTGGTCCTCCACAGAGAGCTGGGKTTTTTTTGTTTTGTTTTTAACACTTCAAAGTGCAAAGAAGACCACCATTAACTGGGCACTGATCCGTTTGTGGCAACAGTGAAATGCATTTGATAGCATTATGAAAAGTCCTGCAGTCCTTTAGTTCTCTCTCCAAGTAAAAGGTTGAAAGCTTTTGTCCATATTATTCCCCCTCCTTTTGATTTCTTCTAAAACTCTTTTCATGGTGTATCTTTTAWATGCAATATCTTGGTAGCAAAGCTAATGAAAAGCATCAGCTTTCCATAGTGTTTATTTACATCATGACATATTTTAAGGATAAACAACTTCTTCCTCCCTCTTGTTGAGTGCTGTTTATTTTCTCTACATTCTTTATAGAGAGAAGTTTTAAGAAGAAATGGGTGTTGCAAAAGACAATATCAAAAGAAGAATCTTGTTGGCTCATGATGACTGTTCCAATCCTAATGCTGTTACTAATCCTGACACCTGCGCARTAGTTTTGGAGCCCCAGAATTGGCAGAACTGCTCTTTTGGATCAAAGTTCTGAGTTACATCCCAAAGCATGTGGAAATGTGTCATATAAACTGTGTGTGAAGAAATATTTTGATGAGTCATGTAATATGAAGTATGACTTAAAATATCCTTTCACATCTACCCTACAACAGTCTGCTTCAGTCTGTTTCTCCTTGGCTTCATAGAGCAAAAACTCCCTACTCACCCTTGTACCTCTGCATGTTGCTATTGCCTCTTGCCAGATACCCAGGTCATTAGGCTCAAATGCAGGCCTGCAAAGCTTGAGAAAGTGTTAGGTCCAGAGGGGCAATTTCCTAAGTTTCCCGTGCTCTGGCAGGGAAGGAGAGTGAGCTAAGACACCTTGACTGTGCAACCTCATCTTTCCTGGTCACTTTGTTTAGGCAGTTCTGATGATGTGCCAAAAGACCCCCATATGTAGGGTACGCAGTGTATCACACACACAGAACTTAAAGGCACAAAGTAATTATCTAATTAATGAGTAATTATTCTCCAGTAGTCAGGACTGATGAGCTCCTGGCTAAGCATTAGCAAGCACGTTGCCCAGCAAGGCACTGGTTGAGTCTTGGCAGACCAGCAAGCTGACTGCCAGCTGGGCAAGAGCTGGCCTCCTTTTCCATGGGCTGAGCTTCTAGGTTGGTCTTCTGACTCCTTGTTTTGTCTGTATTATTTCATACTTTTTCAGATCAGGGTCAGTGTTTTCCCTCTTGAAATCTTGATTTGCTGTTTATGCCAGTCTCAACAAGCTTGCCTGTGCCTGCAGTTTTACTSTATGGGCTTTGCTCAGCTCTAGCCAATGTGCTTTTTCATAGCTCATCC
This sequence comes from Nothoprocta perdicaria, assembly GCF_003342845.1. NCBI lineage: Eukaryota > Metazoa > Chordata > Aves > Tinamiformes > Tinamidae > Nothoprocta > Nothoprocta perdicaria. Next base: position 881,451 of record NW_020455498.1, on the reverse strand, counting down.
TCACATCTTAGCTGTTATTGATGTCTTAGCTGAGGTTGTGCAGCTTGGCTGTTTTGAAACCAGGCCTTTACTGGAACAGAGATGAAATACGAGGAAGAGGATTACAAGTGGGACCCTCAGAGTGACTCTGACTGCAAGGATGTCTCTGCCAGTGCCTTTGAAATGCCTAACAGAGGAATGTTTTTTCTCACATGAACATATGTGAAGSTAATTGTCTTCTTAAAAGTGGGATTCAGCATCAGAAGCTTTTCAGTCCCTTGATTCATGGTTTTCTTTTCTGGGTGTTGCCACCCAGATGAATAACTTTGCAGCAACTTGCACTGCAGCATGGCTGTGTGAAAGACTATAGGGGAGGCTAGGATAGCGTCTCCTGGTATTAGATGGACTTTGTTTCCCTGTTGTACCTCTGAAATATTACAAATAACCCAAGTACTGTAACCAGATTGGAATTTCTGAATTTCTCAGAGATCTGATGCTGTTGACACTCAGGTCCTTTTGGGAAGGTACAAAGGCATTACTTCAGGAAAGCTCAACATGAATGGTCTCATCCTCTTAATAGTAATCCATATCCCTAACGTACCTTGTGAACTTCTGTGACCTCATGCTATCTCCTAACTTTTCTTCCCATCCTTGTACCAGGGTTAAACTGAGGTTGGAGAGGCCAAGTGCCAGCCCTTGCTCAGGGTCTCCTTCCACAGACGCTCTTCAGCACAGGAGCTACAGCAGGTTGAGCTGCAGATGTGCATTCTCACTTGTGGAGATGGAGCTCCAAGACATCTCACTTCAGCTTCCCCTGGTGCCAGTGAGACTAATCCGACCTTTCTCCAAGTCGTAGATGTTGTAACAAGAAAAAAACTTTCTGCAAAGACTTTTCTTCTCCATCCACAAATCTTCATGTTTTTAAAATTTGTTTTGCATTTCAAAAGAAACTAACAGGAAGAAGTTTCATTTGGCAGACGTTCATATGCAGAGGCATCAGAAGAAAATTATTCTGTACCTGATGTACAGAAGCAGCAGGAGACTCAAAGATTTGTTCATGAATAGTTTTTGATTGTATTGAAATACTTTGTTTAGTGGATATTACACTTCTGATTGGAAATCTCTGTAATATTTCTCAGTTGCCCTTTTGAGCTGCTGTTGTTGACATGTGAATAGCAACAAATGATCATCCAGTTTATTCTCTGACATAGTAAAACTATTGAGACTTGTGCTTATGTTACGAACACTCTTTTTTTAACACTCATTTACTATTCTGTTAACCTTGATCAGAAAAGTTTTCATTGATTCCAACAGGGATGTGACTGCATCCTTTGGTTTAAAAAGTTTGAGGCATCTTCAAAAGAAAAGTTGAAGAGATTTTTAAAATACTGATTTTGAACAATATTCTATTTGGGTGAAGAAAAATTAGTGCATAATGAAAGATACTCAACACTAGATTCTGCTCTGCAAGCCAGAGTTTCTGCAAACCTTAGCTCCATCCATCGAGAATATTAACTTGCATACAGCACCAAAGCATCTGAGCCTTCAATCTGACATAAATCTGTTCTCTAGCCTTGTTCCTCATTTTCCCTGGTATGATAGATTTTATTTTATCTTTGTTTATATTCATCTTCTTCATCTTCTATTTTATCTTCGTTTTACTTTATCTTGTAGGTGTTGAGAGAATACTGGGAGGTGTATTAAGTTCACGACCTCTCTCTACAAAGCAAAGCATTCATTGATTRTTGATTATACAAAGAACATTGGCTTAAAGCACTTGCAACTTTTTAAAATCTAACTAATAGGTAATAGTCATCAATGTATAGGTGATTAGGATTAACTAGAAGTTTTTCTTTAAAAGCACTGTTTTTACCAGACATGCTGTTAGAAGATATCATTATCGTGTAACAAGCTCTTTCCTATTCTGCTGTGTGTGGTTTCTCAGATATGAGAGAGAGCAATGTGTGAACATTTCTCAATACAGTTTTGAAAGCAGGAGGAAGGGAAAAGGTGTTAAAATTTAATTTGGGTGATGTATAGCTTTAACTTATATCCAGGCTGTCTCTGATGAAAGATGCRAAAAGATTCTTCTAAAATAAGACTAGCATAACATTATTAGCTAAAAAGATTTTTTTTCACCCTACAGAGTGAGAAAAATCAGTCTCACAAGCCAAGGGCTAGGAAGCCTGCAATAGTTACGGAGTTTGGTTCCTATAGTGACTGTTAGCATTTAGAGTGTCTTTTCATCTGATGATTGAAGTAGTTCTAAAAATCTCTTCCCAGAGATAGTTCCTGGATGAGTGCTGTATTTATTATCCTGTATACGTCTATAATAAGATGAAACAGATCAGAAACTGRATTTGGGGAAGAGCCAAATAAAGTTTTGCTGGAATCTGGATGTAGGTTWACTTGTCTCTAATCCCTGCTGCTTGTTTATAGCTCTTTAAATGCTGCAGAGATACGTTGCTGGGCAAAAATCCAATAAACCTGGAACACAGCTTGTAAAATATGCTGAAGAATACACTAGCACAGCTCAATAACACTCTCTTAAGCCAATCAGGCTGTTTGCAGATAAAATARTTTTATTTCACCCCAGGGCCTGTTTCCCCTGCAACTCTCCGTGAGGCCTTTGGGATGAGTAATAATAATAGAACAGTTGTAATGGAAAGATTCTACTCCTGCAAGTAGAGATGTAAACTGTAACTTTTCAGTGTATTAATATTGCTAATTTCTCTGAGAGAAGTGCTGGCATTCCCAAAGCTCTGATGCAGAGCACAGGCATGAAATTAGGTGTGGGATTCCTCAGAACAAATTTATGATAAGCAGCTGAAGAGATATGAGGAGTAATCTGCATCAGTTAAGAACAAACTAAATATTAAGAAACAACAGTGGGGAGAGAGAAAATAAGGATCCTTAATAATCAAAGCTAGCAGTGAGATCTACATCTTCATAGAACATGGGTTTCAAAGAYTGACTTTCAATGCCATGATCACAAGCAATAGATGCAACAGAAGTTTCATGAGAGGACACTTTTTTGAAGTTTGGATTAATCTCTTGCAGTGGCCCTTGGTTTTCATTTTGAAACTGCCTCTCCTATGGCCATTGCATCGACTGCATTGCACCCTGTCGATAGTGGCTTTTTAGAACACTTCTGGTGGTTCCACTAGTGGTTCCAGTCACAGCTGGGAAGGAGGGCTTCTCTCACGAGTGATTTTCTGCATCCCAGGAGCAGATCCCTGCTTGCTCTACATGTTATTATTTCATTACAATCAATGCGTGTGCTGCAGGAGAGGAGGTTTCCAAGCTCGGACCCAGATGACTCTGAGGAAAAATCTACTGATGTTTGGAAAAATCCTATACCAGTCCTGAACCAGCACAATTAGTCCACAGCGGCTGATATTCGTGTATCTTCTTCAATGAAGAAAAAAAAAAAAAAGACCTTAGGACCTTCATATTAAAATACTTGCATCTTCTCCATTTCATGGTCTTTTTAAATTAGGGACTCTCACAATCAGAACAGATTGTCACCTCTCAAGGTACTATTGCTATCTGAATTATGCAATGTAAGGCCAATTTCTTTGTGTAGCCCCTCTTACAGCAGGCTGCAGGTGGGCAATTCCCTCGGAGGGAAGGAAGTGCAGATCCCAGGAGCACTGGCAATGGATACAAAGGTAAATGATAAAGCATCCTTGCATTTCAAGAAAGCTTGTCTTTCCCATCATCCCAGTCTTTTCCTCCACAATATATTTTATTGACACAACTGTTTAATTTATGAAGTTAAAATACATAATTTTAATCCCCTCTTCCTCACTCCAAAGGTTCTTTGGATCTCCTGTCATGCCTCCTATCTGTTCAAACAACACACATTCAAACGTTTGTTGTTCAAACAACAAACATTCACACAARGGCAGCAGCAGTAATTCCATCTCTCTCTCTTGCGTCCAACACTGCTTCTGCTGTATTTGAAGCTCTTTTCTCTAATTCCTTCTCTTTCAGGGAGGAATATCTAGGAGAGGAGAGAGGAAAAAAACATATCCCTTGCTGAAGTTCAGAATAGAAATCTGCGTGCTCAAGATGTTATCTAGGAGGGAATTTCATATAGAAACATCACCAGCTCTCATTCTGTGAGCAAGCTCTATAGGCCTCTCATTACTGCCACTTTCCAGCAGAAGACTCATTTGCAGGAGTTTTGGAGACAATGGTGTCGACCCAGATATTCACTGATCAAAGTTAATGGTAGGACCTTCACAAGAACAAAACCAGAGCAGTACTGAGCGCTTCATAACAGTAGGCAGCTCTAGAAGGATGGTAGGTTCACATAATTAAGTTAAAATCAAAGGGCACTTCCTTTGCTTGAAATGTTTCCAACCAAATTTGTATTCTGTGCTAGAATGTCAGCGTAGGTTTATACCGAAGACTGAGAAGTATTAATCTCAGCTGTGGTAGTGAGGGAAAATGTAAAACAAAACAAAATAAAACTATCTTCAGCTGTAAGGATTGTAATTAAAAGTAAATTCCTGAGCCTAAATTTAGAAAAGTTATATTAACCCATCCATTATTTTCTAAAACTTTACAGTTTTAAAAATTTTACAGTTGGCACATTTGTTTTATGGATAGATTATTTCTTCCCAAGATGCATTTTTCTACTGTTTTCCTTATCTCCTTTGTCCTGTGATTTTGACTGGTGAATCTGCTCTCTGTCACAGACTTCCTCAGAGCAGTGAGACCTATGGAAATATCTCTGACTTCTAATTTTTTTTCTGCCCCTTATAACCAGGCCTAAGCCACTAGCCTGAAAGGAGGTCTTTGTAGAAAGAGGTTTAAAACTGAGGGCCTCCACATGAAATCATGCTGGCATCAAACTCAGTTAAATGTATTCTGCCTATCAAAATCCCCAGTTACAAAGCAATTTCAATTCTCATGCTGTCCTGCAATTTTATTTGGATAATTCTTCATTTCCTACTCCAGTCTGCCATTGCCACAACCTAATAAATAGTGTGTTTATGATGAGGATATCCTTCATCTACCATATCTGGGCTGTGAATTATGAATTTCAGTATAGTAGAAGTCCTATAGTCCTTTGAGGTGAAAATTACTGTTTTATTCCTAAGCAGTTGATATGTAATTATTATTCAGAGATGGCTGCAAGACACTTGCCAATTTTTCTCATTCCCAGTATTGAAAAATGACACCTGTGGACCAGGGATTTCTCCTTTGGTTGATATAATCCAATGTGTTCAGAATAGCAGAGAAGCATGATTAGAATAGTGCTGTTGATGAGTCAGGAGAGATACAGAGATATTCTTTTCATGACYGACATTTAGGTTGAACAAGGATTGCCACCTGGCAGTAGTAAAACTTTCTCTTCTTCCTTCCCYCTGAAGTTTAAGTTCAAAATAACCATTGCAGCAGGAGCATTTTTCTTTGAAGACTTAGCACCGCTGCTTTTCTAGAGTGAAAGTGAGGTGAAATTTCATTTTAAAATTAATGCCAGTTCTCCATTTTGAAAAAAAAAATAGAGAAAGAAGGAAAAACAAGCAGGATAAATAATAGTAAATGATTTTTGGTTTTAAATATTATTTATTTCAGATATCGCCAGATATCAGCAACACAGACAAGCAAATTTGCTTTACATTCTATGTTACTGGAAAGTTTTCTCTGAAGAGAAATTATTTTGCAATAAATGTTGTATATGACAGATAGAGATTTCACCAGCACAGAGAGTATGAGATGTCRTCCTGGTGGCCTGCTGTAATTACTTTTTAAAATCGAGCTGGGGCAGACAGCAACGTGCACATTCAGACACCGGTCAGTGAATAAGCCATTTCTGGCTTCCCTTGTTGCCCAAAGCCATTAAATCATAGAATCGCTATGGTCGGAAAATACTTTTAAGATCACTGAGTCCAGCCATAAACCCATCACTTCCATGCCTGCTARACCATGTCTCTAGGCATCTCATCTACATGTTTCTTGAACACTGCCAGAGACAGTGACTCCACCACTTCCCTGGGCAGCCTGTTCCAGTGCTTGGGGCAAAACCAGTGCAAATCCAGTGTTTTGGAAAGGAGAATGGGTATATGATGAGTATGACACATCTTTGTGTACCTCATCCACCAACATGTAAAAGCATTTTTGTGTTTGCAATGTGGGATTTGCTATCGCTGTATCAGACAAAAGGGACAGAACAAGCATAGGAAAGGATGAGTCTCCTAGCAGGCTGAGTCCAGGCTGGTACCCCCCAAGTACTCTGTGCTGGTAGTAAGACTATCTCGGCTAGCTTTTGGTGAAGAAAAGTGAGGAGCAGAAGTTAAGACAATCTCTTTTATTAATTTCTTAATGTTAGGGTGATGTGATCCTTTTGAAATCAGACCCCAAACCAGCCAAAATAACAAACTCTAACAAAGATGTTAAAAAAATGCTTCAAAGAGTTTGAAAGCTTTTTTTTTTTTTTTTTAAATCTTTCATCAGCATTATAAGAGACTGCAATTTAAAATATTCTCTTTAGTTGTTATGATGTGTTTTCCTTAGTATTTGTATTTTAAGCCATTCTGGGACTGAACCAGYGTCAGAAATAATAGGGACTCAAGAAATTTTGGTGGATTTACTAGCTGTCTGACAGGACCACTGGGACATTTTGTTTTTGCGTGGGCCTTGGCATGTTTGTTGCAGCCAGTAATGATGTCCTGGCTTGTGTCCTCTTTCAATCTGAAAATCAACAAAAAGTAATATGAATATAGTTGTGTATGAACAACTCCCCATAGGAGAATACAGGCACAGGCTCTGAGCCTGGAGCTTCACAGTGCATTTGCTCTCCACTGTTTGCCGTCAGAGTTTCTATTCTGCTGATGAGGGAACAGTAAGCTTAGCTAAATACCAGAAACAAGTGCCAGAAGTGAACAGGTATCTTCACAGACCGTCTTTGCTGACCTTGAGTGACTGGTGTTGAGCAATTCTGTGTATGGAGGAAGCCTTGAGGGTCAGAGAGGACCAGAAGTTGTGCCGATAGGGCCAGCTCATTCTGACTACGGATTGTCATTTCAGGAGYTATGTCCAAAATCGTAAATCAGTTTGGAGTCAGTTAATCGGGGTAGGCAACTGTGCAGAGACTCAGGTGGGAGGTCTGACCCTGAGAGCAGTGCAATGCAGAGTGAATATCTGTTGGTTTTACTCTACAGTGTGGGCTTGGCAGGCCCAACACCGTGGAGAACCGTGTCAGAGAAGCACCATGCAGGGCCTGCCCATGGTATCGGGTCCCCAAACCTCAGCATCCCCTTTTGCACTGCAGCTTCACAACGTCCTCTCTGGTCTCCATCCCTCAACGCAGACCGAAGGGTGTCAGAGGCAGGGAGCTCGGGAGCGGGGCAGGGGGCTCTGGCCCCGTGGGGATGTCACAGGGACTATCTCAGCAGGTGCCCACCACGCCGTGTCCGGCTGACCACAGCTCCGCCGGCCTCTCGGGGGGCTGGTTTGCTGCTGCTCCTCAGCCCTGCGAGCGAGGGAGCGGGATCACCGTGCTAATGCAGATGGTTACGAGCGACTGCGGCACGRGCAGCAGCTGATAACCGTGYCYGTGATGATGCAGCAGCTGATAACCGTGCCCGTGATGATGCCAGCGATCTCCGTGTGTGCTCGGGGGCACCTCACCTGCAGCCCGGGCCGCTGCCACCTCTCCTCGCTGTAGCTTTAAGGCCGCCCTCTCCACAGCGCCCCTCCTCCTCCTCCTCCCTCCCTCCCTCCATCCCTGTCTTCCTCCCTCCTTCCATCCATCCATCCTCGCTTCCCTCCATCCGTCCTTCCCTCCGTCCCTGCCTCGCCGCCGCCGGGCTCTGCCTCGCCCGCCCGCCGCCAGCCATGGCCGACATGAAAACCGGCATCTTCGCCAAAAACGTCCAGAAACGCCTGAACCGCGCGCAGGAGAAGGTGCGGCGGGAGCGGCGGGATGCGGGCGGGGGGTGCGCACCGCGCCGCGGCCGCGCCGGGGCCGCCCCGGACACCCGGGCCCTCAGGAGGAGGAGGAGGAGGCGGCGGGGGATGAAGGCGGCCGCTGCTGCGGGCGCGGGGACGCGAGGCCGCCTGGGGCCGCGCTCGGCTCCCCCCGGCCCCRGCCAGGGTGCTCGTGTCGCCGCGGGGTGCTCGTCCCCTGGTACCCACCGCGTCGCGTCCGAGCATCCCGGCTAGCGGCCAGGACGCGGCCACCCCCTCAGGTCAGCTGCCAGAGAGGGAAGATTACATAACCGGCCCATTTATTGCTTATCTCGAGTGAAATTCCCTCTGCTGGGGAGCGAGGTGGTTCAAGTTGCTGCCGCTGCGGCTGTTTCGGGGTGGCCGTGACCTCCTCGGCGCCCTGTGCTCGTGGCAGGTACCCCTGGGTGGGCTGCCTGCCCTTTTGGGATGGAGCATCCAGGAGCCTTGCTTTGGCACTTGGGCAGCACAGCTGGACCGGGACTGACCCCGCTGGGGCCGGCAGCACTGAGCGACGCCGGGTTACGTCTGCCACAGAGCTGACCTGCGCTTTCCTGGCCCTCTGCTCCTCAGTGAGAAACGAGGCTCCCCAGGGGAGCCTCCGATGGCTGGGTACAGCGGTCTGAGAGCAGGAACATGTCCACCGGCCCGATGTGTTCATAAAAACAAAGGTCTGTCAGTCTCCAGGCCCCTCATCCACACGCAGGCACACAAACACGCACGCTCTCAGCCTTCCTTCTAAGAGGATTGTATTTCCTTTAATATCCACCCAGCTCATCCTCCTGAACTAAAGGGATCCTCCTTGCGGCGCTCACTTGGCAGCTGAGCAGTCCAGCTACAGAGGTGGTGCTGGAGCCTGCTAAATCCCTTGTGCCAGCAATCCACGGTGACCACTCCACACACTGCCTGCGGAGAAGGCCCACACCTGCCTTTTTTATTAATTAGCAGTTGCTTTAGTTTTGCAGAATGTCTCTTAATGGTATGACACCAAAACTGTGTGATTATATTTATTCCTCAGAAAGCTCAGAAAACTCTTGTTTTATTCCAGCCTGATACTGAACARCCAGCAAAGTTGGGTGTGTGGGGGGATTTTTGCAAGAGCTTTTGTTAATAGATCTGGGCCTTGTTGATCCYTGTTTATCCTATTCCTCTTCACTTATAAAAGCCAACGGGTGTAAATGTTCCACCTAAACAACTCTTGTTTAGCTGTTTGGTACATCTCTCAGAATAGGACCCTAGATGCTCACATGAAACCAAGCAGAAAAACATTTGTGTATGACTATATATAGCATGTGTATCAGCTGCTCGTGTGGTTTGTTATAAAGCTGTTGTCAGCATGAATTTGAGAGGCAAGTTGTCAGCAAGTTAATGCAAGTCATCCTTCTGAGGGGCAATATAACCTCTATTCCCCTCCAGCATGTCTTCTGTGTTGTAATATGTTTTACATAATAAGTCTSTAAGGAATTCAAAGATATTACTCTTTATTCACTATTCCCCATATTCTCTGCCTATAAATYCCGTTTCCCTTGTGCCCTCTACTGAATTCTATGGAGCTCTAAGGGAATAAAAATTACAACAATTAAGAAGCAGAAAAGTCCCATGCATAGTAATGACATTATTTAAGACTRTGAAAGTTGAGGCTGTCAAAGGCAGCTGATTAATTTTCTTTTTTAAATATTCATGTCTGCCTCTCAAGGTCATAAAAGACTGACCTCTTCAATACTGAAGTCACAATGCATTTCCATTTTTGCAGATTTAGGCTGGAGCTGTTTCAGCTAAAACACATATATATTCATTTGTTTGAAGGACTGAGTCAGTAGCAGGAGTAGAGGCCTTTGTCCTGGCACCTTTGTCCATGGTGTTTATCAGTATTGTTGCCATTGGGTATCCAGTAAAGCACTGGATGTGCTTATCATGTGTACATCTTTCACGTGAGTCGGCTCCAAGGTGGAAGGTCTCTGCAGAAATGTGTGGATGTAGCAAAGCACACCTTATCCTCAGCGGCTGAGGTACCCGTTTTTTTAAAAAAAAAGTTAGTAATTCTGTACTTGCTGTTGTCCAGTAAACTCTGGTTTGTGACAGCCTGACTAGGATGGGTTTGTGAATTCAGCTTAGTGTGTTTTTTAAATAGTAGTTTTATTTTGTTACTTATATTGCATTTGAACGCCTTCAATTTATTTAATGCATCCCACTATTCAAGTAGGCTTATAGCACATTTATAAATAGTTTTCAGTTACTTGTTATTCATGTAACATCTGTATTAAGAACTCTTGAGACTAGGAGGCGTTTGCCTTGTGGAGTGGCTATCAAAAATAAACCTTCAACTGTGCTGCTTTTTTTCCAGTGGCAGAATTGTTCTCTTCAATTCATTGTAGACCAGGAGAAAATTCAGTTGTATGGTACAGTTGGTGCATGTGCCTATATACATATGTGTCTGTTCAGTATTTATATGACAGAAGTTAAATAACTGACTTGGAAACATCTTCATTTTATATTTTTGCTTAAGGCTTTTTGTCTTATTCAAGCCTAGCTGTCTTCCCTTAGAAATGTTTAATGCATGAGTTCTGTGAACGGAACCATATGATGGATATGATGCCATTTTCCAGTTTTAAACAAACAAACAGATTCCAGTTATTACTACAGATGAATACACCAGACTTCTGGTATTTGTATGATAGATTTGATAAGATCAACTCTGTGGCTTTTTTTCTTATAAAATTCTAGAAATTATTTGTAAATTATTTGTAGCTCATCCCTTTCTATGGCGTAATGTTCCAATAGCTTGATACTGCAATGGCATTACAAAACAGCAGGAGTAAAGAAAGAAGTAGGAACTGATAAGAATTAAAGTGCTAAGGGAAGAAAAAGGCTAACCAGAGTAATATACAAAATGCAGTAGGATTTACAGAACCATAAGTAATAGCTGGTCACTCAGCTGTTCCCACTAGCATGTGAGCGTTGGCACTGAGATTTGGTCTCATGCTTTTGATAGGAGAAATGGTCCTATGTATGAACCTACCCTGCTCTCCATGCATTTCTGCACTGATTTTTCCCTTAATATTCAGAAAGTTGGGATGTGATGAGGCTTGTAGCATCTCCTGGAAGCTTCCAGCAGTCAGGCAAAGAATCTGAATTACCATTTTAAAAGCATCAAATCAATTTAGGAGTCAATATAAAAGCGAATGAAACGCTCCAATGCTTAAGGCAATGTTTCTATTGAAAACCAAACAGATGTGTTTGTAACTGAGACTGGCCGAGCCTGTCCTGAAGACAAGATGACTTGGGTGAAGAGGCTGAGTTGGGATCTTTAAGTTCCCCTGGAAAATTGAACTTAAGCTGCCAACTCAAATTATGAGTCTAGTGATTAACCTGTTGTCCTTACTGTTTAACTTAACACCTCTAACTAAGTCTGTACACTCGGTGTTGGCAACACTGATGAAAGTCAGGCTCAGTAAAGCTTGTTCCCTGGAGTTTCCTAAGCAGCTTTTGAGAATCCAACTAACAGGCTTTTTGAGGTTCAGCTTCTGGTCAGCTGAATATTATGTCCTATCCAAAAGTTAAAGCAGCAAATACTGTAGCTCATGAGAACTTTGGAGGGGTAGCTAGTGTTATGACGACTGCGTTATTGCTCCAGTGCTGATCTGCAAGTGTGGTGATATGGTTCTAGCAAGCTCAAGCTTATAAAAGCAAACTACTGGCGAATGGCTTAAAGAACTGACCCCAGATGTGTTAGAAGACCTTGTACCCTAAAGCTATTACAATAGTATGGCAGACCCCAAAGCTGAATAACCTGCTGGTGCAAGCACATCACACAATGGGAGCAAATTTGTCTTTGGACAATTAATTGTTCCTCTCTGAGCTGAAAAGCAAGTAAGTTTGAAATCAGTAGATTCTCATGTAAATGGTATAGCCTAAAGTACATAGCGCAGGTTCTCAAGCATAAATAGCCTTTAGTTTATATTTAAGAGGGAGCTCAAGAGGTTATTTGACACATTCTTCTAAACCGAAGCAAAATCAGACGTAGTTAAATTATTCCTTAGAAGTGATTTTCTTCTCCTGCTTTGCAAATATTTAAAGGGAGGAGATTTTGCGGTCTCCCAAAAAGGGACTATATCAATGCTTAGTCACTTGCAGTAAGAGGTGTGCGCTCTCTCTCTCTCTCGCTCTCTCTCTCTCTCTCTTTCATCTTATTTAGTATAAATCTCTTCTTTCACAACTGAAGCCTCTTTTTCCCTGTTCTGTTCCTCACTGGATGCAGTAGAATTTGCTCCCTATTTTTGTACCTCAAAATTGACAAATGACTTCCCTCTGCATTCTCCTTTTGCTCCAGCATGCCCTCTGATACAGCTGACCTTGTCAACAAAGCAAAATAGTAGCTGTTATTGAAATATTGATTCCTTTCTCTTCTTTCCATTTCTAATGTGCAGTTTCAAATACAGAGGTAGATTTTCGACTCCCTGGGTGCCAAGTATGTGTATTTGAGGGGGGAAAAAAAAAAAAAGGGAGAAAAAAAACCAAAGACAAGGGATGCTCCTTCTAGTTAGGTTTTAATGTACCATGTTCCCTGTTGTGTCTCCAGTTTCTCCCCATATGCAGTAATAATCCTGATCCTGTGAGTCACTGTGCAGTGCACCCTTCCTCCTCATCACTTGTCAGGTTCGGAAAGCTCTTCTTCCCAGTTTCATGAGTCGCCGTGTCTCCACATTCACTGACTAGAGCGTTAATATCAAAGCTGCCTCTTCCTCTGTTCTTGCTTCATAATGTCTTCTTGCTTGTATTCTTTTCCTTTTTCATTCCTAGTCTTGCGTCTGTTCCTCTCCGATTCTCTCTGCAGATGATCTCTTTGCATTTGTCTCAGCATTTCATTAAATCCTTCTCTAAAAACATGCCTGCTACCAATTTGTTTGATTTGGGTCTCACCTATTTTCCTCTTGGCTTTGCTTCCTTCCCCAGCAAATCCTTTTTCTCTAGCATTTAAGTACTGCCTAAGCCCTGAGATTTCTGGGCGAAGATCTGCCCCTTGCTGATGGTCTCTGGGGCTGTGATGGGTTTCAGAAGGAGCCTCTGCTCCTTCCACCTYCCTCCTCAGCTGATGTAAATGCTGAGGGTGAGAGCAGTGTTTGGAAGTGGGAATAAACTTTGCCTGTCACTTCTATAGCCCAAGTATCTGTCCTGTGCTAGCTAGGAGGACCTGCGAGTGAGGAGGCCTTGCTTCTGCGTGATACTTCCTTGGGGATAAATGGCAGAGCAGGGGTGAGTGTGTGTTGGGGATGAGCAGGGTGTCTGTTTTCATCCTGCCTGTCCCCATCCTGCCTGCAGGAGCAGCTGCTGGCTGGGGCTCTGGGGAGTCTCCGGTGCTGGCTGGGCAAGGAATAAAAGTGAGCGTGGGAGGGCAGACCTGAGTCAGGGAGAAAGTGAAAGCAAAGGTAAAAGATGCTTTTTCAGCTGTTTTGTTTTGACGGCAATGGTGGCAGTGTGGTGTCTGGGATTTGTGTGAAGTGAATGTCCCATCTTTGTGATTTAAAAAGTTGCTCTGTCACTGTCAGATCATGTTCATAAAGCCATAGCCTGGTCCTCCTGGTGGGTACACCACAATAGCAGCCTGAGATTACTTTCTACCATCACCACCTTTTTGGCATGGCTGGATTTAATAAGCTTTAGCATCAATCTCTGCTTAACAGATCATGCAAAGAGACAGTGTCTTGCAGTGCTTTCCAGAACTGGATCAACTTGKAAGCCCCCAGTTCTCCAGTGTGTGATTTACACCCTACCCAAACCTCTGCTCAAGCAGTGGCCACGGCTTGCTCAGCTGGTCCTCTCACCTCCAGGACTGAGGATTTGGGGCAGAAGAGGTAGCAGGTAGCTCTGGCTACCCAGCACAGAGGGTATTTTCCTTTGGGGGCTGTTGTTTGGTTTAGTTCCTTCGGCTCTGCTGCAAGCTCAGCTGCTGGGAGCCTCCAGTCCTAAATTTGGATTCAAATGCTGAGTCTCTTCCCTGAGTGTTTTGCAGCATCAGTGCTGYGCCATGCTGAGTCTTTGCTGTTCTTAAATGCAAGAGAGTTTAATCCAGACTTAATGAGCAGCTACTTAGTTAATAGTTGCCAGAATCTCAAGCAGTGACCAACTTGGAAGAGCAATCATGTTGTCCTSTCATGTGAGTCCCTGCTAATTGCAGATTATTCTTCTGTTCAAAAGCATTAGGGAAAACATAGGCCTATGGTAAAGATGCATCTAGCACCTTTCCGAAGTATCAGTTGTGCAGTGAGGAAGCTGATGCAGGGAATACCCTGTCCCTTACCAAAGTCTTAGGCTGTCGTTAAAACAAAGTATATGGGGAAAAAAGAACAATTTATATGCTAGATCACTAAACAGAAATCCATATTTTTATTTATTTTTCTCAAAATAACATTCTTATAACACAGGTACTTACATGTATCTATACCTGCTTACAAAAATACTGTCAATACTACTTTTCTCAGGTTTCAGTTTGGAAAACACTGAAAGAATAGGCTGATGTCTCATTTTTAACAAAGTAGGAATTTGAGGTTAAAAATGAAGTCCGAAGAACAGAGTGAATTTTTTTAGCCTCTAATGGTCTGTGAGGATTTGCTTGTATCTGTATGGGAGTATGAGGGTTTTCTGGTGCATAGCTCTGGTAGATGCTGGTCTGCAATGCCATGGAAATGTAGATACTTACTCTGATGACTCTGCTTTAGGTTTCAGGGCTGTCTAGCTAAGTGCTTCGCATGCAAGAGGGTAAGTACACAYGAACACAAAGTAAAAAAGAATAAAAAGAGAATGTGTTTATGTCCAGATGTCTGCAAGTGGCCCTAAGCAAACCTAAAGTTTTGACATGAAATACGTATTTGAAATATGGATTTGGATAAGCATTRAAAAGTACCTGTGCAGGGGAAAATCCTTTGGTTTAGAAACTACTACAGCTCACCAACTCTTTCTGTGTTAAAGAAATGAATATATTCCYTTATTGTGGCAGTCTTTCAGGCTGCCAAAATGCAGCTTTCTTGATAGCTGGTCTCCAAACATCATCCTACTTAATTCTTAGAAAAAATACGTGGGCTGAGCTTGCACAGTTTTATCTTTCTTCATGTTTGTTGGTTTTCCCTCCTCTTTCTTTGTCATCTCCTCCCTTCATTGTTCCTTGCTGCTGCTTCCCTTCCTCTCCCCATGTAGGGATAGCTGTGTGAGTTACTGCAAACTCTGTTTCCAAAGCCATTCACAAAAAGCTTTGATTTCTCTTTGGCCACTTGGTTATTTCATAGCAATTGCAGTGTTTCTGGTTCTGCTCATTTAAAAGTCCACCCTGAGCCTCCGAACATCACCGGATTTCAGGGTATCATGAAGGCTTCCTGTAAATTTATTTGCCTCCTGCTTTGCATGGGAAGAGGGACAGATGGTGCAAATGAATTCTGGTTATTCCCTAGCCTGTGGGGCTGACCCTGGCTGCTCATGTATGAAGGGAAGCATAAAGCGATGGCACCCACATAGGGAGTGCTGAATACCTGGGAAAGGCTGAAAGACAGGGAGGGTGAAGSTGCAGGCAAAGGGACCTTGCAGATAAGGTGCCAGAGTGTTAAGAGCAAATGGATGAGCTGAAGCTGTCTGCAGTGGGCTGCGTTCACACCATGTTTGTTTTGCCTGCTCATTGAAGAGAAGGTGCCACGTGTATCCCAGGACTTCTGAGGTTGTTCCTGTCCTTACTGATGCTGTATTTAAAACAAACAAAAACAAACAGAAAATACACAAGCGATGAAATCCTCAGTTTCAGGGTGTGAAAGCCATGTTCCAGGGAAGACAAATCTCACTGGCCTTCTGCAGCGCCAAGGAGGCTTTTATTTTTAACACCGCCCTGGCAGCATATTTGCCAGTAGCACCATTCAAAGATGGTATTTGTTTCAAGCATAGTGCCAGCAGCTTTAGTGCAAAACTTCACGCTGGGGAGAAACCAAGTGATAATTCAGAAGCTGGCTGAGGATTTAGTTTGATTTGACAGCCAAACTCAGAAATAAATCAGGAAAGAATTTAGGAAGTTGTTATGTTCTTAAAAATAATAAGGTGACTTAGCAAGCCTGATAGCATATAGTGTTTGTCAGCTATTTTTAGGTGCCGTATATCTATTTTTCCCCCCACCAATATCTGCTTTCCAGTGTGACCCAGAGCATCTATACCAAGGTCTGCTTGCTGTATCTATTGGTAACCCATCCTACCAAATCCCAACTACGGAGTGCTACCCAAGGAATATTTAGYAGTACTTGTAATCAGATGTGCTTGCAGGGATGCAGTACTATAAATCCAGCAAAGATTTTTCCCTCCTTTAGTTCAAAGAGGATTTTTGTTTGTTTATTTTAAGCCTGTTTTATTTTTACAAAAAAAAAATCCTCATTTGCATAAAAGCAGTCAATCAAGCACATTACATTATGTTAGTGTGTCTTGAAAGATCTGCACATTTAACAGATCTGAAAAAAAAAAGGCAGTGTGAAGTGAGTTTGCAATGCAAAGCACTCCCTATCCCTGCTTTGCCCCTTTGAAGCACAGGCGATTTTCTGTTCCCTTTCAGGGCAACTATCATCACTAGGTGTTGGCAACAAACACCTTTGGTGGCTTGTGATGAATTTCTGTCTTATAATTAATAAAACAATAAAAGGAGAAATATCAAAAAGGAAAGACTTTGTAAACAGAGTCACCAAGTCCTGCTTGAATGTGGTCTGGTGTGTTTCCGATCAGCACCTATCAGATAGATACAAAAGCAGTTTTGGGGCAGGTATGGAGAGTGAACGTTTAGGCTGCTTCRTAAAAACATTGTGTGTTGTCTGAATCTTGCCCTCTGCCCAGTGTCTCCCCTAGCAAAATGCGTGTTTTCTAGACCTTCATTTGGTGAGGTGTGAAGCAAGGCCTGCAGTGTGGTGCCCCATGCCAAGGCACTGGGCTATCTCCTGCATCACAGGACAGATAAGTAGTGTTTGGGTTCCCTGTGACATAGGTAAAAACGGGGTCCTGGTCCTAAATACCGTTAGTTTGGTCCCTACAGTACTGGACAACCAAATTGTGAGAGCACAGCATTTTCTTCTCCTTAACCTACTGCTTTTGTGTGGAACGAGAGGAATTAGGGACAAACTGGTGATCTAGATGCACAGCAGCAAAACTGCTTAACAGCTACAAGATAAAAACAGGTGAAAGACACGCTCTTAATGCTGATGCATGGCCAGATTGAACATCCATTGAATTAAAATAATTGAGGGGATACCTTGCTTTTGCTTAAATGAATRCTGGGTCCAGGCTGCAGTGGGAAGCTAAGGAAAAATATTTTGACATTAACAAAGTTTCCCTATTCCATCACATCTACCATATTTAACGTCTCTGTCCTGGGTGGAAAAGAACAGGTTTTCTTTGCTAGTCCGTGTTGCTCCAAAACAGAATGCAATTTCCTTCTATCTTAAGTTTTAGGAAAACATCTGTCTGTCTCCACAGTAGCCTTTTCTGAATTCCTTAGCAACTAAGATGAGAGGCAACTTGTGTTTTACATATACACATATACATTTACGAGGAGTTTGTCTTAACTTTATGATAGATATAAAGAGAAAMCACACTCGTGTTAATGTAGATTGAACCCAGACAGATGGTTGGGTGCTTTTTATATAATGTAGGATGATATGAGCATCATTAAACTCAGCCTTAAAGTATTTACAACTTAGTAAACAGTGAAGATATTAGGTCAGTTTTCTTAAGAGATAGTGTTGGCATAAGACTGAAGTGACACAGTGATTAATGAATGCAAACACTCCCAAATGCAAGTTTAATTTAGGGGCTACATATTTAAAACTAAGGGGAAAATTGGCAACTTTTTAATGTCTTTGCATATGTTTTAAAGTGAGAAATGAGAGGACTAGCAGTTCAAAAGTGGGCAAAAAACAACACTCATGTTCCTACATAGAAATATTTTTATAGCTTATGTATTAGAAAAGATTATGAATTGTTAAGAATTCTAATTAATGTATCTTTGGCAGAAGAATGTGYTGCAGAATATCAAATCCAAGTTACCCTTTGTGTTTTGTAAACCTGAGGTATAGTAAGAAGCCTAATAACTTCAAAACAACGGGCTGATTTTTAATCTTGGATGTGTAGGTGCTTATTGTTCACACAATCTGCAGTAGCTGATTTTACCAGAGACCTGATAAATGCCTGTAGTCCCATCTGGGACCTGACGGATCCTTTATTCTCTGACAAATGCAGCAGTAATAGGAGTCCTGCTTTCTCACTCTCCTCATGAGAAAAGACAAAGATTTGTTTGTATTGGAGAAATGAAGGAAGTTTTCCTTCAAGGACATGAGCTTTTCCTATGATTCAGTYTCATACTGAGTTGCATTTTACTGCATAAGTAATCTCACTGAAATGCAGTGGACTATGCACAGATTACTSTGTTGTTCATGTAGTAAGAAGAAATGTGCAAAAATGCAGTCCCAAGCAGCACCCATCTCAGCTGCATTTCTTCCTGGTCTATTATTTTTATTTTTGTGTTTGAGAGAGAGAGTTATCTTAATACAAAACCAGATTTTGAAGTGAATTGTGTAGGAATTCTATCTGAATAAAAATTCAAGTCAGAGTCATGGCATATGAAATCCTGGGGAATACCTTCATCATAAYATTTAGGTTTTCTGCCTATTACAAATTGTGCTATACTTTGTGTCAAACCTGTGTTGTACTATGAGCTGTTAAACATGAGGTTGTGCTCATGCTGATTTTAGTGGCAGCAGGATCAGGCTCTGTGATAATCCAATTTATTGTGCTAGCACAAGGTTTAATGCTCTATGGTCTCTGTACTGGCTTTGCAAGAGCCTGAATTCAAGTCCTGGCAGGTGGCATAGCTTTCTGCAAATACACACATGTGCAAATACACACATGTGCTTACAAATGTAGCAATGTGTATGCATATATTTTGAGTTAGGAAGCATTTTTTTTGAGGATCCCTTTGGTATCAGAAGCTGTCTTGTGAAATCCTGGGCAGCTATAAACTGGGAATGCTCCTTGCATTGGGACAATTTCTTTAGCTCTCCTAGCTGCAGATGTGGCATGTGGCAGATCCTGGATGACCTTTCCTTACAGCCATGGTGTGCCTAAATCTATCTGTTTTGCTGATCCTGGGGTTTTGCGGCTACTTAAATGCATTCCAGCAAACTTGTGTAAACCTGTGCATCACCTGCATCCTGTGGGAATGCATGGGAAATGTGTGAGGCTGACTTTGTGCTAAAATTTTGCAAGGATATATGTAGACAAACACTGCTGAAGCTTTTTGCTTGCTCTCCTTGTCACAGACGCCTACGCGCAAATACAGAGGGCTTAATAGATCAGTCTGGGGCCGGCTGTCACTGTTTTTAATCTTGCTAATTTTCTGTTGTTGTACTGATGGCTTGATGATACTTGGAACGTGTATGCAATTTGATTGCTCCCTTTTCATTTGGTACAGTTAGTGCTGCACTTGCTGTACTTGAGCCAAAGGTATATAATGTGTAGGGCAAGCCACAAGAATTGCCAACCTGACAGACAACCCTTTTTCCCCTCTTTTGATACTGCAGAGTAACCTCACACTGCTTATGTTGATTTGTATTTAAAAGAATATTGTCCCCCAAAAGAGAAAGCAACAGTATACAAAGCTGGTTTCCTCATGTTTTGAAGAAAAAACAGTGGTTTTTGTTTATTTTTTAATTTTAACAACAATACCAATAAGAAAATCCTAGGATGTCTTTATTGAAAATGGGAGCAAACAAGTTTTCCCCTTCTTTCCCTTTGATTAGCTTTGTCAGTGTGCTTCCAAATTCCATACACAACTTGTACAGTCCCATTCCTGTCTCTGCCTCTTCCTTTCTATTTCAGTCAGAGCAATGTCTGGTCCTTAATTTCATTATCAGAAATACAGAATTTGAGTAATTTAGGTGAGGAGGAGACATATGGAAGTCCACCTCCAATGCAAAGCCATCTTCTAAGATAGACAGATGAGGTTGATSAGGACTGTGTCCAGTTGTGTCTTGAGTGTTTCAAGGAAGAGATTCCCCAGGCTCTCTGGGCAGCTTGCTCAAGTGCTGCACCATCTCCTGGTGATTTTTCATCTCTTGAACCTGCTGCCTTTAAGGGTGCAGATTCTCTGCCAGTGGAGATCAGCAGTAGTTTTCTGATCTAAGTGAATTCTCATTGAGGGTTTTAGAAAGAGGAATAGAGAGGAGAGAAGAAGCTGTTAGGTTCTTTGATAACTTGTGTTGCTTGTRGTTTTAGTGGTGACCATGAGCTTGTGCTTTGCACCACCTCTAGTAAACAATAATAAATCAAGAAACTGGAAAATAGGAAACGTAGTCTGTGCTCACATGTGCTTAGTGCAGTCTTCAGACTTTGTTCAAATCCAGACTTTATGGCTCACAAAAYATGTGTCTTTCACAGGGTCTTGTAGTCTGCTTGAACATGTACTGAGGGCAGTGGAAGGCTCACAGGGTAGTAAGTGCGTATTCTGTCAAGGATCAGAGGCTACGTTTTTAGAAGAACATAAAAAGACAATTTTGTTGAAAACAGTTTATTCTAACTATGTGTCTACTACTTTTTCTTAAGTTTACATTTCAGACTGCTTATTTTATTGCTACACTATTTGCTTTCAAAAATGATAGTGCAGCTCCTTTTGGAGTAGCATTAATCCCCATGCAAACAGCTTTTCTGTCAGGAATCCTAGTTTTAACCCCATTGTCTTCAGATGAATGATTATGGAATTTACACAGAGCAATTCTGCAATTTAGATATTTGMAAATTACTCTGAACTAAAGATGGATATGAGTGCCGTGGTTTGGCAATAGCATCTATATCAACAAATGTGAGTACCTGAGTTTATGTAATAACTATTCTTGAGCCCTTGAGTTTTAGGGTCAGAATTAGACGATTGTGGTCTGGGATAGAGCCTTGGCTTGGTCTGAATACAGACTGAATGTCATTTCAACATTGTATAGTATGTTTCAGGTTCTGGAGAATATTGCCAGTGATCATAGAAAAGAAGAACTATATTTTTGTTCCTCTGGCTCCATGGGAAGAGAAACGTGACTGTGCAAGACTGTCACCCACTTCAATCCTGTGAATAACTCCCCCCACACACGGAGTTGAGGGTTTCTTGGGAATATCCCACACTTAGGGCTGGAAGACACCCTCATGCGGTCTATCTTGAGTGTCCCTTTTGAAGCTGATTCAGGTGGTGCATAATTTAAAGCAGCCATTAGCCAGCCAGAGCACCAGGAGAAAACATGACACCACATCATGTTGTAATCATCTTGCTGTAGCTCCACTTGCAATTTTCCATCTTTGTGTTATTGTTGCTTTCTGTCCCAAGTGCTGGGAAACACAAGCTTTTGTCCTCCCTTGTCATCTGCAGACATTTACATCAGTGCAGGATCTAGATGAACTGGTCAGCAAGGGGTGTAAGAAGCTGTGTAGACACAGGGCAGCAGAGAAGGTAGCGCTTTGTTATGTTGTACTGTGGTGAATTTGGTCAGCACAGGCGTCTTTTCCCATGACACCTRTTGTGCAAAGCACATGAGAAGACTTACAGTGCTGGGCACTTTGAATGCCCCTGCAAGTGGGTGCTTCAGAAGAAGAGCTATGCTAAAACAGGACTGTTGGCCACGGTCTGTGTCTAGCAGTTGCCAACAGCCAATTCTACAGACAAAGATTTAAGGAATGGGCAAGCAAGCAACAATATTTCCCTTTTCACTTCTTTGCACTGGAGAATATAACTTCATGTTTAATAAGCCTGGATAGACATAGATATATTTGACAATGAATAGGTTTTGATTTTGAATCTATTCAGGTTTTCACAACATATTTTGCTCTCTATGTTTTGCTATTTTAGGAATGCATACAGTAAATATAGCATAGACCTCTAATTTATATACAGCATAGTCTTTAGCTACTCTAATAGTCTTTAGCTAATAATTTTGCTAACTGTTTTTTTTCAGGCACTGCTTTCTAAGTGTGTATTTAATATGCAGCTAACTTAATGAAAGACAAAATACAGAACAATTCTAAACTCAGTGCTAAAAATCTGTTCTGCTGAGACTAGGCATCTAGAAACCTACAGTAATGTTCTGCAAAATCTTTTTATCCTGAGCGTATTTTCAAGCAAAAATAGATGAAAAACATTCAAACATCTCTGAATTTTTTTTCTGCAGGTTTGTGAATCGCTGGTGTATTTTGCATTTTTTTTATCATTTATGCTTTCAATCAGTAGTACAAAACAGAATATAACATTGCTTTTCCTTTTCCTTTTCCTGGATCTATCTCTTCTATCTACCGCTTATTTTTACCCTCAACTTTTAAAAAACTCCCTCGCATTTTAATAATTGAGGACGGGAAGGAGTGGGAAAGTTGTAAATGCAAGACTTGGCAGTAGGGCCGTTCAGTATACGATACTTCAGACCTCTTGTGCCTTTTCTACTGTGTACAGTTATCAATACTTCCCTGAAGTTTCATTTGTAAAACTTAGGTTGTGTCCAGTGTCAGACAAAAATAGCTCTGATATTGTCTGCTTCTGTGCATCTTCCATTGGGGTCACCRTTTTGCTCTAAGGAGGGAACAAAAGAGGAACAGCAAGCTATTAACTATAAATGGCAAAACCAGTAAAAAGCTGGTGTCAACAGTTCTGCCCTTGCAGTGGAAAGGCCATAGAAAACCTTGAGATCTCACCCTCTTCAAAAAGATTTTTATCTTTTTTTCCTTTTCTAATTTGTCTGGCCCAGAGCTTTTTCACAGTGTTCTCACACATGTTAGCTCAGGAGGTGATTTCTAAGTGTTCAGACAGAAAGCTTTTTCTCATCACAGTAGCTCTTTGGGGCCATCCAGCTGGATAGCCCTTCAACAGAAGTTCAATCAAGGTGTAGATGTGAGTGGTGTTTTCAAGCCAAAAAAAGACTTGTAAAGTGCTGAGCCTCAGTGTAGTGAATCTGACAAATGTCTTGATGTGTGCTGAACCTGATGGCATACGGCTTAGAGAAAGTGTCTTGGGCAAATACTTGTGTTTATTCTAAAGCATTTTTGTCATGAGTGCCCAACAGAGGACTGAGAATGACTGCAAATTTAGGGATTCCTCGGGATGGGTGGGCAGGACAGAGCCTGAACAGTCACTCAAGGATCTCTGGCACCAGGTATCGCAGGTACCTTGGAAGAAYTGACCAGGAGGCTGCGTTTCTGTGCCTGCTGTAGCTCAACTGAGGAGCAGATACTATTTGTCTGACCCCAGGTTGGTGAAGGTTTTCCAAAGTAGAAWGGAGGATGCAGTGATAATTGAAAATAAACAGAAGAACAAAAGCAATGAGCTGCAATTTGGTAAAAATGAACAAAAGCCATCAGTACAAGGTCAATTTGAGGGGAAAAGCCTTCACTTTGGCAATGATCAAAGACCATRTAGAAGCGTTTCTAAAAGCACAGCGGTGAATTTTCCACTCAAACCAGAGCTATGAAAACATCAGCTGGAGTCTTTTGTACAGTTTTGGGCAACAGTACTCTGAAAAAATGTATAGAAGGGGTACACAGAGGTCCAGAGAACAGTGGAACATAAAGTTATGAAAATTGACTTTTTTCTTAGTCTGGAAGAGATAATGTTAAGTGCAGACATGATAAGCCTTCTTTTGCATGAAAAGTGCTTATCTTTACTCACTTGTAAAGGAGATGGTGATCAAATGTACTCTATGTCTGCTGAATCTAGGCCTAGAAGTAAATAGCAGAATGTGAAAGAAGGAAGATATGGGCAGTTTTYAGGAAAAATGTTAACTGTAATGATAGTGAAACACTGAAATTATCTGCCAAGTCACAAGGCTCCTATTCTGTACTTTTATGTACTTGTGTTTTATAGAATAGGTCTGACCAGATCTACCAGAGCTGGCCTGAATACAAATTGCTGAGCTCAGCACTTGGTTAKTGTGCAGCCTGTTTCAGGACAGGAAAATGGAAAAATGATTAGACTTGGGGACTAATACTCCTTGCACTTGTGTGATATAAATGAATCCATCCTTTACTAACAGAAGTCCTAAGGCAGTGCAGTTAACTTAAATATCCATCTTTTCCCAACTTTTTACTAATAGGTTTGTATATCATTGCTTTTTTTGCCATTGCTAAATTTCCTGAGTTATCCCTGTATAGTTTCTTTTTCATCCTGTTGCTCACTGGACTGAAATCAAAAGTATTGCAGAAGATACTTGCGATGAGGGCATGAGTCTGAAGTTGGCTGTACCAGAAAAAGGAAAGGGTGTAGATAAGGGCAGGATTCTTCTTACAAAGAAAGAAGGAAGAAAAAATAAAAATAAAAATAAAAATAAAAATAAAAATAAAAATAAAAATAAAAATAAAAATAAAAATAAAGAAAGAAAATAAGAGTTGACTTTTGTATGACCTATCCAGCTAGATCCAGTTCCCCATCACAGAATATTCAAGGTTGGAAGGGACCTCTAGAGATCATCTAGTCCAACCTTCCTGTTCCAGCAGGCACACCTAGAGCACGGGGCACAGGGCGGCATCCAGGMGGGTTTTGAAGACCTCCAGAGAAGGAGACTCCACAACCCCCCTAGGCAGCCTGTTCCGCTGCTCTGTCACCCTCACAGTAAGGAAGTTCCTCCTCACCTGGAGACGGAACTTCCTGTGCTCCAGCTTGTGGCCATTACCCCTCGTCCTGTCGCTGGCCACCAGTGAGAACAGCCTGTCCCCTTCCTCCCTGCATTCTCCCTTCCTGAACTTATACATGTTAATCATATTCCCTCTSAGCCTTCTCTTCTCCAGAGAAAACAGGCCCAGCTCACTCAGCCTCTCTTCGTACGAGAGATGTTCCATTCGCTTAATCATCCTGGTTGCTCTTCTCTGGACCYTCTCGAGAAGCTCCACGTCCCTCTTATACTGGGGAGCCCAGAACTGCACACAGTTGCAGTCTGGTCTCCATGTGGAGAGATTGATGATAACCACTTTCAAARGCAGGTTCATTAAAGGCTTGAACCTGCTAAATAGGATAATAGGATAAAAATCCACCATGCAGTAAAGTCTAATAGTTTATAACTCACCAGGGGCAAGCAGAATGGGGTAAAGTACTCCCATGAGGGATGGCAGGTACTCCTGACCATTCTGCCTATATTCAGAACAGGATTTGGGAAGGAAGTCATGGGCTTTGAACTTATAATTGTCTGGGGTTTTCTTTAAGGCTTTTTATTTTGTTAGCTCAGGGTTTTCTTACTATTCTTGTTTGATTGCGGTGCTTTTCTTGAGATSTCAGTAATAAGTAGCTGTGGGCAGAAGTGGCATTGGCAGCCTGCTGTTTTATTTTCTCCACAGCAGCACAACTGCAAGCTTGGAGCCACCTAGAGCCTTGGGAGCAAAAGTAAGATGCTTATTACAGGGTCTGATGTCTGAACATTTCTTTAAAACATAGATTGTTTGCCCTGAGAAGGGAAAATAGTCTGAAAACATTGCATTTTTGCAAATAGGGGATTATAGTATGAAATGAAAACATCGAACAAATAGYAGCAGGATAAAACTAAGGTTCTGACTCCCATGCACTCGAGCATAATCCCACAGATGGAAGCCTCGCTCCAGTGACTTCTCAGCCGAGCTGTGCACCAAATGTCTGTACATATAAACAGAGAGGAGCTTTATAGTGGTTATCTCAAGAAACGAAGGTAACCATTCTATTATAAAACCAAATTATATGCACTTATTATTGCCTGATAGGGATAGGGTATTATATGCTAATAATGAGGCTTAAAGAAGTGTATGTTCYTTGTGCATGGTGAGCTCCTAATGCATGTGGAAAAGAACATCTTCGTGCTGAAGTTTCCTGGAAGCCTGGGATCTCATATTCATGAGCTACAAYGAAGCCTGGTTTCCAATGGATCTGTGTCCCTCCTTTCTGTTGATGGATCTATACTGGGATTGTTGTCAAAGTCCAGACGGCAAGGAGAACTTTGATTGCACCGTTCCGGATTGCAGAGAATCCACCTGGAGGGAAATGCCTTTCTCAGCTGAGAAAGAGATTAGTCTGCTGTCTGAAGAAGCCTGAGCTCTGACTGAAGTTTGATTTGCAACTAGGGCATGGATCCTCATGCCTGCCTCTCTTCACAAGCAGCATGCTTGTGTGTGATTTTCCCTCTTTGGGAGCTCTGTAAAGTTTGCATCTTCTGTGTAATTTTATTACACAGAATTAATTAAATAATTATTTATTAATCTTCTATTGTAATTTTATGGATAGGGGTTTGGGAAGTTGTGCATTTCCCTAAACTTTCTCATTTTTACTGGAAAGCAGTTTATAGACTAGAATATGAATTATGATCTTATCTGCCGTAAAATTTGGATGCCCAATTCTACACTTTCTAATGGCTTATCTTAAATAATTGTGAGAACTCAAAGAATCCATTGAATTAACAGGATCTTTTCCCTAAATTGTGCCTTTTATTTGTGAGTGTATATGTAAAACTTCACCATCACCCAAGTTTAAATATTGAGTCTATGAGATATCATAGGACTCCTATATAAGGATTGTGAATTCCCTGAAACCCCACAGATATTAGGCTGGAGTAAGATGGGAGTTCATCACAAAATATGACAGTTGTTGTTTAACATTAGGGGACTGATAAGTTTTAGTTCRTGAAGGCCAGTGCTAAAATATGACAAATTTAAAATACCTGTTTGTATTGCAAAGTCTTGAACGTGAGTGCTGACATGAACTTGTTTATGAACAAAATAAAAATTAGAACTATTAAGGCCTACAGGGAAATCTTCTGTCACTATCTCCTTTTCTTTTTTTTTTTTTTTTAATATTGTTTGACTTTTGCTGAGCTGACAGTCTTTACTTCTTTAGGTGGAATGCTCTTTCCTGCTGCAGAGCTTCATGAGCATCCTTGGGGGGACTGTAGCCTCCCCTGCCACTGCAGAGAGGAAAGGCATAAAACAATAAAATACCCTCTCACTTGCAGACAGATTAATAACACTTTTCCCTAAATTTTGCTCTCTTAGCAATATTAATATGTCTCACTATTTGTGGCCCTGCAGAGTTAGAAGACACTGCACAGAAGCTGATGTGATTCTCTTGCCTTGATCATGTATAATAACCAAGTCCAGATTTAACTTTTGGGAGCTGTTTTGGAGTCTCAGGAGTGTCCAAGTGGAATTTTCCRACCTTTGGATGTCATGATCTAGCAGTGGTATCTCCAGTTACAAACCAGCCTGGGTAGTGTGCACCCTGCATATACATTGCACAGCTAATGGCTGTCTGTGCGCAGGACCTGGGCTGGGAGTGAGGTTCTAGCTAGAGTTCAGTTCTTTAGCTGGGGAATAAAGGGCCTGAGGGTTGAAGCAGCCTTGCCCACTTGCTCAGGCTTGCACTGACAGCCCTTTGGGGCTGCACAGGGCACCCAGGTGGATGGTGTGTCTGCGAGCTTCTCCCAGGATAGGCCTCTACCTCCCAAGTACAATAGAGCCCTTAATTATTTAATCCTGGCATAAATTATTTCTCAACTTTCAGTACTGAATACTATTGTCTCTTGCCAAGGCTGAGATGACTTAGTGTGTTGATTGCTCACAGTTTTGCTGTGGAGTCTTGTTTATCCAAGGGACATATTTGAATTTTGATGAGCGTGCAGCTTCCAGAAGGACGTGGGTAGGCACCACGAACAGGCTGCACCTGAATCCGTGAGCTGCAGCCACAGCCAGCGGGGACATTCATTGAGCAAATACGCTGATTGGGGTGAAGGCCAGCAACCAAGCTGAGTACAACAGTGCAATGGGCTGCTGACTTCACGCCTGTAAGGACTCTCTCTGCTCTGCTCTATCTGCTTATATATCATTTCACTAAAATGCAGTGGAGTGACTTGGTTGTGGGACCAGCCTACCACGGKGATGACCCCATGCTGAAAACTGATGAATGGCTGATCTCCAGTGGCTGAGGGGCTCCAAAGGTTAGACTAGCCTATTTTTTTCCAGTCCCAGCTTCCTCAAGGACTGTGTGTGCTTGTTGCTGACCTCAGCGTGCTCTTGCCTCCTAAGGCTAAGTTACATTCCCTACACCAACATTTGTCTCCCATGTCTCTGTCACTGGGCAGRTACTTCTGGCACCCCTGCTGTTGACCCCCTTCTAAATGGGAAAAGAGAATGACTAAAAATGTCATGATAAAAATCAGAAGTAATAAACACAAGTGGAACAACCGCTAAGGGCCGAGTCTGTACAGAGCATGTGTTTTGTGTGGAAACACTGTATGTCTTTTCATCGTGTTACTGTGGGGTGAAATATAATCGTAGGTTTTAGTTTACACTATAGATCATGGTATCTGTGCTTTCTCTCCCCTCTTTGTTTTCGATGTGAAAGAGAAGCAAGTCAAACTGAAATAAGACATATGAATAAATTCATCCTTGCAAGAATTATCCTTGTTCTCACTTGAAGGGAGCATTGTGGTCAGCTTGCCGCAGTGGGATTTAGCCTCTGCTGAGCTGAGAGAATTTGCTGGTGGTTTGGAGAAGATTGTGTTTCTTTACAAAGGCCTGGGTCGCTAGGCATTTAATCCATTTGATTTTTCTTTCCATTTTTATTAAAGTATTCAGATTTCAATGGGATGTAAGCAAGGGAAACAGTTCATTAGTAGGATTGTAATGTGTTTTAAGGTATGGATAGACATCCTTGCATCAGCACAGTGCAAACTGGGATGGCTGGCTTCACCTGGGGTAGTATCTTGTGCCTAACATGAGAGGTATAAACCCCCAAGATTAGAGCTGGTGTCTGTGGAGATGAGCAGAAGAGGAGAGTGTCACCTTCCAGGTGCTGCTCTGCTTGTGTGCTCTGCTCACCTGGCATCACAGAGCTGAAGAACCTGGAGCTTTGCCATCTGTATTTTTCCAGGAGTTAAGAGCCTCTGACAGCCTTGTTAAATCTGAGATCTGAGTTCAGAAAAAGACCCTCAAGACATTTTATTTAATCATAGTCTCATTTTCAAAGGGTGTGAGGGAAAAAAAAGAATAATGTATGAGGAAAAAAATCAATGGTTTGATTGGATTTCTCACCACAGCTTGTGATGCAAATTCTAGATCAGACCTTCATTCCTTTGCTGCTGGTAAGAATAACAAGAATAYTGTGTACTGATTTTCTTTCTTTTTTTCTTTATTTTTTGAATCACTGAAGCTATTTTATTTAATAATTATTTTCATGGTGAAAAAAATTTACTGGTTGCTTGACCATATGTCAAGAATGGCACAGCAAGAGAAGCACTAAAACAGGATCTTCCTTCTGCAAGTTAACCAGATCAAGCATGCATAAGCTGTTAGTACAAAACTGTGGGCCTCTTGCGACTTTCTTCCCAGGAGATGCCTTAGAGATATGAAACTGCCTCAGTTGCATACATGCAATGGAGTGATTCCTAGTCCTAGAGGGGCCAGCTAACGTTGTACCTGTGTGAGGAGGACTCCAAAGCTGGTGGAGGTCATGATGTACAGCATGAATGAGCAGGTGTCCAGTTGCAGCCAAATGGATTATTCTTGTGGAAATAGGTATCTATGGATTTAATCTGATTTTCTTCTTGCATTATATTTTTGAACAGATTGCAGTTTCTTCAGGTTATTTGTTGCTCCAGCGCTCTTCCAGAATAGCTCTTTTCCTTTAGGCTTGCTAACATATGAATTTTATTCTTATTTGTTATATAGTCTGGTCACATACTGACTTTTTTAACTTTTAGTTGAATAAGTTGTACAGATGCTTTTATTATTATGTAGCTTAAGTGAACTGTTAATACAAAACAAAAATGTACTTGTTCAAACTGGAAAAAAGGTTCATCAAGCTGCTTATGACTAAATGTGAAATGTSCAGTGAAATTACTGTGGCTGATAAAGGAAGCCTCAATTTAATGGTAATCATGGGTCTTACASGTGGGGTTAAGACAGACTGTGCCGTGAGGCTTTTGGTTGGAGGTCATGGGAACCTCTCCTAAGAAAAAGTGACCCACCAGGATGATGGGGGCAAAACAGTCAAAGAGGATGACTGCTGATGGGAAGAATGGAAAGAAAGGATAGAGAGGAAGAAAAACTGGAGAACTTGGAAATGTTGGTGCAGAATAAAAGAGAAAATCAGAAGTGAGAAAGTAAATCAGTGATAGTAGTGGAGCTATACGGGGTCAAAAAGGTGTTGAGAACAGCTGAATAGATGGCTCACAAATCAGATWAGTGCCTCTACATTAGTTTTTTTTTAGAGGGTAACAGTTGTCTCAGAAAGTTGTCTCAGACAAATGCCTTTTTGAGTAACTGGAAGGCTGATACCTGGGCTGAATGTGAAGAAATTGTGCTTATAAATTTCTTATAACACACAAGCTTAACCCTAGTAGTAATTAATGAGTAGAAATATGCAATGATAGCACAGCAAAAGCAGTGAGATATTGCTTGACCTTTAATAATGCCAAAATACTGAATATCTTTTAAAAGCAAAAGAAATAGAAACTGGTAAGTTGTGTGYTTTGTGTGTGYGTGGTTCYCCCTCACCCCCMACTCCCCAGTAAAAAAAACTACTAGGACAAAGTGCGAGTTAGATTATACTAGTTTAATCCTTTATTCATTATGTCTTCATCCATTCATCCTATAAATCTGAAAGACATTTCTCATGGATCTATACATTCTTAAAAAAGCTATTGAAGAAATAGTTCATGGCTGACTTCCAAGATTCATCAAACGGTTAAATTAAACAAGTATATACATTCTATGTAGTTTATCATCTTGCTAGATGAGAATTTCTTCTGTTCTTGATACAATTACTAACGTATTCCAAATCAGAATTAATTAAAAGCAGAGGAGGGATGCAAAGGCGGGGAACCACTGGCTACATGCTGCACCAGCAGCCCCTTATCTACATTTTTTAACGGGCGGCTGCTGGCCGGGCGCAGCTCGGTGCCTGTATGGCCCYCGGGCTTGTCTGGGACGACCCTTCCTAGATTTTCTTTGGCAGCTTGTTCCAGGCGCCTGGGGAGCCACACAAGCCACCTTCGCAGGGGGGCGGATCTACATCCATGGGCATTTCCTCAGAGAGACGGGAATCGATCTCCATTGGTTCAGGGATGTCCTCCGGAGGATCAATTTCCATGGGCTCACTCCCGTCCTTTCTCCTGCTCTCATCCTTTTTGAGATTCCTGTTTGAGTCYCCCATTGCCGTCTTCTTTCGACATTCTTGCCGCCTTAGTTTTCTCTTTGCGACTCTCCTCAGTACAGCCGCTGGTTCCATTTTATGGATAAAGATGACGAAATAATCACCAATGCCGCCCTGAGGCAGTTGTGGTAAGCTCCACGAGATGTCTTCCACCTGTTGGCTCCCCAGTCCCCTCGGGTCTTCAGGAAGATCCTCGGCGGACTGTGGACCCTGCAGCGCTCCCACTTTTATAGGGACAAGGGCAGGGGTGAGCGGAGCCTCACAATGGAATGTGACATGACATCACAGAGACGCTCTTGACATCAACGGCAGCGGTCAGCAAGCGTGTCCCGGGTGACGCAGCTGCTCACCGCTGCCCTTGCCCGTGCCGGGCCTGGCCAGCAGTCCCTTGTCAAGAGATCTAGATGAAGGGCTGAGCAGCAGAAGAACATCTATGGGCGCAGTGCTCAGCCGCGGGTTCCCCCTCTCCAGCTACCCCTGACTTCTACCCCCCGCCACAGAAGGTGAAGGGGCTTCAGAAAAAGTCATCTGCAGATCTCACACCAAGATCAGCCACCCACCATGGGCCTGTAAATAAAAGAATTCSTGAATTTCAAGTGTTGTGTGAGCCCCTCTTTCCCGGCGCACTCAGCCCCACATTGCCCCACTGTCTTCTGGCCTTAGCCCCGAGTGAGAGGCAAGGGGAGGGCCTTGGTCCCCTTGGGCTGCTCTGCTGTGGTGACCTGGGGGTCTRGCAAAGGGGACCTGGAGGCATTTTTGAAGAGATTGCAGTTTCTTCAGGTTATTTGTTGCTCCAGCACTCTTCCAGAATAGCWCTTTTCCTTTAGGCTTGCTAACATGTGAATTTTATTCTTATTTGTTATATAATCTGGTCACATACTGACTTTTTTAACTTTTAGTTGAACAAGTTGTACAAGTTGTTATTTTTTTGTTTGTTTGGTTGGTTTTAATGAGTTACATGTATGTTTGCATATATATAGTTTGGGAGCTTAATGGAGAGTTTTATTCTTGCATACAAATTGCTATAAAAGGGCAGAAAATATTGATGTGGTTTTGTACAAGACCTGTGTGCAGTCCATGGACTATTTAATATGTAGAGCTGTGATTCRCAAAGGTAATTTGAGAGCACAGTCTCCTGTTAAGTGCTTCTCTAAAGATAATCTCCTGAATTAACGAAGATTGCTTAGCTGAGTCCCCACTTGTCATTTTTTCCCTTGCCCCTTTTATGGCACAAAAAGCTGCATCACATCTCCCCGTGTTTTACATGCCTGGATAAGGTTGCACCCAATATATGGTAGCAGAACAAGTGCAAATCAATTTGTATTGTGAACACATGATCAAATTTGTAACTCAAGTGTGCCTGTCTATATATTAAAGTAAAATAGTATTTAAAATAACGATACTAAAGCTATGTCTCCAGAGCCACGTTTGGGTGCCCAGTGGGGTAGAAGCAGGCTCTTATTAGCCAGGATGGAGCTGCTACTACTGCGCAGCTATGCCAGCCCACCCGAGCCTGGTGTCTCTGCACACCCCTGCACTTACGCTTTTTTGATAAACCATCTGGTCTTCATTTAGCTTTCCTATCTGCTTCCTTCCTTTGCTGCAAAAGCGTCCAAATCCTTTGAGTCGAACAACAACTTTAGAACTTTGACAGTAGGTTAATTAAAATGACAAAGTATAAGACAATTCAAGTTAAAAAAAAAAAAAAAAAACACCTATTTGGAGTATTATTTTTCTGCAACAATCTGATCTTGTAATAACTGCACAAATCAGAGGAATCTTTTTTTTTCCTTTCCTCCTTCTCCTCCCCCTTCCAGGGAAACCCAGGCTTTAGTTAGTGGGTGCATATTGCTAAAGGTGCGTCCAGTGCCTTTTTTGGGGGAAAACCTACTAAATATTCTTGTCAAACATCAAGGTAAATGTTCTACCCTGGGCACTACTGGCAGGTGGTATGGTGACTGTGAATATGTGCCGTGCCTGGTGCCCAGGGTGTTCTATTAAATAAATCTTAAGGAACAGGTAACCTTCAGTCAGGGTTTCCCTCCAAGATCAGCTGCATCATTTCAGAAAGGATGTTTCCTTTCTGGAAGCATCCTGCTTCCCAGTTGCCTCCAGAGATAAAGAGTAAATGGGTATTTCCATCCATGCGTTCAACCTTTTCCTGAGCTAATGGGACTCCCCTTGCTGGGACACAGGTTGAGTCAGCAGAACAGCTCTGTGATAGTCTGGAGGGGAAAAAAGCAAAAACAAAAAAAGAAATTTGTACAGTTGTTTATTGTACTTCTCAAGAATAAAATTTTTCAGTTTACAATTCTAAAGAAACCAAACCAAAACTCTTCCGTGGTCCAAAAGCTTGGAATGTACAACCCAGAAATAAGCAATTAACTGATATTTTTGCTGTCCTACCCACTGATGATAATACAAATTCCCCAGTCAGGATTTCTTTCTGAAAGCCTGTAGGTGAATTTAAACTACAGTCACGTCCTCTTGGCACAGCAGCTCTAAAAATATATAATAATCATATTTTAAGGGGCAGCATAAACAGATGCATTTCCAGAATGGCACAGGGAGTTGTTGTGCTAAGTAATGACTTTTCTATAAAGGATATCTTTACAGAAGAGCTGAACTTCCTGACTAAAAGAAGCAAAGTAGATGCCAAAAGGGGTAGAGACAAGTGGAGGGGAGGAGGAGTTTCCTAGGTTTGAATGGGGAATTCTGATTCCCCTTAATTGTAGACTCTTGCAGAGGTCCTGATCTAGAGTATTAAGCTGTATCAAAGTGGTTGGCCTCAGAAGAATTTCATCCCTCAGTTGCTCAGTTCTCTCCTCAAATTCCCGTTAAAATGTACAGATGCCAATGTAATGACCTCTTTGTGCAGTGTAGAAACATCAGGCTCTCTATCCCGGGCAAGAAGTTTAGTAAGAGGAGCAAGGAAGAGGTGTGGGCTAGGACTGCAGGGCAGCACCCTATCTGCTGGGCCATCCTTACATTTGAGAGACAGAGGGAGGGTTTTACTTTCATTTTTGTTTTTGTTTGCCTGTGATTTACGTGCTATGTATCAGCCTATTTGTGCTTGATCTTTGTGCTTCATAGTACTAGAAGTCCCTCTCGGGCTTCCCATGCTTTCTCTTCTGAGCCAGATTAGAGAATAAATTCTGCTGTGCCAAATTCAAAATCTTGTCTAAATTATCCTATTGTTGGAGATAGTTATGGCTTTCTTACTCAGCTTGGTCATCTGATTGATTCTCTTCTGCTTTCAATATCTCCTCACTTTAACAGTTACAGCTTTCCAAGTCCTCCTAACTTGGAGGTGACATTTTTCAGGCTTCTCTTTATCCCAACAGTTGGTGTATTGTTTTCTTGGTTAAGTTGAAACAAAGTTCCATTGATTTCTTGATGTCATTTTGTTTTTAAATTGAGAGACTCACTACCCCAAAAAACAAAATACTCTTTCTGGGTTTTTGTTTGTTTGTTTGTTTGTTTGTTTTTTGATGAAGAGTAGGGGCCTATCAAATTGAGCAAAACTCTGAAGCATAAAATCATGTTGAATGTGAACTTCATACCAGCAAGGGGAATGTGGGAAGCTCTCTTCTGCCTAGCAGGCTTTGCAGATGCTTGTTCAACATCTCCTTCAGTATCCTCTGCAAGTTACAGCTGCTCCTGAGCAGCACAGGCCTTGAGGGAGGACAGCACAATGGTCACTTTTCTCCTGGATAAATCTCTGCAAGAGTCAGGCGCACATCTTAGAGACATGGTTTAACAGGCGTGTTGGACTTGGTTGGAAGGTTGGACTTGATGATCTTGAAGGTCTTTTCCAACCATAATGATTCTATGATTCTGTAGTGTTAACCGCTTAAAAGGAGAGCTAACTGGACCTATTCATGTGGTGAAGATAGTATATTGCAAAATCTTGCTGTGATTCCCTATACATGTGAGACTTATACTGATTAGGGCATAGGGTCTGGTGTTCTGCAGTAAATTATTCTCATCTGCCCATCTAGTGCATTTGACTTCATCTTTTCTCACACTTGGTGTGCTCAACTGATGTGCTTTACTTGCAGTACTTATGCTTTGCAGTCATGAGCTCCCTATTGGTCCAAGAATTCTGCATTAAGGAGAATTAAAAAAAAAAAAAAAAAAAAAAGGCAAGAGTTATTGGGATCTCTTTGATATTGCTGATATTTGTTCCACTGAGGCTTTTTACTTCTCTAGGCTCTTAATATTTCAGTGCAGGTGCTGTCATTGTGAGGCAGTTCAGTTCAGTGCAGCGAGAAGAAGCAGGTTTCCATGGGAAGGTTGCTTTGTGTTACGGAATGGTCTGAGCCTACAGAGATTTCTGTGAAGTAAAACTAACTCTGCCTTAAGCTGTGTGAACAGGGCATACCATGATGTGCCCAATATGGTTTGGAGCAGCTTTGTAACCTTGTGCTCTGACGGTGTTTTCCCATGTTTGGAAGGCCTGTAGGAAAGTGGACTCAAGAAACAGTAGCTCTCTGGATGAACAGGTTTGGCTCCTGTTAAAGATAATTCATTTTGAGAAGAATCCCTCCAGCAGTATCCTCTATCTAGTTGATTTCTAAGCTGGATTTTCCCCATTTTTGTTCAGCTGAGAACGTCTTCAACCAGTCATTTTTTTAATACATTTAAAATATAACCTTAGTACCTCATACTGAAAAGCTTCTCTTGTCCATGTTTGTAAGGAGTCTTGTATCATGGGGGTAAGACTATGTTTTCTCCCATCCTCAAACATAACCTTGCAATCTCTGAAATATGTATATTTAGAGCAGTGTTGTAATTCATGCAGAGTGATTTCTGCTGGAATCTCACTRTGACATCAGAGAGAGATCACATTCACAGGTTCTTATCATGTAGTCATAGCTACATATTTATTGTGAAACAAAATGTTGAATAGCCTGAGGTTATGAAAAGAAATGCTATACCAGCATGGTACTCTGAATCRGAATAATTTGCTTTAAATAGTGTCATCCTAATTTCCAAACAGATTTAGAGTCAATTAAGTTAATTACGTAAGAGAAAGCAGAGGTTTAGTGTGTTGTAGCCCTGTTAATCACACTGACTTGCACTTAATCACACAGTTTTACATTAATCACACAGTTCTGCATTCACATTGTTTTATCAGCTTGCAGACCAACATTTTTCATGCAGAAACCATTTCAGACACTGCTGAAATTCAGTTTGCTACTGAAGGATATGGCAAATGTTTTGCAGTGTGTAGCAATGCCAGGAACAGCTGAGAAGAGAAGCTGAAGAAAAAGAATGTATCAAATGGCAAATGAAGAAGCAAGTAGGAAAGGCAGAATATAAGTTAAGCATTTTTATTCTTACTACTGTGGAAAAATGTATTGTGACCAAGGACYGTCACTAACAAGAGCTTCACTTTTTATGTGAAAATAAAGCGTTTCTCTTGGCCTCCTAGCAGCCTTTTGTGGTACTTGGATAGATTTAAATATAGAGAAAGAACATCTACTCAATGACCAGTATGATCTCTTGCAACATCCAATTTGGTAAGGATTTGCAAGGATTTCAACTGGGGCTGTCAATCTGTACGTGTGTGTGTGTGTGTGTGTGTGTGTGTGTATGCTTGAATGTATAAAGCACAAGCATGTTTGTGGTTGAAGAGAACAACTCTTCTTTGAAAAGCATCAGTTATATTTCTGTTAAATTCTCTTGTGAACCTTTTTCTTGACACAGTGGCATAGTTTCTTGGCACAGGGTATCTCCCTCTTGCCCTTATTTTCTTCATCTTCACTGCAGGCTCCTAAAATCGTGGCAGCCAAGACACTGTCACATGGATGAACTGGTGTGTAAGCTGCATTGAAGTAAGGATGGAGGTGGGATACATGAGAGGATCAGGGGTGCTGATAGGATGGATGGATGGATGGAATCATGGATGCATGGATGCCCTGTAGTCCTTGCAGGCTTGCAGCTCTGTGGTTGAAATGGGCATCCCACTGCAAGCCTTGGCCAGTGGAGAAATTAGTAGTTTGATCCAGGAGGAGGACATATAGTAGTACTTAAATTTAGAAAAAGTCAGTGGTTTGATATTAAACTGTTTTCRTGACTGGAAATGATTGTAATGACCCTGCTGGAATGTTTGCAAACATTGATGTATTGAAAATAGTTGTTTTGCTGGAGGGGAAAAAACACTGCGTCTGCTGAAAGGCAGTGAATGCTCCCTATTGAGAAGGAAGCTGAAATGGATGTACTGCTGCTATAGCGGCATTCCATGAAAACATCAGGAGTTAGTTAATTTGAGGAGTCCAGTCTGGTGCCTACAATAATGATTTTTCCCTCTTGGGGAAAAAACAGGGTTGACAGCTTTTGGACGTCTTTGCTCTGCAGTCGGTGGGTATAGCTGGTCTCCAGAGAAAGCAGCTTATCACTGCAATTTCCTAGATGGGCCTTTTCCCCTCTAAACAGCACCGGGCCAGGGAGCTACTCTGATTCAATTGACTGATGGCATAGAAACACTTTTAAAGGGTACAGTTTCTAAAAATCAAAAATAAAGGTACTACTTTCCCCACTTCCATCACTTGGATGATCAGCCATAGTATATGTTGCGGGAACTGGCAGATATCCTAGCCGAGCCGCTCGCCATCATCTTTCGAAGGTCCTGGAGAACGGGGGAGGTGCCGGAGGACTGGAAGAAAGCCAACATCACTCCRGTCTTCAAAAAAGGCAAGAAGGAGGACCCGAGTAACTACAGGCCGGTGAGCCTCACCTCCATCCCCAGGAAAGTGATGGAGCAGCTCATCCTGGCTGCTCTCTCCAGACACATGGAGCAGAAGAAGGTACTCAGGAGTAGCCAGCATGGATTCACCAAGGGGAAATCCTGCTTGACTAACCTGATCACCTTCTACGAAGGAATATCTAGCTGGATAGATGAGGGCAGAGCGGTGGATGTCATCTATCTGGATTTGAGCAAGGCTTTTGACACTGTCCCTCACAGCATCCTCCTGGGCAAGCTCCAAAGGTGTGGGATAGATGTGTGGACGGGGAGGTGGATTAGGAATTGGCTCGATGGCAGGGTGCAGAGAGTGGTTGTCAATGGTGCGGAGTCCAGCTGGAGGCCTGTACTTAGTGGTGTCCCCCAGGGGTCAGTTCTCGGTCCGGTCCTGTTCAACTTATTCATTAACGACCTGGATGAAGGGCTGGAGTGCTCCCTCAGCAAGTTTGCCGACGATACCAAACTGGGTGGAGTAGCTGATAGCCCTGAGGGCCGTGCTGCCATCCAGAGGGACCTGGACAGACTGGAGGACTGGGCGGCGAGAAACCTCATGAGGTTCAACAGGGGCAAGTGCAGAGTCCTGCACTTGGGGAGGAATAACCCTGGACACCAGTACAGATTAG
This sequence comes from Nothoprocta perdicaria, assembly GCF_003342845.1. Taxonomy (NCBI): domain Eukaryota; kingdom Metazoa; phylum Chordata; class Aves; order Tinamiformes; family Tinamidae; genus Nothoprocta; species Nothoprocta perdicaria. Next base: position 842,951 of record NW_020455498.1, on the reverse strand, counting down.
GGGTGGACCTGCTGGAGAGCAGCCCCGCAGAGAGGGACCTGGGTGTCATGGTGGACAAGTTGACCATGAGGCAGCAGTGTGCCCTGGTGGCCAAGAAGGCCAACGGGATCCTGGGGTGCATTAAGAAAAGCGTCTCCAGCAGGTCGAGGGAAGTGATCATCCCCCTCTACTCAGCCCTAGTGAGGCCACATCTGGAGTACTGCGTCCAGTTCTGGGCTCCCCAGGACAAGAGGGATGTGGAGCTGCTGGAGAGAGTCCAGCGCAGGGCTACCAGGATGATCAGAGGCCTGGAACACCTGCCCTATGAGCAAAGGCTGAGAGAGCTGGGTCTGTTCAGCCTGGAGAAGAGGAGGCTGAGGGGGGACCTGATCAGCATGTATAAATACCTCAAGGGAGGCAATGAGGAGGAGGGGGGCGGCCTCTTTTCAGTGGTGGGCAGGGATAGGACTAGAGGAAATGGCTTCAAACTGAAGCATCGGAAGTTCCACAGGAACTTAAGGAAGCATTTCTTCACTGTGAGGGTGACAGAGACCTGGAACAGGCTGCCCAGAGAGGTTGTGGAGTCTCCTTCTTTGGAGATCTTTAAAACCCGCTTGGATGCAGCCCTGTGCCACGTGCTCTAGGTGACCCTGCATGAGCAGGGGGGTTGGACTCGATGACCTCTGAGGTCCCTTCCAACCTTCGGCATTCTATGATATGCCTTACTGCCCTAAACTGGTTATTTCTGGTAAAAAAAAAAAAATAAAATATATATATAAAATATACATAAATTTTATATATATATATACACACACACTATACACACACACACACACACACACATGTATATGTATTTAGCAGCCTTCTGTATTACGAATCAATCCCAGCGCAATTTTAAAAGGCACTTAGGAAATATTCACATACTGTTCTGGTCGTGGATAGGAGTATATAGACTGACTGTAGGTTTGAGCTCCAAATATAGAGACAAACCAGGGAACTGATATGTATTTCTTTTGATGAGAGATGTCTGAGTGCTTTTTTTTTTCTTCTTTTTCTGTAGGATGTAGCTTAGACTATCACATTGGTGTAGCTTAAGCTCCTTTGCTGCTTACTCATTCCTGATGCTATTTGCAGATCTATTTTCACACGTGAGCTGATTTCTAGTGCTTGATGAATTTCTTTCTACCACTGATAACGCATAAAATACATTGGATTTTTTTTGTCATATTTTCCTACCTTTGACTGTTTTACAAAACCAGTGAGGAAAATTCGAGTATTCAAGGACTTGTAGCAATTTAAGCATGCACAGAAAATTCAGTCATTTTGCTAGAGAAGCCACTCTGCTACAAACTGCAGAGTCTAGAGGAAAGCCAAGGAAATAATGGAACATTAGAAGACATGATCACAGAGCATATGCTTAGTGTAGAAAAGAGGAATGAACGTAGAGTTGATAAGACTTTTGATTCATTAAAAAATAAGTTATTTAAGGAGGACAACGATAGGTTTTCCCCTTGTTGCCCACAGAGGGAGGACCCCAGCATAGATGACATGCAAAACAAAAGAACCAAATTGTTTATTGCTATCCCGTGCTGCTCCAGGATGTATACGGCATGAAGGAGTATGAACTTATTCCATCCTATTCCCTCCAGTTGTACCACCTGAATTCAACTGTGTGCTTAATTTTCAGTAGCTTTCAGTAGTAACTGGTTTGTGCCTGTTTATCATCCCCCATTAGGCAGAAACTCCTTTTGTTTTATACGTCATGATGCAGGTTTCTGTTRATCTGTTCCCTGACAGGCTGGCATCAGCCTTGGTGTGAAGTTTGCTCCCAAAACRTCCAGGAAGCCCCGCAGTAGTGGACTTGCTAACGGGGGACCTTCCAGCATATCGAAGCTGCTGCTATGACTGCTGCATGCTTTGGTGACTGTGCTAAAAGACTCTATGACCACAGAATCCCACTGCTAACTTATCTTGTCCCCATTCTGAAAGTATTTTTTTAAAAAAAATGTGCTGACACCTAAAATACTCATTGGCCAGATCCTAAGTTCTTGCTCCTTGTTAACCATGCTCTCAGTGTGGTATGTGCCKCAAAACGAGTGCTTGTCTGAATAAGGATCACTGAAAAGCTTCCTCAATGCTTATTTATTTCTTAATTCTGTGGAGTGTTTTTTGTTTGATTTTGTTGTTTTTTATTATTGCTGTTGTCAGGCACTTGAAAACAGCAGTCTTCCTTAACAACAGATTAATAGACTCCTACGACTGCTTCATTTCCCAAACTAGCAATTTTCCCTGTCAGACAAATGCCTTTTTCAATAACTGGAAGGCTGATACCTGGGCTGAATGTGAAGAAATTGTGCTTATAAATTTCTTATAACACACAAGCTTAACCGTAGTAGTAATTAATGAGAAGAGTAGAAATATGCAATGATAGCACAGCAAAAGCAGTGAGATATTGCTTGACCTTTAATAATGCCAAAATACTGAATATCTTTTAAAAGCAAAAGAAATAGAAACTG
>NW_020455498.1:779153-839786 GCF_003342845.1 Nothoprocta perdicaria | reverse complement strand
GGAATCGATCTCCATTGGTTCAGGGATGTCCTCCGGAGGATCAATTTCCATGGGCTCACTCCCGTCCTTTCTCCTGCTCTCATCCTTTTTGAGATTCCTGTTTGAGTCCCCCATTGCCGTCTTCTTTCGACATTCTTGCCGCCTTAGTTTTCTCTTTGCGACTCTCCTCAGTACAGCCGCTGGTTCCATTTTATGGATAAAGATGACGAAATAATCACCAATGCCGCCCTGAGGCAGTTGTGGTAAGCTCCACGAGATGTCTTCCACCTGTTGGCTCCCTAGTCCCCTTGGGTCTTCAGGAAGATCCTCGGCGGACTGTGGACCCTGCAGCGCTCCCACTTTTATAGGGGCAAGRGCAGGGGTGAGCGGAGCCTCACAATGGAATGTGACATGACATCACAGAGACGCTCTTGACATCAACGGCAGCGGTCAGCAAGCGTGTCCCGGGTGACGCAGCTGCTCACCGCTGCCCTTGCCCGTGCCGGGCCTGGCCAGCAGTCCCTTGTCAAGAGATCTAGATGAAGGGCTGAGCAGCAGAAGAACATCTATGGGCGCAGTGCTCAGCCGCGGGTTCCCCCTCTCCAGCTACCCCTGACTTCTGCCCCCCGCCACAGAAGGTGAAGGGGCTTCWGAAAAAGTCATCTGCAGATCTCACACCAAGATCAGCCACCCACCATGGGCCTGTAAATAAAAGAATTYSTGAATTTCAAGTGTTGTGTGAGCCCCTCTTTCCCRGCGCACTCAGCCCCACAYTGYCCCACTGTCTTCTGSCCTTAGCCCCGAGTGAGAGGCAAGGGGAGGGCCTTGGTCCCCTTGGGCTGCTCTGCTGTGGTGACCTGGGGGTCTGGCAAAGGGGGCCTGGAGGTGAGGGKTTTTTTTTCTGGTCAGTGCTCAAGACTTTCGTGCACACAATTTCTTGTGCAAAATTTCTTGCACACATGAAGCTTATTTATAGTACTGGAAAAGGAAAGCTTAAAATGTGCGTGATTGATATCTCTGAACAGGTACCTCTTCTGGAAGAAACTCTTTGCACTTGGCAATTTGTGGWAGTTTTCACGTGGAGAATAGTGTATTACCTGTATTATACCTACCTATATTTCAGTTTGTGCTCGGGGYCTCTCCAACGAGCACTTGTTTTTAGACTGAGTCAATACCTTTCTTGAAGTAAGGATAGCTGTGGAAATGTCACCACTCAGGCTGGAGGAGGCAGTCAAGATTAGACATCTGTATCACTTCATTGAGCATATGGATTAATTTAGAAGCCAAACTGATCAGATGCAAAAACATGAGTAGCTTGCCTTGTAGATATAATGGTGAAGAAAAAAGRAAAAGTAAATTTATCTCTTAAGTTTTCTAGGCCTCATAATGACAAATGTGTAGGATCTGTTATTACTCATGTCACGATTGGATGTATTTTTTTTTTGCTCATCACCATTGCTGCATAATTACTGAATGTWATAATTTGGGGCCTGAGGCTGTAGAACTATGGGCTGTAATCATACAGAAGAGTTAAAAGTTGAGCAGAGCTCCCAATCTCAKAGGTAACCTTTATAAAAATTTGTTATATCTAATTAAAATACTGCTTTCAATTATTTTTTTTTGTTTTACTGCACCAAATCTTGAACCTGAATACAGAAAATCAGATACCACATGGTAACTATAATGGGAAACAGCCTGAAAAGCATCACTGCTTAAAGTGAAAGCCTGATTYCCTAAGCAAAAAAATAACCTACTGAAAGCACATTGTTAGAGCTAAAGAAAATAAACCAGGAATCTGATATATCCTGTTGAGCAAGACCATGGGAGAACGTCTGCACGCTTTTAAATTTGAAGTCTAAATCTGTATTACTGAGTGTGATCTTTATTTTATTGTTTTGTCCTAGTGACTGAAAAACTCCTCCTTTGTTTGTTTTTTTTTTGTCTGCTTTGTCCCTCAGCAGACAGGAAGAGCATCACATGCTTGCGATGATAAATGCCTAGAGAGAATTTGTAAAGGACAAAGTTATYTCCTCTAGTTGGATTTTAAGTGTCTAATTAAGAAAGAAAAACTTTGCTAGCCACAACTAAATTACATTTTATTTTATATTCGATCTCTCCCTGCTTGGCCCAGGAGGAACTTGACTTATTTAGAGATGACAGATTGCCTGTCAAGTAGCTCTGCTGAGGACTACAGTAGGATAAATTACTTTAGGTTCTTTGTAACAGGATAAACTTTAGTGGCCTCCATATTTATTTTATTGTGACTGCAGCTTAGAAGATCTCTGTTCTAGATGACACTATAATTGATTTTAGTGTTCGCTTTGCATAGTCTCAAAAATTAGTCCTGAAACAAGCTATAAAGGCAGCCTACTCCTGTTTTGGAGAACTAATGGTTTTYTAGTTTTCTGACTAGTAATTCATTTACAATTTGTTCCATGCTGCTTTTATGCATTGAATATATGGTGGAAAAAATGCTTAGAGTGGATGCTTTAATCTTTCCCTTTCCCTTTCCCTCACCACTGTTTTTTTTTTTTTTAGGAATAGGAGTGTCTAGTAAATAAAAACAGAATTAGCTTTTCTCTGGGGGGATTTAAAAGGAAGAGAAATTATTAGAGCTTTTCAGATAGGATCTTGAAGATCCACTCCAAATGGACAAAGGCTCACGTGGTTTCCACTTTGAAGAACCTGCAGTCTCAATAGGCAGATGGTGGATAGAAGACAGTTCAAGCAGACTTGAAAAATGAGCAGATTGAAATATTACAAGGGCAGTAAATAACACATTTCTTCCACAACTGTTATTTTTAGAGGATGGTCAAGTTAGAAAAGAGTCAGTTCAACAGAAAGGGGAAAGGACAAACCACAAGGGTATCAGAATATGTCAGCCTAGAAGCACAGCCAGTTTCTACAAGGCTCTGGTCACTGGTTGCAAGATATCCAGGCATTTTTCAGTTGCATGAGCAAGCAGAGTATAGGCAGAGGCAAAAGCATTTGACGGCATTTTCGATTAGCTTYTTTTTGATTTGCCTGGATGCAATAAAGGACGTTGATTCATTCAGGGCTCTTACTGCTTACTGCTACTGGTGCAGGCAGTTAAATTTAGCCCTTATTCAAGCACAAGAAGAGATCAGTCTTTTCAGGAAGAGAGAGTAGCAGGAGCCACAAAAGGACAAACAGRTTGTCTTTAACCCCCAGTTCTTTAAGATGCCTTTTTATTTGCTCTTCCTCTTTTCTTCTGTATATTCCTGTGCAGATATTCCAAATGTAGCAGATTTCTGTACTGAGCTTCTCCTTTTCACAGGAGGATGGCCCAAAGGTTAAGATGCTAGTCTGTATGATACCTGCTTATGATTAACTTCCTTTGAACTTGGCATAGTTGCTTATCTTAATTGTATTTTTTTTTTCCTAATGGCAAAACAAGCACAGGAGGAATTACTATTCCATAAAAGAWTTTTTGAAGGGAGAAAAAATGCTCAGAAGTTTCTGAGGATGTGTAGATGTTGCTGTAGCTCTCACTGCCTCAATTCAGTTGCTTGTATCTGGCCCTGCTTTGCCTTGAGCTGTTTTTCCAAAGGACACTTCTATAGGTCTGTGTCATATATCTTCTATAGGTCTGTATTTGCGAGCTGCACAGAGATGTCTCAGGCAGCCTATGTCATCTGAGTTGCTTACAATAAGGTCAAAGAAACAAATCCTCAGTTTCTCAAACTTATGTTTTTGCCCTTAGGCTGATCATGATTAGTATTTCCTAATGGTCTTTTTCCTTTTCAATTGTTTCTTCAGCTTCTCATTCTTACTTTCTTCCTCTAAGCTTGGTCTGTCTATATTGTTTTGAGGGTGTCTTTTGCGTTCTTCTTTAAGTTACATGCAATGAAAACCACCTGCTGTGCTCTTCACCCTGARTGCCCTGGATCACAGGGCTGTACAGACTAGTACACAGACTAGGGAAAACGCGCCTAGCAGTGCTATGCTGGGCCAGCCATGCTGGTTTTTTTCTTTCACTGCAGATAAGCACCTTTCAGGATTCCTGCAGAGAGCATCTGATAAGTCACCTTACCAGGTCGCAGGATCACATAGTATTAAAACCTGCAGATGCCTGAATCTCTGAATAGATCTTTGAATAGATGCTTGTCAGAGACAGGCAGCAAAACTCCCTGCAGGCTGTTGGTATCCCTTTCTGTCCCACCAGCAAAATTAGCCCTTTCCAAGTGCAAGTCTATTATTTTCTCCAGTCTCCTTGATTCTTTCTGATCAGTGAAGTTTTACTTGAAACTGTTTATGTATGTTGATAGCCACCTGTAATTTTGTGAAATCTTGCAGGGGTGTTTACTTACAGCAGAATTCACAGACTGTTTGCTGGATGTACTGGAAGTTGGTCTGTGCACCACAGAGCAGAGACCCATACGTTGTGCTATGCAAGTCAATGCCTTCTGTAGTGTGCTCTCCTGCTTTAAGCGTATGACCAAGGACTCATGTAGAGTCCTTGTGGCTTCCTTGTGGGAGGGATCATAGTCTGATTTATTTTGTGTCTGCCTCTGGAACATTTTTACATCATCAGGGCAATGATGTGCAATTAGATTCTTTAATTTGCAGACAGGTTATTATATCATTTCTCCTAGCATAATGTTCGTATTTGACATTAAGGCTGTGTAGAAAGGCCACATTTCTCTCTTTCAGTTTTGATTAACAGAACATATCTGTATCACATTATTTTGTGCTCCTCTGGATATTATTCAGTTCTGTGTTCATTTTTTATCTGTTGCTTTGCGTTATGGTGTTTTAGAATACTCAAAACACTAAGGAGCAAAAGCTGATATGAAATTCACAGCAGAAAATCAGCTGAGAAAAGTGAATCTTCACCCTTCTTTGAACAGTAAATACCTTACCTGACCTTAAAAAGCAACAGGGCTTGTTTAAATAAGAAAAATCTATCTGTAAAATGCAAAGGCACCACCTTGGGAAATCTCTGGAGTACCATTTGCTAGGGGCTGAGAGGGTGTTTTGGAGGGGTAACTGCACATTTGTCTTGTAACTTCCACCCATTAATTACATTCAGGATAGAATTTCTTCTGCTTTGTGACTGTACAGCAGAAAATGCTTCTGTCAAGAGAGTGGAACAACGGTTGTGAAGCTGCAGTCCACCACAAGATGATACCCTTCCAAATTACAGTTTCCGTGACAGCCTTGCTCCTCGGACAAGATTCAGTGCATCAGCTTTCAATATAGAAATTCAGCTGCAGGCAGTGGGCAAAAGAGTTTGGTCGTGCTCAAGGAAACAGGGACCTAAATGAGAAGTGGAGGAACAAATAGCGAAATAATGGCAATATAAGATACAGTAGGCAACAAGAAAAGTGGCTGCAGTTTGTCTCATGCTCAGGAATTCTTTCCATCATTAATATTGCCAATGTACGCACTTAAAAGGAATGATAACTAATGATCGGCTAAGGATAATCTGGGAGCTTGAGGTGAGTTTAAAGTTGTTTCTTAAGATGAGTAATGGAAATGCTTCAAAATTATCAAAAGACAAATGAAGAACAAAGCTAGACAAAACAGATTTATAAGGTTTCTTAATTACTTTTCCTTATTAGAAAAGTTGATCTTTTTAAATGAAATATACTGTATATATTTTCATCCTACCATGTGCCAGTCTCAGAATACACACCAGTCCATCTGTTTCTTTCTCTCACCATCTCTGAAGTGTCAGTGCAGCACTGAAATGGAGGCAAAGGGCTGCAGACCTGGACATCATAGCAAAAGAAGATTTTTTTAATGCTTCCCAAGAAATGCCTAGGTGGTTCAATATGACTGTTTCATCTTTGCAGAGAAGCCTTTTTTAATCAGTAGGACTGAACATGTAGGTTCATCTGTTTTATGCCTTGCACATGGGTAATTGAATTTATTGCCTCTACCTGCTCTTCTCTATAGAGAGTGATTGAATAGTCATTTTGATGGCTCTCTCTTCCTGGTTTCACTTCATTTGGCAGCCAGGAGTTGTAAATATTGTGGTTTCAGTGAGTCTCATGCATTTGTTCTGTTTGTTGTGTATAACATCCTCACTGGAATGCAAGTTGGTGTAAGTTATGGAATTAATTCTGTTCCAGCTTTAATACTTTTAAGCTAACATTTATTTCTGGAGTGAACTGGGTTTCTTAAGCTTCCTAAAAAGCTTCTTTCAAAATTCATACTTCATAAGGAGTGAAAACATCTTTCACTTCTGTGAGCATTTCCTGCAATCCATATGATACTTGGTGTATAAGTAGCTCTACTAGCATTTCTGCTGAACAGCCTGCTTTCATGTTAATCACTTTCTGCCCAACCATGTAATCCTGCAGTTCTGCATGAATTTCTTTTGAAGCCCTAGAGTTTCTTTTGCAAGTCCTAGGAAAGCATGACATTAGAAGAAAGTGCCAAACGGGTCCCCATTGAATGGACTTTCATCTGCTGAGATCAGAGCACGTTGGTGAGCTCACAGCAGTTCAAGTTAGTGACAACAATCTTTGACTCTCACAAGGGTTTATCCTACCATCCAGAGTAGGGTTATTCTGTAATATCCTCAAATAGTTCTACTTTTGACAGGTTAGTTTAGGGTTTGAGTATTGCTGTCTGAACAATCACGTCTTCCTATCTTGACTGATTTTGAATACGTTAGTTGTCCTGCAAGGGTACTGATACATAACTAGCACTAATGCACTTTGGAATGTTTGACGTTAGTATTCTATTGTATTGTGGCATTAGTGTAATTATTATAAGATCCAATTWATTAATTCCTTTTTTTTCCCCCCTATATAGGTCCTTCAAAAGCTAGGAAAAGCAGATGAAACAAAAGATGAACAGTTTGAAGAATATGTTCAAAATTTCAAGCGGCAAGAGGTCAGTAACTTTTTTGATTTCCTTATTTGTGTCTTAAGACTGGAGTGTATTTTACCTTGCAGCTTTTGAAGATGATGCTGCAGAGTAACAGGTAAGAAATTGTTTTGAACTGAATGGGTATAAAATTTTGTTCTGCCACTTCTAAATGGATAGAAATCCTTCCATCTCTGCGTGCAAAAGGCTAAGAATTGCATTTAAAATAAAAGACCAGAATTTAATCATAACTTACATCATCATGCCAGAGCACCTTGGAATCTGTAGCATGACAGTGGACTTGTAGCAGTAGAACTGGGAGCTGAAGATGACCCAGGTGATTAAATATATCTTTGTARTTGCCACAAAGAAGCAGTGTATCTATCTGCTTTGTTTTAATTGGGAAAATTACATACCACCTTTTTTTATTGGTGGTATGTAATATCAGTGAGTCTGTATGAAGCTAATAGATGAATAGCTTGACTGGTGTGTGTTATTTTGCTATGTGTTATCCCTGCTAGTGCAGGCATGGCAAGGACTGTGGTGTTAGCGCAGATGAGGCTCTCCTGGGGATCTGAGCTCCTCAAAGTTGTAAACACAACYATGAAAACAAAGGTGCCCTGAACGGTTCTGGATTCTAACCTCAATTACTCCTTGCTTTTTTGGGCAGACTTTTCTGCTTCAAGGTAACGAGTTGTAATTAATTGCATAGCAACTCTGTGGTGTAAATAAATGCCTACCACGAGCTGCATTAATGCCACCAAGGAAAGAATCTTATTACATAAGTATGAATTGAGTCTATAGTCTTTGTGAGCTGTCCTTTGGAGCTGATCTATAAAAGCTCTGCAGAGTAAGAGAGCTACTCCCACACATTTTACATGATGTAAGAATTGGCTTCTGTCAGTGTCTGGGATTCCTAGTCTGAATCAGTCCTACCTACCACATGCACTTCTGTCCTTCCTATGCAAACATAAATCCTGATTGCAGATTACTGGGCCTCTGATGGTCACCTTAGCATCTTATGGTGACAAAACCATCATTTTCCTCTCTTAGTCTAGAAGAGAGGGAGGCTTCAGGAGCCAGTGGGCTGTGTAGATCTTCAGTCTTCCCCAGAGATGTCAATGGGAGGTAAAAGAATTTGTTTCTCAGCGGATGATGCTTCCTCCCTCATTTTCTTGAGGTCTGGAARGTGCTAGGATTTAATGCAACTGATTCAGGAGCTACAAAGCTCTGCAGAGATATTGTATTTTCCCTTTTTGTCCTCTTTCTCTTTTGCCTACTGGTTTGGATATCTTTCTTTGAAGTATTTTTCTTCTTAATCTTCCTTATATTGCTGCTTATCCTTGCTTTCAACATCACAGCTGTTTGCACAGCTAGCACCTGTGATGCTGGAAATAAAGATGCATCTGTGGATTTCTAATGAGGTCAGAAGAAGCAGCAGAAGCATCATCATTAAGTTCTGTGGGATGTGTTTTTAGTTAAATATTCTAAGTAAATGAAAAAAGAAGAGGGAATGTTGTCCAGAACAACRTAACTGTTGCTATGGACCATTCAGGTAGCTTGCATGCAGGACCTCTCTGCTATTAGAGGCTGCCCCATATGCACTTCTTTTTAGGTTTATCTGACTCTGTATTGGTTACCAATGTAGTCAGGCTTTTCTATACCAGAGATAGTCTGAGGGAAAGTCCAAACTTCATTTTACACATTTTGCAATCTCCCTTGGCAGTGAATTAGCAATATTTCCTGGCCATGTCACTTACCTGCATTTGATACTGGGCCAGATTGTCACTTCAGTTCTGTGTATCTTTTTAAGTTGTGTGTAGCAGCTGATGCCATGTGGGCTTTGGGGATCCCAGTAAGCTGAAAGCTGGGAMAATGGTCTGTTTTTTCCTTGTCTTCCTGTCTTCTTGAATCTTGTCCACTTGGGGAAGTCAACTGGTCTTGCAGGCAGAATGATCATTATATTAAGTTTGTCCAGATATGAGGTCTGCCAGTTCAGCACAGAGAAAAGATAGTAAGAGAGGAAGCACAAAGAACTCATTAACCAGGGAACATGTAATTGAAAAACTGAAATCCTAGTGCACTGTCCCTTGCCTGAAGTGTGGATGGGGTAGCAGGTATGTACCAAAATCCTCAGAATGCTCTATGTAAGGATAATTCCAGCAGATTGATCTTTCTTTATGGAGGAAAATAAAAACATTTAGGCTGCTTAAGGATCAGTTCCAACTTTTTTTAGAATGCAGCCCCTTATGAACCTGCAGACTCACAGCTGAATTACCCAGATGAATCACCATGGAGAAACTGAGTCATCCTGTGCCTGGAGAGAGCAGAGCACAGTGGCTTTGCAGAGCCTCAGGAATCCTGCTATCAGAAGCAGAGGTGCTGCAACTAAAAACAGCAGTCCAGAGATTGTAATTTTGATCAGTAAATGGAACTGATATTTACCTTCCTCTGTAAACACAAGAAATTGTCAATCTTAAGTCTTTTTTTTTTTTTATGGACACCATAAATTCATTTATGACAGATTTGCAGTATTTTGCAAGAAATTTTTCAAAGCTTAGACCTTCCATTCTGCAGAGCTAATTTTAAATATGCTTAGCCTCTGAATCAACCCTGCAGTTCAGAAAAAGGAGAAAAAAAAAAAAAAAAAAGAAAACATATTTCTCATGAATATGTCAAGTCCTTTGGAGTTTTACCTGAATTTCATCTCTAGGAAGTTAAGAAGTTAAGTAGCAATTCCTGTATCTCCAGATGTAAAGATCCAAAGTAGAAACCAAACATTGTTGAAATAAAGTTTCAAGTGCTGCAGTTACTGCTTTATGAAATGAGGTAAAAAGGAAGAACCTTCTTTTTGTTCTTCAATGAGCAGAACCCGCTTCTGTGGGTTGCTTTATGGAATGCATGCCTTGCAGTAAAATATATTTATCTGATGTAATTGTTAGGGGTCCTGAAAAGATTTGTCCTGGCCAGATACTCATTTGCTGCAAGTTTGTTTAGCTTGCTGACAGATGTAGCACAGCACTGATTTCAAGCAGTTTTTTTGGACAGTTGATGTGCATTGGAGGCCTTTTTATRGTTGATGTAGCCAAGTTCTGGAGTTACACTCTCAATATAATCCACTTCACACAGACAGTTTCAGGCAGTTTTCTCCTACACTTCCTACTATATTGCTTATTAATGCCACAATATTCGTAGAAATTCAATCAAGTATTTAGGAAGTCTAGCTTTATGTTTTAGGTGTATAGATTACTACTAGCCATGCACCAATTTGTTGTTGTTGTACACCTCAAAATTCAGTTAAACCCATTAGGTAGGGCCCTACCTTGGGGATGTAAATATGTTTGTAGAGAGATATAATAGATATGAGGGTAGGATCCTAGCTTGAGCAGTGAAGGGCATAGCTGCAAGGTACTAGAAACAAAAGGGAAGATGTGTGGGACCCTCTTTAGGGAGGATGCTAAATAGACCAAATTCTCTATGGGTTATTCGCATGCTGCAGGTACAAGAAGATACCTGTTAAATCTCTTGTCACATTACTTCCTTACCACAAAGGCTTCCTGTTTGAAATAGTTTATTTTCTGTAAGGTCCATAAGCCAAAAATAGCTACTTTCCTAAGCAGTAGTGAGAAGGAAAATAATATTAAGAACATGACTGTGGGCATGGATCTTTCTTGTATGACTCTGGAGGGATCACTGCTAAGACAGGGCAAAGGATGTTGGTTCCTGCCTTTTTAGCCTTTGTTTTTGGATTAGTGCACACTGTCTGAGGGACCTGCCTGGTTTCATACAGGTTCTTCCATTACATGCTGTTACTTCATTACTGGAGCAATGAAATTATCACTCTTGAGCTTTCTTCATGACTGGGCTATAGACTTGAAGCGCTTTCCTGGCAGAAACTCAGCAATCCCAAAACCTTCTGTTTTTCTGGAAACCCAGGTTTTCTGTCCATTCTTCTTCCTATGACACACAAGACAAGGAATTCAAAATCCAATCCCTGTTAGCTGGTAAAAAGAGAAAAGAAAGATATTTCTTCATAAATAACTCCTCAAATTTGGGAGACACTTTGAGGAGCTCTAAGGGGTTGAACAATGCTCAAGTAGGGCTAGGGCACAACATTATAATGTGAAATGCAAATGTATTTCATACCAAATTATGGATTCATCCCAACAGCCTCTTTTATTTATGAGCATTTGGTAGTGATACAGTCATTTACAGTCACTCTTCTGAGTTTGCTAGAAGTCATATCGGTAAATACTGCCTGAARTGTTTCCAAACAGCATGACAGCCGTGCTTTGTGCTACAGGTAATAACTGCACATTTCAAGAGAGTGTGTCTGCCAGGTGCTAGGTAAGATGCCTTAATGTGAGCTGATTTTCCTTTGTGTCTTAGTGATGAAATGAAACAAATGCGGTGTTTGACTTAGAGCTATATTGATGATTAACTGTTTTGTGTTCTTGTGGGGACAATTAGTAAATATGGTATGCTCCAGGCATTGACAGTGCTTTTAACTCTCACCTAAGTGGGATGATTTATCTGTTTTTGGTATTAAGCACATGATGCTTACCTTTTCAGTAAAAATGTATTGTATTTGCATCTTGTATGTGACATAATAGATGAACCAAATTCCTCTGTCCTGCTTGGAAAGTTGTAAATAAGCGATGTCTGGCAATTAGGTCACTTGATTTCAGCCTTCATGGAGGCTAAAATGGCCTTCCTGTCTGTGCAGAAGCAGTAATTTCTCTAATGCACTCTCAGGTGATAAGACACAAACTGTTTTTGATGCTGGTATGTCTTTTAAAATTTGGTGGGTTTCTTCAGCATTTGAGTCAGCTGTACTGTGGCTCTTGTCTTAATTTCTGTGCTATGAGGCATGCCTAAATACTATAAATAAATACATGAATAACTCCAAAAGACAGTCCTACTGAAAAGGCTCAGTGCTGCTCTCTGCAGCTGTGATCCTGAGGCAAGGAGCCACCTGGTCTCCCCAGGCAYGCGCTTTTTCTTGAGTGCATAAAACTGACCGCAATAATAAGGTTACAGAGTGGAGAAAAAATGAGCCACAGCCGTAGTGACTGTATATACTGCAGTGCTGAAATCATCAAACTGCCAAACTGGTGTTCGGGACATTACTGTGGAGATCTGTATTGGATTTTTGTTGTTGTTTTCTCTTTTTTTTTGGGGGGGTGTTTAGTGAGAGATGTTTTGGGTGATTAGCACGCCAGCTTGCCCAGATGTACGATACAGCACATGTGCCATATGTGCCTGTGAGAGCTTCGTTAGGTTCTCTCTTGATTTTGACCCAGTGAGCTCTGAGTTTCTGCAGCTGAGCCTGTCGGTAACGTGCCTCATGTTAGCAGCCAACCTGACTGTGAGGAGTCTGCGATTAACTGTGCTACTGGGATTTGTCTCTTGAGTTTTCTTGCATATTATGAAACTGTGACTCATTTTGCTGCCTCATGTAAACCAAATTCTGAAATGGAACAGGAAGCATCAATGCTCTTTTTTATTTTATTTTTTATCTTATTTCTCAGGAGATCAGCATCTGCAAAATGACACCTACTTTTCATTACCATTAAAGAGTTTGCATCTCAGTTAGCAAAATGGATAGTCTTGATGAAATTACTTAGAGCAATTGCTTCATAAGCATTGGATGCTTCAATCTGACAGACCAGAAAGAAGAGAGAGTACAAGCTGCAGTTAGCACGGAGAAGGAAATATTAAATATGGTTGAAATCCAAAAAATGGTGCCTTCAAACCCGGTATATGACACCTGGTGTCAAGGTGTATGGAGTCATCAATGCAGTTTTTTCCTCCTGGAAGTATTATCTTCTTAGGTGAATCTACCTTTATCAATAGTGAACTTGCTTTAGTAAAATAGATAGGGCAGAGGTGTTTTTCACAGAAATCCCCAGAACGGGGACTGTTGATGTAGA
Source organism: Nothoprocta perdicaria (assembly GCF_003342845.1). Taxonomy (NCBI): domain Eukaryota; kingdom Metazoa; phylum Chordata; class Aves; order Tinamiformes; family Tinamidae; genus Nothoprocta; species Nothoprocta perdicaria. The sequence continues at coordinate 827,034 of NW_020455498.1, read as the reverse complement.
TTGTATACACACATATTTTATAGACAGGCCCAAGTCTGTCACCACTGAAGCTGAAAGGTTTCAGAAAGGCAATGGCAGCTGGCCCATGCTCATGGGCCCTTCAGCACTACGTGTCATACAGCATTGGCTATTGAGGAAACAWTTGTATGGCTCTAGGTTGTATGGATATTTCAATTACTTGGGACTTATTAATCACCTAGAATGAGGTAGATTCATGTTAAAATGGTTCTTTTTAATGAATCACGAGAATTCGTACCAGGAYATATGCTAAAAATATTGCATTATGTTTCCCTGCTTTGGCTTTTTCCTCTGTTTTCTTGAGCAGTGGTTGCTGATGACTTGTGACACTAACCAAGCACTGTACATGTCACAGCATTTGGGGATATCAGTAGTAAAACTATGCAGTGGCACAGCTATAAACATAGCATTGGAGTGGCWTGTGTCCCTGACTTGCCTTTTGGGTGCTAGTTATCCTTGGTGACAGAGTATCACTTGTACGAATAAATATAGGCCTTTCCCTGGAAATGAGGACTGATGACAGAGTTCTGAGCCTTCCAACTGCACTTTGCTTGTTTCCAAAACATCAGAAAATGTTACCAGCTGGGAACCTGTTCAGCTGGATGGTGATGAAGAATCTGGTTGCTGTGAGTATCTAATTYCCATTGTTGCCACAAGCTAAGAGGCTGTAATCACGCAAAAGTTGCAAGCTGGAAGGATAATTCCTATACATTCATGTGGCTTCTCAGAGAACAAGAAGTCCTCTCAGAAGAGACTGACACACCTAACAAGGGGACATCCCACCTACTTCTGCTGTGTGTCCACAGATGCTTCTCTTCAGATCTTACAGCAAGAACTTCTTTCCCCAGGCTCAATTAATTTTCTTTCCTCTTCGCCAGTATCATTCACTTAATGCCCTTCTCCACAGACAACTTCTGTCATCCTCCGCCTCGCATTCTGTCACCAACAGAAGTAGAAAAAAGTCTGATTTTAAGTGTGTTACGGCGATACTGTGCTATGTAGGATGCTGTGATGTGTTGTTATGATAGGATGGCAATTTGTATTAAGCAGTGTGAAGTGTTTCTTTTTTCTTGATGCTTTAAATGGGACACCACAGGAAGCTACCACTGTGTCTATTGTGAGTGCTGATGCCTGAGGATTAGGAATTTCACTGATTCCTGCCCCAGATACTTGGCTGGCCTTCCCTTGGTGTGTAGTGGTGATCCCAAAGCAAGGCAAGGGTTTGCTTTTCCTTAAAGCACAAAGTATGGTTCAAAACCAGAGACAGAATGGTGAATTGGATGCATAAAGTGGATTCAGCCTGTTTTCTAAGAGCACTTGGGTATTTTTGCCTGTGGAAGTCCTTAGTATTTCCAAGTTCCTAGAATACTGGTAATACCTGCGCCCTCCTTGCTCTTTTTACGGTACATGGTAATTTGTATGCCTTCAGATCCAGAGGTTTTCATTTCCTGGTAAGGTCTTGGGAGAGGCACTGAGTTTGGAGAATGTAATATGCTTATTGCAATGTGTGCCTCGGCAAGCGGTTATTTTGGAGAACCACTGCTTGGATTTAATATGATGACRCATAGATGGATCCTAASACTCAACTAGTCCCTCTAGAGCGCRGCAAACAGAGCGTGGCGCGGCAGTAGGGCGCGGCGGGCAGTTTGTGCAGGCAGGGTGAGCAGGCCGGGCGGGCAGGGAGGCTCCTCCCAGGCGAGCAAAAGAATTCTGCCCACAGTCTCTTCCATCAGCGGGCGACCAAGGGAAACCATGGTGTCTACTCGTCAGAGAGCTTGTACCAGGAAGACTGTGGCGACACAGACTGAACCGCCACAGAAGCATGCGGCAGTGCAGGTCTCAAGCTGTGAGGAATGCCTGAGCCTCTCCTTGGTCCCAGGGAGTGGTGAAAACGCTGCCTGCCTTAGGTGTGAGCAGGTGGAGGACCTGCTTAGCCTGGTGGTGGAGCTGAMGGAGGAGGTGGAAAGGCTCAGGGCCATCAGGGAGTGCGAAAGAGAAATAGACTGGTGGAGCTGCRTTCTGCAGCCCTCCCAGGAAAGGCACCCAGAGAACCCCCCGGTTCCATCTGGAAAGCCAGCACCTTCTTGCCACAGGGCGGAGGGAAGAGAATTAACGGTATCCAAGGACGAACAACAATGGAAAAGGGTCCCTGTTCAGGGTGGCAGGGCAACCATTCCCCGGCCCACCTCACCCCCGCCAGTCTCCCTGTCCAACAGGTATGAGGCCCTGGAGCATGAGGAGCAGTTAGATGAGGATGCCAACCAAGGCCCATCCAGAGGACTGTCTGCAGAGAAAGCCTCAGCTCCATGCCCTGAGGCTGCTCCCCCAAAGGAAAAAAGRAGCACCCGGAAGAAGTGGCGGGTCATTGTTGTGGGTGACTCSCTGCTGCAGGGCACAGAGGCACCCATCTGCAGACTCGACCCCTTATCCAGGGAGGTCTGCTGCTTGCCRGGGGCTCAAATAAGGGATGTTACAAAGAGGCTCCCCCGGATGGTCCGAAACACTGACTATTATCCCCTGCTGCTATTTCACATGGGTGCTAATGATGCCATGGGGAAACTCTCCAAAATCAAGAAAGATTACAGAGCCCTAGGAGTGGCAGTAAAAGAGATGGGAGCCCAGGTAGTGTTCTCCTCCCTCCTGCCAATGAGGGGAATGGATTCAAGTAGGAGAAAACGGATATTTAACATCCACAACTGGTTGCGCCGCTGGTGTTGGCAGCAAGGTTTTGGATTCTACGATCACAGGACTCTGACGATCACCAGCTRGTGGAGGGTGATGGRATCCATCTCACCAAGAAGGGCAGGCAAGTGTTTGCTAAAAGACTTGCCAATCTTGTTAGGAGAGCTTTAAACTGAGCAAGAAGGGGGAAGGGGAGTGTCACATGGACTGGGCAATCAATCCCATACAACCTAAGTCAATGGCCGTCCAAGAGGCCTATGACGGTGGAGAAGTATGGCTAGGGTGTGATTATAGAGGGTCCACTCTCACGCCTCCTGGGAAAAGTTCAGGCTCGATTACCTCCCCGCAGAGCTTATACACCAATGTGCGAAGCATGGGGAATATGCAGGATGAGGAGGGTACCCGTGGGGTGGCAGATGAGATGGTGCCTCACGGCCTGTTACACCATCCACAGCAATCTAGAGCTGTGGCCTGTGAAGGGTCCTCTAGGACTGAAGAGGCCATAGGGCAAAATAGGAGAACTTCTGAGAGCCCGCCCGGTCAGGCTGCAGCTGTCCCGACAAAGAGGAGAGGCAYGTTGGGAGCCCCGCTCAAATGCCTCTACATAAACGCACACAGCATGGGCAATAAACAAGAGGAGCTGGAGATGCACGTGTGGCTGCAGGGCCATGATCTCATCACAATTACTGAGACATGGTGGGACAGCTCCCATGACTGGAATGAGGCCATGGAGGGCTACAGGCTTTTCAGGAGGGACRGGRCAGGAAGGCRAGGTGGCGGAGTTGCTCTTTATGTGAGGGAGCAACTGGAATGCATAGAGCTCAGCATAGGGGAGAATGGAACGCGAGTAGAGAGCCTGTGGGTGAGGATAAAGGGGCAAGCCAGCAGGGGCGACACRGTRSTGGGAKKTYAYTACAGGCCTCCTGACCAGGACGAGGAAGTGGACGAAGCCTTCTATGGGCAGCTGCGGGAAGCCTCCCGATCACAGGCCCTGGTCCTCCTGGGGGACTTCAACCACCCTGATATCTGCTGGGAAAACCACATAGCCAGGAACAGACAGTCCAGGAGGTTCCTGCAGAACATTGCAGATAATTTCTGACACAGGTGGTTGAGGAGCCAACAAGGGGAGGGGCGCTGCTAGACCTGATACTAASAGAGATGGTCTAGTGGAAAATGTGAGGGTTGGGGGCAGTCTGGGCTGCAGCGACCACGAGATGTTGGAATTCACGATCCTGTGTGGAGGAGGTGGGGCGAGAAGTAGGATAGCTACCCTGGACTTCAAGAGAGCCAACTTCSACCTCTTCAGGGAGCTCCTTGGAGCGGTCCCCTGAGTCAGGGTCCTAGAAGGAAAGGGGGTCCAGGAGAGCTGGCTGATATTCAAGCGCCACTTCCTCCAAGCTCAGGATCGGTGTATTCCCACAAAAAAGAAGTCGAGTAAGCAGGGTAGGAGACCTGTATGGATGGGTAAGGAATTGCTGGGCAAAGTGAATCAGAAAAAAAGAGTATACAGCTTGTGGAAGAAGGGACGGGCCACGTGGGAGGAATACAGGTGCATTGTCAAAGAATGCAGATGCGAAATGAGGAAGGCCAAAGCCCGGGTGGAATTGGAGTTGGCGAGGCATGTCAGGGACAACAGGAAGGGTTTCTATAAGTATGTCAAYAGCRAGAGGAAGAYGAGGGAAAATGTTAGTGCACTGCTGAATGGGGAAGGGGCCTTGGTGACGGAGGATGCCGAGAAGGCAGAGTTACTAAATGCCTTCTTTGCCTCTGTCTTTACTGCTGCCTTCTTTGCCTCTGTCTTTACTGCTAAGGCAACCCCCCATGAACTGCAGGGCTCAAGTGGAAGAAATATAAAYGGGCTAGAGGAAGACCTTCCGCGGGTTGAGAAGGATTGGGTTAAGGATCACGTAGGCAAACTGGCCACTCAAAAATCTATGGGCCCAGATGGGATGCACCCAAGAGTGCTGAGGGAGTTGGCTGAGGTTATTGCTTAGCCTCTCTCCATCATCTTTGAGAGGTCCTGGAGAGCAGGGGAGGTGCCYGAGGACTGGAAGAGAGCCAACATCACTCCAGTCTTCAAAAAGGGCAAGAGGGAGGAGCCAGGCAATTACAGGCCGGTCAGCCTCACCTCCGTCCCTGGAAAGGTGATGGAGCGGTTCATCCTAGAGAGAATCTCCAGGCATATGAAGGAAAAGAAGGTGTTGAGGAGCAGTCAGCATGGATTCACCAAGGTGAAGTCATTTCTGGCGAACCTCATAGCCTGCTATGATGGGGTGACAGGCTGGCTGGACRAGGGGAGAGCCGTGGATGTTGTCTACCTTGACTTCAGCAAGGCTTTTGACACCGTCTCCCATGATATCCTCATACGGAAGCTCCGGGAGAGTGGACTAGATGAGTGCATGATGAGGTGGATCGAGGGCTGGCTGGATGGCAGAGCTCTGGTGGTGATAAATGGGGCCGAGTCCAGTTGGAGGCCTGTGGCCACTGGTGTCCCCCAGGGGTCAGTACTGGGCCCAATGCTGTTCAACCTGTTCATCAGTGACCTGGACGAGGGCACGGAGTGCACCCTGAGCAAGTTTGCGGATGACACCAAGCTGGTTGGAGTGGCCGACACTCCGGAGGGCTGTGCTGCCATCCAGAGGGACCTGGACAGGCTGGTGAGTTGGGCAGGGAGGCACCTCATGAGGTTCAGTAAGGACAAGTGCAGGGTCCTGCACCTGGGGAGGAATAACCCCAGGCATCAGTACAGATTAGGGGTGGACCTGCTAGAAAGAACCTCCATGGAGAGGGACCTGGGAGTCCTGGTTGACACTAAGTTAACCATGAGTCAGCAGTGTGCCCTCGTGGCCAAGAAGGCCAATGGGATCCTGGCCTGCATCAGGAGGAGTGTTGCCAGCAGGTSAAGGGAGGTGATTCTGCCCTTCTACTCAGCTCTGGTGAGGCCGCACGTGGAGTACTGTGTGCAGTTCTGGGCTCCCCAGGACAAGAGGGAYGTGGAGCTTCTCAAGAGGGTCCAGAGAAGAGCAACCAGGATGATTAAGGGAATGGAACATCTCTCGTACGAGGAGAGGCTGAGTGAGCTGGGCCTGTTTTCTCTGGAGAAGAGAAGGCTGAGAGGGGATCTGATTAATATGTATAAGTTCAGGAAGGGAGAATGCAGSGAGGAAGGGGRCAAGCTGTTTTCATTGGTGGCCAGCGATAGGACGAGGGGTAATGGCCATAAACTGAAGCACAGGAAGTTCCGTCTGCAGGTGAGGAGCAACTTCCTTACTGTGAGGGTGACAGAGCAGTGGAACAGGCTGCCCAGGGAGGTTGTGAAGTCTCCTTGTCTGGAGGTCTTCAAAACCCGCCTGGCTGCCGCCCTGTGCCCCATGCTTTAGGTGTGCCTGCTGGAGCGGGAAGGTTGGACTAGATGATCTCTAGAGGTCCCTTCCAACCTTGAATATTCTGTGATTCTTTCAATCTGAATTTCTCAGAATCCTTTCTGTGTGAACATTGTGAGCATCAGTGACACTAATAGCAAATGCTCCACTGTTGTACAAAATCCTTTGACTTCAGCAGAGTTTTAATGGTTTATGCCAGTTGAGACTCTGCCTCCTAAATATTAACACAGGCACCCTTTTGAATGAGAAATAATAAGAAAAAATCCAAGGTGTTCTCTTGAATATTACAAGCAATTTTTCCACATGGTGTAGCTCTGTCTGAGAAATGTAACCACAAATGGATATTCTTGTAGTTTCTAGAAGTTTAAATTAATAAATCGGAGGAGGTTAGGTACCAGTAGGAACAGCATATTTCCAATGTTTTCAGGCTATTAATATTTTCTAGAGAATAGATTTTTAGCCATAATGGATGTCCCAAAATATAGAACAATTTTTTTTGCAAATCCTTTTTTTTTTTTTCTCCAAGTACATAGTGTGATCTGGTCATAGATAAAGTAAAACAAGCTATTGGCATAAAGTAAAGATCACTTTGATATATTTGCCAAGGAAAGAATTGAGATTTCATGGCAGACTGCATATGCCGGTCTGAATAAAATAACTATTTTTGAGACTGGGTTTTTTTGCAGATATTTACCAAATATTTGAAAATCTGAAATGTGTGAAATGTATGACTGTTTGTCAAACTAGTGAACCATTTATTTAAATGCCTAGATCCTCAGTCAGTCCAAACTGGCCCAACTTGAGCAGTTTCCAAATCAGGTGCAGCACTCTTCATCCTACTTCTTTCATATTGGTCCATTCCGACTTATGTTGGCCAGGCTGGAACTTCTGTCTTTGCYGTAAAATCCATCTTTGACTGGGATGGTTCTCTGTGCAAATGGCTGAAAGAAAACTAGAAACTTTGTCCTAGAGAGTTGCACTATGTGTAGCATCTTGCACATGCCACTTTCTCTATATGAATTTGTGCATGCTCCTGCAACAAGTATCTTAGAAATGTTTACAAGTGGTTTGAGTCATCAAATAACTTGTGAAATAACTTTTTGTTGTTAAGTTTGGCATATTGCTTTTTTTTTAAGGCCTCTAATATAGAGTGAAATGTGCTCTCATATTTTCTTGCTGTTTTCTTCTTTTCCAGGCAGAGGGTTCCAGGCTCCAGAGAGAACTGAGAGCATATTTAGCTGCCATCAAAGGTGAATTTTCAGTCGTRTTTCTACAAAGGAAACTTTTTTTTTTGATTGAACTAAGTACATTGTTTAAAGTCTGCAAGGACAAATACAAGTAATACAACACAGAAATGTGGTCTATTTATGATAAAAACAGTATCTGACTTACTGCAGCTTGTAAGACGGTATGTGAAAATTGCTTGGACTAACTTTCTTACTGCTTGGTAAGACCTTGTTATCCTCGAATGTTAAATAAAAGATCCAGTCATAAGCAGCTTGAATGAACTTTAAAGATGATATTCTCAAAAACCTTCAAAGCCAACAGTGGACATCAGTGGTGCCCAGACTGGCACTCCTTCCTGCTGCAGAGCAACATTCCAGCCTGGGAATGCAGCTACATTGCACAGCTCAGGGGCTTTCCTGATGGGTTCAGTGGTGGCAAAGCCTCCTCCAGGCTTTGGGTGGTAGAAAGTGATACAGCAGCAGCTACAGCCTCAGGGTTTCTAGTCCTGTGAGAGACTGTTATCACTTCGGAGTGAGCTGTGCACAAAGGCATGGGAACCCCACTCCTGGGCCCCTGGAGTGGGATCTCTGTACCTGGGCTGTCTGGGCCTTGGAGGCTTGCCAAAGTTATGGACTCGCTTCTTATCATTGGAAAATAATGCACTGGATATCCTTGTACTCCTCCAGCTATGAGAAAAGCAGTTCATTTACAAGGGCTTCAGGAGCAGGAGAGGCTGCTCTTTTGCTTAACTTGGAAGTGCCTGTCTGAAATGAATATGTTGTTAACTAGTAAGAAGTTTTATTTTACTGCATGACACTTGTGTGACTGGATTTTATCATTTGAAAGCACACTACGACCAGGGCACAATATAAGGAAAGAATGATCCCATGACCCTCTATTAACCCTTTTTATCCCTTCATGTTAATACATTGGAAGAGAATGCTTCTGAGATTTAGTCTTGCCCTTTCTTAAAATAGAAGTATTTTTGCCATGTTCACTTTCTCTYATTCTGAGGCACTTACTGGTCTCAGCAGGATCTTGATCTTCACTCTTGGTTACTTGAGGACTCAGAGGAACCATGACATAAGACTGTCAGTCCCGTGAATAGTTTTAACGTGGTGCTGCATTTCCCCTGCATGTAGTGTCTGGACAGCTGTGTGTTCTACCCAGGATGTTTGTACTGATGATAGAGAAAGCTGGGCAGTCTCTCACATCGCCCTAGTCCTCTGAAGCCTCGTGTTTTGTCCTCTCCAGTCTCCTAGGCAACAGACATCACTGGCCTTTACTCCATAATTTCATTTTTCAAGCCTTTCAGAACTATAGGTGTTTATAAAGGTTTTACAGGTCAATTTTTAAAGATACCCAAATGAGCCTCCTCTTCTTGACCCTCACTGCTTTGCAGGTACAAATACACATTTGCATGCAAGTGGCAAGTGGGGAAGTGAAAAGGAGTTCTACCTCATAAAAACAAAAATAAAAGAAAAAAGGCATTATGGTTTTTAGGTAGCTTGACTTAGTAATAAATAATAACTGGTCTACAGGAAGAGAAAAGGAGGTTAAGGCAGTTTAATCGCTGAGTTGTCAGTCTGTTGCTCACCGAATTATGCCTCTTTTGCAGATACATATATCTCTTAAAATTATTCATTTAATTTCCTAGAAGCAATGAAAGTGTTCATCTTCTTTCTGTAAAATTTGATAATAAATTATGAAATTATGAATATGAAATGATTGAATTGTTCTTGTGGAAACTCTATTGAGTAGCCAGCGATAATGACAAGTGGGACAGGTTATTTCCCTGGAGAAGCTTGCATGAAGTACTTCTCCTCCTTGCTCTGATAATTAAATATTAAGAGACAGACCAAGGTGCCTTGGTCTAGAAGAATGAAATTTCCTATGTGATTTCCTAGGCCTCCCCCTTTGGGGCATCAGGAGACCCCACAATATATAGGGCTGACRTGGAGTCCCTGGAGAGCCTTGCTGTTTTGGTCCATATTCAAGATTGTCTTGATTTCYTTGTGATTTTTAGTATATTGAAATTGTGATGGCAAACAGTCAGCTACCCTCTGCCATCTCTAGAGCACTGTAATGGGAAAATCTCTGCATCAGTCTCAGGTTTATTATTCCATCTTGAGCATCCCTGCCATGTGTGGAGCTCTAGGAGTTCTATGAGGCCCCAGGGACATGGGTTCTTTCTCGTAGAAAGGAGGATGATTTTAATGCAAGAGCCTCAGCCTTTAGAAAATGGATTATTTAGCATCATTTTTCTTAATTCTATTTTGGCATTTCTATTTATTAAATAAGTGATCCAATTACAAAGAAGCAGCAGTACTAATCAAACAATTGATATTAAGCATAAACTTCTAAGAGGCTGCCAGCAGTAAAAATTATTTTCACATTTTTAGTGCTTAAGGACTTGCTTTAAATAATTCAGCTTTTTTTTAAAGCAGAAAGCAGTTAAAAAAGGCAAAGTGACAACCTCCAATCTATGTATGACATTAATCCTCTCAATTTTTAGTGCTGAATGATGCATTAGAGGTATCAGCAAGAAATAATGTGAAAACCGCACAACTCCCTCCCTCCCAATGCCCTGAATCTTTGCACATTATGAGTTCATGTGCACAGGCATGAGCAGGAACAGGGGGAGAACTGGTTAATACATACCTAAACGCTTATCTGGGTTGTGCAATAAATATAATATAAATGCAGTAGAGAGCGGGTAGCCCAGGTGATCTTGGTCTGTTGGAATTTTAGACTGAAGCTCTTTTTGCCTGAAGAAGCCAGATATTGTTTTGCCTACCTGCTGCACATTGCTCCTGGACGTGACTGATGCTTTATACAGGCCGAATATACACTCAGCTGAAAGATTACTACAGTATCAAGACTGAAGAAAACTGCTAAATCTGGCACAAGTTTGATATCAATGCAGCATGGGCTATTTAAGTACCTTTTACTTATTCTCTTAAGCARATATAGACCTGAGCTGCATAGTATTCACAAGCAAGGGCCTGTGCAGGCARAAGTGCTCTACCTGAAGCTGATCTGTGCCTGAGCTGAACACAAATTGCAGAAGAGATTAGAGAGAAGCTCAGTTGGCACATCTGCCCCGGGAACATATGTCGCAGGTTGAGTCTGCAGTGTGCTGAAGGGCAGAAGAACAGGTATCAGAAAGGATCAAGTGTGAGCAGTGGCATTGAAGAAGATTTTAAATGAGTCCTACCTGGAAAAAAAAACTATGAAGATCAGTTGCATTTTAATATGAGCTGGTATAGTCTAGACAAAACCTCCTCTCCCCAGGAACAATTTCTTAGCTAGAGATTCATTGTCCTAAACATCCTGCACAGAGAAGAGAAGGAAGAAATGAGCCTTATGTTCATATATGCTGTATAAATTGCCTGGGCTGGGTTCCGTCATTAAAAAAATCCATAAGACAATCTCAGAAAAAGTCACATATTTATTTATTTTGGCTCAGCACCTATTGATTTAAGRGCAAGAGCTTGTGCTTTCTGCACACCAGGCTTTGTGCACTTTCTCCCCCTTACCCATGCTGTTCTCTCCCTTGAACCTAGCTCCAAGAATAGCTGTTTACTTACATTTATTTTTTTAATTCTTTTTGCCTRTGCTGCCCATATCAAAGACCACTGTTTTTGTACTGGGAGGTGTACCTACCTACTTTTCTTTTCCTCTCCTATCTTGTGTGTGTGTGTGTATGTTGATGTGAATAATAAGGAACTACTCACTCCAGATATTCCAGTTTCAAGTAAATTCATTTCTCTTTCTAGACGCTTATTTGTATAGAAAAGAGAATATAAGTGTTATTTCCAAATCCAGCTAATGAGCATTAAATCTGAAAACCTGAAGTTCACACTAGAGATATTTTCAAGACAGCACAGATGTGCTGCRGGAAACAGACTTTGCAGAAAAAAAAATATAATTTTAAACAAAAATTCACTGCTAGGTCAAAACATTTTTAGCAGTCAACGTTGTTGAGATTTTGCAAGAATATTAAGATAGTCATCTGCCATTTWAGACTTTAGTCAATTCAGACTGCTTCTGAACTGACATTTAACATCTTCTTAGGCATCATATTTGTTTCTTTTTTATTGCATTCAGAATCATATTCACCACCAAATATATTCCAGCTCTAGCAAAACAGAAAGGCAAACCCCCAATGCCTTCACAGAGGACAGCAGTTTACTCACCAAGAGCAAAGCACTCTCCCTAAAGATAGATTTAGGCTCTCTCTAGCATTGAATCTCCTTGATATATAAGTCATTTTAAGTGGAAAGTCATATATTTTGCATCTTAGAGACAAATAACCATTGCCATTCCCTTTTCTTCTTTCACCAGTAACGTCATGGGCTTCAGAGGTGATGGATCCAGTTTGGTTCAGGACAATTCGCTATAGACAATATCCGGTTACCAATGAAAGTAGCTATTAGGCTCCACATACATCTAACCTTACTGGGTCAGCATACAAGAAATACTCATTCTTTGTGAAATCCTGCCACTGCAGGATCTGGCATATTGTTTGTCTGGACAGGAAGACAAGGCTTCAGCCCTTTCCATTCTTGTTGCTTTGCTTCATTATTTAGGTAGTTTTATATCACAATTATTATGAGCTGATGGGAACAGATTCCTATGAGCAAGAGTACCAAACTTTTCAGAACAGCTCTCACTCTATAAACCCAAGCTCTGAGATTTCAATATCTTTGAGAACAAGCAGGTAAACAAGTCCTGAGGCATGTTCTGACTTCGTGTGGCCTCTCCCCTTTTGGGGACCATTTTTGTTTGAACCAGATCCATTCTGACTTCTTTGCCAGTCCTCTTCTCCAGATCTCATTTCCTCTAATTGTCTGCCACCTCAATCATGCCATCTAGGGGATACCTTGTCCTCTGTGCAAGTAGGTTTTGGTTCTCACTATGAATCAGGTTGGAAACTGAAGAATGGAAAAGCTGAGAGTAACTGAAGGCAGAAAGTCAGGGTTGGTATTCGATTGGCGTCTGGTTATAATCTTTCAAAGGGAAAGTTATTAAGTATGGATTTAGTATTTACTTTTAGTAAATTCTCCAAAGGAGAAAATTTCTTGTTCATTTTGGGGAGTTGGATGAACACAAAACTTTTATTTCAACTCTTGAAAACTCTATTCTAAACATGCAAAAGGGAATAGGGTAGGGTATATGAGTGGATTTAGAAAAAGAAGATATTTATCAACTGTTCCCTGTTGTTTGTGGTTGCCTTTTTTTTTTTCCTGTCATATTACAGGGATGCAAGATGCCTCTAAGAAGCTTACAGAGTCTCTTCATGAAGTATATGARCCAGATTGGTATGGACGAGAAGATGTGAAAATGATTGGAGAGGTAAGAAGTGTAGAAAGAGGAAAAAAACACTGGGCCGCAAATAGAGTAATGTGAATAACTGAGAAGAATAGGTCTRCAGTCTTCCTGAATTCTCCATTAGCTGTTAAAATGCTGTTGTTTCAGCAAGTAAATTACTRTCTTGCAAAACGTACTTCCTCCTGAGCAGTTGCTCCATTTGCAATAATCATTTTACAAGCTGCCTGGATTAAAGTAGATTTTAAGAATAATTATTGGAAAATGAAAAGGTGTTGGTTACTTCAGGGCCTTTTTTTTTTCTTTTCTGACCCTGGCTTAGCACTCCCATGTTTGTACTCACTCCCATGAGGCTGGCATAACCTCACACTGAGGTTGGCATCAATGTGAGCAGAATCAGTCCTGAAGGCAGCTGATGGACAAGTCTGTAGAGGCATCTAGAGTCTGAGGCCAAGTGGGTCTTGTAGGCTGGTGTTCATTCTAGCATCCCTTCCTTAGGTTTCTCCAGTGACTGGAGAAAGCCAGGCTTTTGTAGAGGATGCTGCAGCAGTCTAATTTTAGGAGCTCCAAACTTTCTTCCTAGAGTAAACAGCCTTAATTCTGGGGGAAGTCTGCCAGCGAATGTATTGGCGGTGACAAGAAAGTGCAATCTGTTATCACTGCAGCTTGTGCCCACCTGCCATTCAGTGTGGGAGGCCTCGTGGAAAAAAAATAATAATAACATGAAACTGGAAGGCAGAGCAGTCATCTAAAAACTGCCTGATGATTGCTTTTCTTCTCTGTGGTGGCTCTCCTCTCCCCTTCCATGCTGCTGAAGGCATGATGTGTTTTTTTTTTTTTATTTTAAATGCACTCAGCTTCCAAACTGTTTAAGTGAGGATCCCACACCATTTATATCCTTTGAGTTCACTGSCTGGGAGATCAGCTGCATCTCACAGCAGTCCTTCATCTTGTCTCTGCAGACTACTAGATTTTATACCTGGCAACTCATAGTTGTGTATGAAAAGGCTAAAGTTTGGCCCTTCATCTCCATTCAATATAGGGATAAATGTAAGCARTTTTGCATTTTTGATATACGAGGGAATCTCTGTTCCTAAATTCTTCCCTATAATTGCAAGTGTAGATTTGTGTATCCTGAACAATGCAGTTCAAAATCATTTTTATGTATCCAGCCCAGGCTAACAGTGCTCATGCCAAAACTTCTCCCCCTAAATGATCTTGCTCTGTAAGTTAGGAAATGAAAATGGCTTGAAGAACTCTTCAACAGCATTTTTTTTTTCTCAGGCTCCTTAGCTTTCAGAAAGCTTCCATGATTTTAGTTTGTCTAAATAATGTAATAATTTGTCTAAAATATGTATAAAGTGCAAGTAAATGTGCAGCCCTGACACTTCTTTTTTTTGCTCTGATGAAATGTTGTAGTGCTTTCCAGACCACTGTGATTAAATATTATGTTAATAAATTAGTTATTTTTAAAGCATGATTAATGGATTGTGATAATTCATTAGGGATTGTGTTAGGGTAAAAAATGAATGAACTAAATGTTAGCATCACACAGCACTTACAATATCCCCTGTAGTAGCTCCTGCTAAACAAACAGCATGGAGCAGCTTTCAAGAGTACCACTGAGGATAACAGCCCTGCAAAAAAATATTTCCCCTCTTCATCCTCCTGCCATCAAAGGGAATATCAATCATTGTGGTATGTGCAAAGCGAAGGGCATTGGGCCAGTTAACCCTTGCTCATGACTTGCTTGATGGAGAACCGAGGATATCCAGTATAGTGCTGCAGCAACAGTATTTTGATTCTGGCAAGAAATCTCACCCTACTGTCCATGTGGCCCTCCTCATACATGCCGTGCTATATTCTTAAAATTATGAAGAATGTCTTCTGGTGATTATTCCTGAGCTGCAAAGAGGACCGAGGAAAACCAGTGTGGCTTCTTGGGTGATTTTGTTTGTTTAGCCTGTTGATGTAGGCATAGTTCAGAGCTAGAATCCCAGTTCTCTCGTGTTTGAGGCAGAGCTTTTTAAGCCAGCCATTTCATCAAGTGCCTCTTGATGGCACAAAACATATGGAACAGAAAGACAGAGCTATTGTACAATAAATCTTAACAGCCTTTTTTTTTTTTTTTTTTAATGAACATATAGAGCTAAGCTCACAAATGTTTGTAATTGATGGGAAACTATTTTATTTGCTGTTTTTGTTTTTAATTGTACTTTATTTCCTCTCTAAAGAGGGTTTCTCATCAARCAACATTCTTGCATATAGGAACTGGAGCAACTTCAGTCTCCACATTTGTAAACTTCTAGAGCCTGAAATCTTTATGAAGACCTTGTATCCATGATATCCTAATATGCAAATAGAAGCTAGTATTTTAAAGAATGCAAAACATACTTATTAAACAAATCTTCTTTTATTGTGAATTAAAGTTTGCAATATCAATTTGTTTTGTTTTATTTACTTAATGACAATTTGAGGTGATGCCATAAAGAAAATAATAAAACTTTAGAAAGAGTAAATTCTACCATTTACATGCATATTTCCTCTTAATTTGGAGTAAAATTAAACTACTTAGTGTATTTCTCTCTTTTCATCTGTTTTTTACAGAAGTGTGATGAACTTTGGGAAGACTTCCATCAAAAATTGGTGGATGGCTCATTGCTGACCTTGGATACATATCTAGGACAATTTCCTGATATCAAAGTACAGTAATGCTTTCCTATAATGGAGAATTTGTAAATATCACTAATTATTTTTGAATCATAAAAAAAGAGTGAGGTTAAAAAAAATGAGGGGGAGTGTCAGTTCTTCTCTGCAGTGTAAAATGTTGTTTTGTAAGCATAGCCCTGGATTCAAACTGCACTGATTCTTTTTTCCAAGTGAAAAAAACAATCACCATGCAGTAATGGTTGGAAGTAAACCTTTGTATATTGGAACTTTGTAATTTTATTTTCCTGCTCCTATTTGATATGAGACATAATTCTCACTGACTTCATCAGGGCTGAATAAAGCTTCTCAGGCATCAAAATGCCAGACAAATTGCAACATTAAGAGGAAGTCTTCTGTTACTGGCTGGTTGCACCTGTGGGTGTTTAAATGTCATTGTGTTATCTGAAGCACAGTTCCTGTGATTTAATCAGTTCTGTGAAGACATTTGTAATACACACAAGGAGAGATTTTTATGCAGAGTCTGGCTTCTCCCAGATGCCTCCATGGTCTGTAGTCGAAGGAGATGAGTGCTAAGATGAAATGTGTGGGAGAAAAGAATCATTATTGGTGAGAGGGAAATTCTTTTGTGCTTGGATGTGTCTGCCTGGGTGTAGATGGAAATTCCTTGGGATGCTGTGATGTAGAATTGATCGGGTATCACAGTTATCCTCATCTATCATTTTGATTTTATTAATTTATCAAAACATTAATTCATACTTGTTCCTAAGTAAAAATGTACATATGTCCTCCCAGCATGTGGCTTATGACCAAAAGGATCATAAAGAGGAGTTCACATATAATATCCATCTTTGTAAATTTAGAACTTTTCAAAGGGCTTTTTGTAATTTTGTTTAGTTTTAAGAGAAGTAGAGGAGGCACATTAGAATTCCTTATACATAGTAGAATTCAATTTGTCTCAGTTATGTCAAAACATCTGCACTCATAAGTGCATTTTCAGCATCTTTGCTACTCCAGAAAAGAAGTATATGATAATTATTTGTAAAATGTGTTGCTGTATATAAAGGGAAAAGACCATCTTATTGTGGGTTTAAGAGTCCATTTATACTGGAGAATAAGAAAAGCCTTTCATAACATTGTTCTCTATCTTCTGAGGTCTATCAGGTTTACCGTTACAGAAAGCCCTTACATTGGTTTATCTCCCTTACCATGCCTGTTTTGCTAAATGATGATAATGTCGTATGTGAATTGCAGAGCTGTGAGAGAAAATAAAAACATGTCAAAAAGCTTAATGAAAACACATATAAAACAACTTTTCTTGGAAGTGCAGTTTGTGCTTCATGTGCTTTTTCCTCCCTCTGTACAGACTCGCATTGCAAAGCGAAGCAGAAAGCTAGTGGACTACGACAGTGCAAGGCATCACCTAGAAGCCCTGCAGAGCTCGAAAAGAAAAGATGAAGGCAGAATTACCAAGGTAGCACACTCAGAAATGTCCCTGCAGAAGATTTTTGAAGCTTGGGTGGAATTCATTTTTATACAGAGGCCTAGCACAAAATTTCTTTTCTCTTTCAGCAGTTGAAATATCGTTAAGCATAAATGGATATTAAGCTTTCTCGCTTAAGGGGCCTTAGGGAATAGCAAGTACTATTGGTGTCACAAAAACAGGACCTTTCAGGATTTGAGCACCACTATGTTGTCCTTTGTTAGGGTTGTGAGTTGTATCTTTTGATAATAATAATTAATAAAACAGAATTTCTGGGTTTTGCTGTATTTTGCAGTGATTACAGAAGCCAATCTCTTTCCTTTTGTTTTAGGCTGAAGAAGAGTTTCAAAAGGCACAGAAGGTGTTTGAAGAGTTTAATAGTGATTTACAAGAAGAATTACCATCCCTGTGGTCACGGTAAGGCTAAGCAGATATTGTCTACAGAGGCTAGGAGACTAAGGAATGAGAATCTGTATTGACCTTTAACAAGCTGCCTTGTTAAATAACTTCTTGCAGATCCCACCCATCATCTTTTTGATGGAATAAAAGAGAAAATGCCTGTTCCTGATCTAAAATCATATTTACTTCTCACTGTATTTATGGKTTTTTTTCTATCATTGTGTAAGATTATTTATCATTTCTTTATTCCAAWGTACAAGAAGGTCTTTTATGGATAAAGAACTATGGCAGAGCACAGAATGTTTCAGCATGCTCTGCTTCTACAAGCTTTCTAAGAAGTCTCCCACTTAGTGGGGATGCCTCATCATTTCAAGGAAAAAAAAAGGTCACTTTCAGTACAATGGATGAAATATTTGCACTGTCAAAAGTGAACAGAGAGAGCAGTCACAGAATGTTCCAGAAAACTGGGAATGTTTGAATCATAGGTAATTTGTTTGTAAGAAGTACCAGAGCAGAGAATATATACAGATTTTATGGCTTACTAAAAGTGAGATTGCATATGAACAACTTGGAGTAAGTACCCTTTTGTATCAATATACCTGTTGCCCACTAATTAGCCTCATTGAAAGAAAGAGTTTAATTTGAGCTAGAATTCAGAAAGCAAATAGATTCAGAGTCCTATTTTGGGTTAGTTCAGTTTTGGCATTCAGTCCAGCCACTTGCTTTGCTTAGAATCATAGGAAAGAATGCTGCTTGTAGTCTGAAAAAAAAAAAAGAATTCMTCTTCCTTTGTGGCCTTTTCACCTCATCTTTTATTCTCTCTTCTTTTCTCTGTGGCATCCTTTYTAGACGAGTTGGCTTCTATGTGAATACCTTCAAAAATGTATCCAGCCTTGAAGCCAAGTTTCATAAGGAAATAGCTTTGGTGAGTAAAACCGGGTCATTTGAGTATACTGTATTATGTGATATGAATAACAGCAAATAATTGTTTTGAAACAAAGCAACAAAATCTAGAAGCACATCTGAGAACTTGCCCTAGTTCCCGATTTGCAGCATTTGTATCATAATCTTCTAGTAAACTAGTAAACTTATAGGAACCAAAATGGAGTACTCGCTTTACAAGTCCCATGGAAGTCAGGATCAGATTTTTGAGGGAAGGATAGGAATCTTCTGCTCACATTGCTTCAGAACTCCAGTGACCCACTTGATCAGAAAACAGAGAGCAACGAGTCTCACTTATAAACACATTCTCTGTAATGCAGCTCGTTCTTGAAGAACTGTTGCCATTTTGATAGGGTTTGCATAGTTTGGCTCTTAATAAACATAGCATTAAGTTGTATTATTGGAAGGTTCAGTAGCATTTTAAAGAAACTAGAAGCAGTTACTAGACCAGACTTACCACCTATGTTTTTAATCATGGCTGTAATATTTCATCTAAATTTAAGCAAGTGTTTTTTCTTCCCAGCTATGTCACAAACTATATGAAGTGATGACGAAGCTGGGAGATCAGCATGCAGACAAGGCCTTCACCATCCAAGGGGCACCCAGGTGAATTTGTTGRATTGTTTAATAGATTGCCTTGCAGTCCAGCATGGGTAATAATCAGTCGCAGCATGTGTAATGATTGCTGGAATTGTTGACATGAGTAAAGGTATAAAAYTCTCTTCGTTACCCTCTTCTTTTCATTTCCAAAAGGAGTCAAGACCAGATTTGCAGCTGTTGCCTTTTAGCCTATTTCATTTCAGATTATTACATCAATTTGCAGCAGCGAAGTATCTAGACCATTTA
Organism: Nothoprocta perdicaria; assembly: GCF_003342845.1. Taxonomy (NCBI): domain Eukaryota; kingdom Metazoa; phylum Chordata; class Aves; order Tinamiformes; family Tinamidae; genus Nothoprocta; species Nothoprocta perdicaria. The sequence continues at coordinate 808,056 of NW_020455498.1, read as the reverse complement.
TTCTTAGAAGCAACAGCAAAGTTGCTAACTCTTACAACTCCCTTTTTTTTCTTTCTTTTTCTCTTTTCTCTCTCTCTCTTTTTTTTTTTTTTTTAAAGCATTGAAGTATTCATTGTATTCTTAACTTATAAAGGCATATGATTAGGTGAGAATCCTAACTTAGTAACTCAGCTTTTCTCTGTTGTGCTTATGGGGAAAAGTTAGGAAAAGTGATCCAAGTGGATCATAAAAGCAGAAAAAATGAAGTGAAAAGAATGTCAAAAATGCCATATTTTATATTACTTTCAAATGAAAACTTATTTTGTCTTTAAAAAGAAAAAAAAAAAAGACTTAAAATGAAATGTTCTCTATAAAGTCAGTGGATGCCAGAGTAACGTTTTTGATTTTCACTTGCAAGCAGCTTACTCTTTCTGCTGGAATTTGATCTCTGATTCTGAATGGCAGTAGACAGAAAAGGTTCAAAGTATAAAAGGGTGGCACTTATCAAAATACAATGACATTTAGAGTGAATACCTAGGTCCTGAATTTCCATCCAGTTCCCTCTCATCCAGAAGTAATTAGTGCAATATTCTGGCCTCTGCTAATTTGTCCTCAAACCAGGGTCAGATTAACAATCATTAAGATTGACCCAACAAAATAACATCTGCCTTAGACATATGGCTGACATTTCTCCATTTGTTTCCGTCTCACTTTGAAAAGGCAAAAATAAAATACAGAAATTTCCCACATAACAGTTTTTTAAACTATTTAACTATTTAATTATTTTGATTAGTTTTGTGTTATTCCATGCCCATATATTTTTATACTGCCTCAGAGGATTTGTTAGCTCATGTAACAACACTCTCAACCCCTGTAGGAAAGACTTCTGAGTGACAAAAAGACATTTGTAGGATGTCTTGAAGAAAATGGACATTTTTCCATTTTCCTTGGACAAAAAGACATTTGTAGAATATTTTTTGCCATTGTCTACAATAAAAAGGCAATTGCCATTGCCTACAAGAAAAATTGTAGGTTATTGGAAAGTTTGAAGCAGGCTTTATAACAAACAGGCTTTTTGACCAGTTGTGTCTCTCAGACTGTTCAGCATGCACACACGTTCCATTCCCTCGAAATACTCTTGCCAGGAACAAGAGATAAAATATGACTTTAGTGGCAAATCAGTAGATAYAGGTTAATACAGGAGTGATACCACATGGACTTACATTATTTTAAAGATACTTTTTAAAATGTGGGTTTTTTTTGTAATTCTCTTGTGAGAGAATTGTTGTGTTCCAAGCTCTTTGCTACAAACACTACAATATTTTTATGACACAATATTCACAGAGCTTTTTGTGAAACTCTGGATAGATTCTGAGCTCAATAGTAGCTGTGGTGTTCCAAAACACTATTCAGGAATAGGTACTTTGTAAAATATAGTGACTTTCTACAGTATCTAAACTTTTCTTTAAAGGACTGTATGAATAGAAATATCTTTAAAACTTGTATACTGTCGAATACTCTACCCTGAAGGCAAATACCTGGAAAGGAATTTCTTAATCATTGCATATTTTTTCTTTTTAATACTTCCACAGAAAGAGGTGGTGAGTGTGAGCTAAGTCTTCTTGCAGAATGAATTTGCCTCATATTAGCATTAGGAACATGATTATGGTGTGGTCTCCTCAATCATGTAATGCTTGTGTTCTCCCTGAAGATAGTAGAACTTGCTTTTCTCTTACTGAGTATTGTGGTCCTTGAACGTGGTAGTTTATAGCCTTCCCAAGTTGTAAGCTTACGGAGTTTCTAGGTAGCTGAATCTGCCTCAGTGTTTGCACCAAGAAGGGCAGATGCTTGCTCAGGACTTCACCAGATCTTTGGGCAGAGCTCTGCTGAAGTCGCTTGACTATTCCTTTATAGCTGTGGTGAATTATCTCCTCAATAATGACATTCTTGTCATAATTTTGGATATGTTTTATTTTACCGAAACCTTTCTGTTACGGAACTTTTAAAATTATTTGCATTATTCATTGCTGTGCCATCTCTTGGGATTGTTGACCTTCAGAGCCTTTTATACTGAGAGCGGTCTAAAATGAAGACAATAATTGCAGCTCACGTTTCATGATAGCTTCAAATTTATRCTTGATATATTCTTTCAAATACAGGATCTGAAACAATGCAAGTATATTGTTTCCCTTAAGCTACAAAAAACAGGYAAACAGAGCAGATGTTCCAAAAGTCAAGATCATTGAGGAATTAAAACTTTGTTTGATGTTGTAGATCACTGAATTGTAATTGAATTTAATTAGAATTTTAGTTTTATTAATCATGTAATGTTTGAATTTGTTCGCAGTATGTATTTCCTTTTTGGTCACTGACATTATATGAGGATGCAGTTCAACTATTGCAGCAAATTGCCTCTTTTGGAGGCAGAAGGGCCAGAAATGAAGGTTGGGGTAACACAGCAGCATGATGTGCATGTCCTGACTGTTACTTTGCTTCTGTGCAGTGATTCAGGTCCCCTCCGATTTGCAAAAACACCTTCACCACCAGAGGAAGCGTCTCCTCTGCCTAGCCCTACGGCTAGTCCCAATCACATGCTGGCACCAGCATCTCCGGCACCAGCCCGGCCTAAGTCACCCACACAGGTAGGTGGAAAGCCAGCAGGAGAAAACGGCCTGTTGTGCAAAAATGATGGCTGAGATGTTGTATTTTCCATCTGACCTCTGATTGAGAAATGACACCAGGGCCCCTGGCTTCAGTTGCTCTCTTTGGTTGTTCATCCGTGTTTCACAAACATAGATGTAAGTGATATTTTTTATAAGGGTGAACAGCAAATAACAGAAGTGCCTGGTGAACTGAGGGAGTTTGTGATGACTRTGAAGAATGCTCTTAAAATCAGAGTGAGAAATTCAGCCCTGGTGGAGCTATTTGCTTTCTCACTGGTATCAGTGAAATAAGAATCAGTTTCATGAAAGTTAGCATCTGTGTTCAAAAAATATGTTTTATCTAARATGAGATTTGTGTTGTGATTGTAGAAGATAATTTAACCCCAAAACATAATAATGCCTTTTTATAAATATAAATAAGATTTTTTTAACCATGAAATGTGATGGAAATCAAGATAGTGATCATGACCTGAGATATTTCCATTTATTGATGTATCCAGGGTGGGGTGTATCTTCTGTATTGACTGCTTTTTGTACATAGGAAAAAAAAAGAAATTTAATTTTGGATTTAATTAATGAGAACATACCTGTTTTCTCTGATCTCCTAAAGTGTAATACTCCAGTGTCTGAATCTTGTGTGTCTTCCACCATGCTTCCCACAGGGCAAAAAAAAAATCAGCCAAAAAATCCTTTTATATGAACTCTCTAAAATTAAGCTAGAATGCATTTGAAGTGTACTGGTTTTAATTTTATTTTTCATGCAATATTTCCTCCCTTCAAGAYAGATGACAATGAACAGCTGAGCAGGTTCTTTGTGGCACTTCCCTGCATTTGAGATGAATCAGCAGAGATAAGAAGCTACCTCAATCTGTTTAGGCCTAGCTTCAAACCTTTTCTCTTGTCCCCGAGCTAAGTGTGTGCCGTTTGTGTTGTCTACCTAGCTGAGGAAAGGTCCTCCAGTGCCACCGCTGCCTAAACTCACGCCCACAAAGGAGCTGCAACAGGAGAACATCATCAATTTCTTTGATGACAACTTTGTTCCAGAAATCAATGTGACGACCCCATCACAGGTAAGGTTATGGAAGGGTGATGCATTGGTCCAGTCTCAGAAGCCCTCCAGTTATTCCAATATTGTGGCCCTATGGCTGATCTCAATGGGGAGAGAAGAAGAGGGTGCTGAGAGAAGGCTGAGAGAAGGCTGTGGAAGTGACGCTTTAGATCATCTAGAAAGTCACTTGTAGTATTTTATCTTTGTCTAGGTTTTATATACTCACTTAGAAAGGACTAGGACTAACAGCATGCTGAGAAAAAGAGAGATTTCCCAATGATAGGCGTGACTAATGACACTGAAATGGAACTATGTCTGTAATTTGCCTCAATCCAGATTTCATTACAAACTGAGAGTTAATGTAAGATTTTTTTTCCTAATCCCTCAAGAAATACCTCAAGAGACATACTGTGGCAATGCTTGATCATTCCGTTCTTTTCCATCAAAGCCATACATAATAATGTTTTTTTTCCACTGGGTAATTTAAAAAAAATGGAACTTCCTTGTTTTAATCAACTTTGATTTTATTTTTCTTTGTAAATATGTGGTTTGGAAGTTAAATAGGTAGTGCAGGGTAAAAGGCAACCCAAACTATATTGTACATTCATTTTTGACTCGTATGAACCTTAGAACATAGAACACAGCCCAGACATGTCCAGAATGACTTGCATCTGTCCTTACAGTTAAACTTGAAATTAAGAATTGTGTTTAACAATAGAAAACCCAAAATGTGTAAAATAAGCGTGTAGCATTTGCATTCTGTTATTTGACTTGCATGCACAGCTCTGGTAACTACTCTTTGTTCAATAACAGACTGTTTTCTATTATGGTAATTATCACTTTGAAATCCAAGCCTGTATTTGGAAGCTATGGATAAATATGCAGATCTGAAGCTCATGCAGAGGGTTTATGAATTTTTGTTTTTGTTTTGTGAATTATTGTTCTTCTGCAAATTCGTTTGACAACACAAGAGGTTGTAGGCACGGCAATGAAACCTCAAATTATCTCATAGAACTAGCATGTGTGGTGGTTTGTTTTCTTGTAGAGAGGAGAAAACAATATTACCCTATTTCCCTTTGGGATAAAATGTTTTGCTTCCAGTTAAGTCGCTGTCCAATTAATAAATGAAACTCCACTAGGCAGCTCCCATAGTGAGCCTGCACACATTGTCAAGACCTCGCAGAAGGGGGATTTYGGGTCAGCTCCATCACTGCACCATGGCTTTGTAGGAGTTATTCCTCTGGCAATGTGACCTCTGAAATCAGTGGTAAGAGACAGAGCAACCCACGCTAGTTGTGGTCCCCTGTACTAAATGTTACACCCAACTAATGTAACAGTCTAGCTGGGCAAGCAGAAATTACACCAATTTGCTTTTCTAATAAGAGCTGATACTGTCATGGGGCTCAAAATGAGTGTAAGCTGTGTTTTGTGAATCTTTGCAGCCTTTTTGCAAGAGGTGGATTTAAAAACATACTGGCATCATAAAGGTGGGCATGCTCTTGAAAACTGAAACCCTTCCCTTCTCCCTGAAACAAAAGGTTATCTCAGTGGGTGATTWACATCTCACTCTCCTCCCCAGTCAAGGAATAATCTGAGAGTGGCCTAAATTGTTCCCTGAGGACCTTCTAATGAACGATCTGCCTTTCTCCTTCCACAAAGCCCATGCTGTTACTGTAATGTAACTGTGTCTGAGACCCTGGAGTACATAAAAGCATAAACARATAACGTGCTATAGTGGGCTTTATAGCCTTCTCTAAGATAACTATTACTGAAAATGTGCAGCATGGAAACCATAGGAAACACGGATACGTTGCTCCCTCTTGGGCACGTGGCATCAGCGTTGGCTCGGTGGTCAGGAGGAAACTCTCCAGCTTGCAGAGCCCTCTGATTGTGCTGGTGTCCCTGGCATTAACCTCACTTCCAGAGGCATAAAACTAGCAGACTGATAAGTAGTGTTGCACTGCTTTAATCCCAGGCCTCAGACAGGATTATGAACAGGCAACCACTTCCTTTTCCCTTCTTGAACATAGGAAGCAAATAGACTGTACCTGCTAAGAACAGATTAAACAAAGCAACTTTCATTCCCATTTTATTTATTTTTTAAGAGTGGTTCATTCTGGCTAAGTAAAAGATCTAAAACATGGTATCTATGAGGCCAGAAGAGAAAAGTCGTTTAGAAATGACTGTTCTTGCTATATTACCTTTTCCTGTCCTTCCTCATTGCAACCCTCGCATGTCATTGTTATGCTGCAGTGTTGAGAGGACATTACAAAATGTGGATATTCACACAGCCTGTGTTTCCCAGAGCTGTTTTAAATCTGACTGCTCACAGAGAGGGACTGGCAGCTATGCCAGCCCCATAAGGAGCATAGAAGTTTCTTGCACCTTCTCTTTTCCTTGAGCGTAAGTGTGCTTGAGAGATACAGCCTTGTTTCTGCCATGGTAGCCCCCTTCAAATGCAGCATTTCTTCATGCTTTGTCACGCTGTGGAGGGATGAACACGGGCTGGTCAGTCAGCATCCCTGCAACAGCCTGGTCCTTATTAACAGATTTCCCGAGATTCCTGTTTTTTCCTAAATCTTCATCTCACTTGATAGAGATATCTGTACTTACACTGTATCTTTTCTTGGTGTTTTGTTCCTAGAATTATAACAAGTGTTCAGTTTAGTCTGTGGTAACAGCACATGTCTGCAGTCAGTAATCAATGCCCTATCAAAACAGGTACTTGAGTTGTCATCTTGCAGGGCTTAAGTGAGCCTCCTATTWTTATTATTTTCAGTCCTCATAAATAATAGATTCGTTCCAAAATTTCAGTGAAAAATAACTGTCTTTTCCATCTCCATCAATTTCTGATTACATATTGGCTAATGCCATGTTATTTCTTCAAGCGATATGGCTGTATGAGTGCCAGTGCTCAGGGGAATATGTGATAAAATCTAAATGCCTGAGATGAATGGCATGGTAGAAATCTCAATGAAAATAGTTTTGGTTTACTAGTGAGGAAGCTCTTTTGTTTTCTGACTTTTAAAAAATGTGTGATTGTAAGAATAGATTTAGTGGGGTTCAGACTAATTATTTGTCTATCCAATTGCCATTGAAGACCAAAAACAGAAGCCAAGGGGAGAATATAAAACTGGAGAACCACAGCTGATGTTCCTTGTACCCCTTCCTCATATGGTCTCAAGCCTTCAGCCATTTGCAGCTCAGGGGATTGCTGAACGTGGTTTCTGTGCACTTAGTATTTCTCCATTTACTTCTTCTATATGAATTTCTTTTTTTCCCCTCTCTCTCTTCTCATGTGTCCCTAAGCACATGTAAAACTATTGTGCTCATGTTACCCGATGGCAATGAGTTCCCCAGCTGAACTCCATGTCACATGAAATGCTACCAACTTTYCTTTATTCCCAGTATTAATAGTAACACCAACTCAGAAAGTTTATGCTCTTTAGTGTCTTTAAAACCTCAGCCTTTCTACTATTATTATATCAGCTCTTAATTTGCTATTTTTATGCTGGCCCKGTTCTTCTAGCCTTTCCCTGGCATCCTGTTTGGCCATGGTCAGGGAGAGGAAGTTGGGCTGTGTGGTCTGACCCTGTGTTACCATTCTTATGGAAGATTATAGGTGAATATATGTACAAATCACTCCCATGGTACTATTTCCAGTCTAAACTCCTAATGCTAATTAATAATGCTGCTAATTAATATTTTATTAGCCACATATACATCCATAAACAAGAGTTTCGCTCACTGTTTAATAACATTGAACAAYTGGGAGTGCTAGCCTTGCTGCCAAAACTAAGATGCTACCCTAGAATATTTATTAGTGATAATTAAATCTCAGCTACAGTTGTTAAATCAGTGAAAAATGGCCTTTTGTGTTGAGACATGCTAATTATTTSTTCATGTTGATTTACAGAGAGAATGACCCACAACCTGTAGAACTAAAACAACTATAGTGACCTCAGTGACTTTGACTAATTCATTAATTGCAAATTAAAAAAAAAAAAAAAAAGAAGATGCAACATGTAATCTGGTTTTGCAAGAATGGATAAAGGTAGCAAGATTGATTTAGTTACATAAGCTGTTTCCTAAGGATTAGTACTAAGGGCATCATTAATGTGAATGTTATTCAGAATTGAAATTTAACTCAACTGGATTTATGGAATTTTTACAAATGTTTGTGTTAAGGGGAGATTCACTTACTAGAATGTGTGGGCTTTGAATACCAGTTCTGCAGCTTTTGATTTGGGTATCCTACTCAACGTACATGGAAAGGACCTTTACAGTCAGACAGTGAACACTCCACGCTCTTTCAAGAGGGCTCCAGTTTGTTTAGTCTGAAAAGACAGAGATGCACTATGCAGAAATCAAAAGCATCATGGAATATTAGCTCATAAAAAAAAAAAAAATTGAAGCTGCACTGCAGCCTGAAAATCTGGAATGTAATTTTTAGTTTTCTTTTGCCTCTTAATTTTTTGGTTGCCCAGGGTTAWTTTTAAGAGGCTAATGTTCAAAATCTTCTCTTCTCCCAGAATGAAGTTCCTGAAGCTAAGAAAGAGGAATCTTTGCTAGATTTGGACTTTGACCCTTTCAAGCCAGAAGTGGTGTCAACAGGAGTAACTCATTCACCCATGTCTCAGGTATTTCTTTACCTTGTGGTAGATAGATAAACATATGAATGCAACTTTCTGTGTTTACTAGCAAAGGTTTGTCTTATGTAGCTTGATCTTGCTGAGCAGCTCTTCTCAGCCATTCCTGCAACATCTTTCACCTTCAGTAACCCTGTGTTCCTGGATGATGGACGGCAAGGGAATGAAATAGTCAGGTGGTAGAATGAAATGTTCATTCAATGAAAATGGTTTCTAGTACCTTGGCCTTGACTTTGGYGTATGATTATTTTCCGTCTTTAATGTAGCTTTTAGTATTGACATCATAATCCTCCAAAACTGGATTCATGACATTTTTTTCAGACAAAGCTTTGACTCCTGATGTCTGGAAAGAGGCCTCAGGAGACCTAGGTCGTATTGAGCCAGCCATGATGGAATTTCTGTACCAAGCAGGGGATGTGATACAAGTGGTTTTGCTCTCATCAATCATTTTAAAACCTGTTTTCAAGGAAAATGAGAGAATGAAATARCATGTTTCCTTGTAGGATGATGTGTTAAAGGATTTTTTCATTCTATGAAACTATTTCCCATGCTAGTTTCTCTCAGSAGTACAGAGAAGAAAATAGAGGCCAATAAGAGAGTTGCTGATTTTCTGTGGCTTGCCTCAGGGAACCTGCTATTTTAAAATGCAGAATTCATTCTCAGTGCCCCTAGAGCTGACAGTGTGGTAGGGGAGTTTCCCTGGCCAGCAGAGCTGGAAGTCTCCACTGCACTCTGACAAACGAAAAATATTCGCTTCCTGCAACCTGTTATCCTTATGGCTATCCCTAAYCTAGTTTATACTGAGAGATATGAAAGGTCCAATCATCTCTTCAGGAATGAAGCACTGGGAAAAGAGTGGGCAGACACAAAGCTTTAAGGCTGAGTCAGTCCTGATTCTCTGCTGATCTTTCCCAGTTAATTAATTTTCTCTTCGCTGTATGGGTCTAGTTATGTAATGAGATCTGTAGTGATCTCTAATGGGTTACGCAGTGTTACCACTCAAACATTAACAGCGTTTTCTTATTGTGGTTTCATCAAAGGAGTGCTTAATTATAGTAGAGGCTTTCTGCATCTTTATTGTTCTTTTTCTTGCTCCCTGTGAAGAAGAAAGAAAATAGAAAATAATCCTTTGTCATTCAGCCTTGACAGAAAATGCTAGCTGTGAGTTTGCTAATGCTACTCATTCAGGTTGTCTTGTAATAACCCTGATTAGAGCAATGGGATAGTTAAACCAAAGGCTTTTAACTTTCATGAGGCAGCATGTGTGTGCCCTGATAGCCTAATACACAGATTGTGGAATGATTTACTCCTTTAGTGAAAAATAACTGGTTTTGATTCAACTGTACAATGAAACACAGAATGCAATTCAATGCAGAAAATACATCATGCATATGTTTTCATCTAGGTGCATACAATGCATTTACTGAATGCCTTCTATCTCTTTTCTCTTTTTTTTCCATACATACATATGTATGTATGTTTTTGTGTGTGTATATATATATATGTGTGTGTGTGTGTGTATATATATAAAAGATGAGTCTTGTGCATGGATGAGTCAGAGCACTATGCTTTCCAAAGAAGAGAACATAGCCCTGCAGTGAGGCTTTCTGTGTCACTGGATGTGACAGGGTCATTGCTATGGGAGCACAGATGGGATGAAATTTATTATCTCCATATTCAGAGTCTTGTGCTACTTTACAAGGAGATTAAGAACAGAGCTTTAATGCATTTTCTGAATGTGTATATGTATTTTTTTAGCCTCAGTCATGACTTTTTTCCCCCAGCAAACCATGCTGAAGTAGTGAATTGAAGATAAGAGTAGGTATCTTTGCACAAGTGTTCCTTTTCCTGGGTACTCAAAGGCATCACTCTTTGCACTGAAGTCAGTAGGACTATTACAATTTGCATTAGAAAGGGCTATAAGAAGAGACCTACACTTTTTTCTTAGAGCTTTTATGTTCAGCTAACACAGTTATGGTAGAATAGGCAGGTACATTTGAGTGGAAATACATCTATGGAAAAAAAATATACCTAGAATTAAAGAAAATGTAACTGAGATTTAGGTGTGGGTGTTGATTTACTGTAATTTTGAGTATGGAATTACTATTTTTGTCTTTTATTAAAAAAAGCAGAAGTGGCTTTGGAAGCCATTCTGTGCTTTGTAAAATACAGGCAATAAAAGAAGCTAAATGCAGCCATATCTTCATTTAGGAAAATATGAATTAGATATCACATTTAACATTGGCAAATATTTCAAGAAGTTCCAAATTTATTTTTATAATGTCTTGTCTTTTWATTTTCTATTGACTTGGACCTAGGAGTGAACAAAGTAGATATATTATAAAGCATCCCAGAGAACTTTTGAAACAAACCAGGAAAGTCCTTCTCTTGTGGACTATTTACTTAGAACTGATGGCAGCTTTTTTCTTTCATCTGTCCATTCAGTTCTTCTGCTTTGAGGCTACCAACATTTCTAATTAACAGGCTGGCAAGAAATTGAAAACACTGGTCAACTTTCTTGTTTTGTTTCCCTAAAAACATATAATTTTCTTTTCTGGTATCAGACTTGTGAGAAAACCCATTTATTGTTCTCAGTGGATAACTGGATCATTTTGTTAAGCTCACTGAAAAGCTTGACCTGTAGCTTACACAGGCCGTCATGCCTGCATCCACTGAAAGATATTCAGAGTCACTAGCTCAGAATCCCATCTTTAGTCTAGTACTTGATGGTAGGAATTCACTGGAAAAGAGCAACTACTCTGCAGTAGGAGATACCAATCCATAACATACTGCCCATCCTGTTTAGCTAAAAAGTATATTCTACAGATATGTGCAGATACAGATACATACACACCCACACATATACAGAAAATATATTTAAGTATGCAGATAAATAAGCTTATATCTCTGCTAGTTAATGTACACAGTTACGTAGCATACTGAATATGTGATATGCAAACAGTATTTTTCTGAATGCTTTTTCCTTCCCTTATTTTTCAGACATTGCCATGGGATCTATGGACGGTAAGCCTGACACTTTGTAATTTGGGGTGTTTATGTGCCTCTGATTTTGAAATCCCCTAAAGTCATTTTTATAATCCTTTCCCCAGAATCCAGGACTTTACAGATCATGACAAATACTTTAAAGTAGATGAAACCATCTAGGATTCTTCAGAAACAACAGAATTGTTGTTTTTTGGCCTACAAACATAAATGATGTCAGTACTTTAGCCTAATAAGATTCACAATCACTATAGCTGTTTTTCCTGTTTTTATTTGCATATCTCTGTTATCTGTCGTAGGGTAGTCCTACATGTAAGTCACCTGTTTTAATAATTTGAAGATGTAATTCCTCAGGATTTTAACCCAATGAACATATTTCACAGAATCCAGGAGTGAAGAAAGAATTAAACTTGTTCTTTTAATAATGGCCATACACTGATCTGGATTATTTATCAAATTAGCTGTTGCTGAAGGAAACTCCAGGAATCCTTCCTTCTATCTCCTAGTGTTGAATTAGATAAAATGCTCTGCAAGAAGAAAATAGTTCATTTTTGTGAGCTTTATTTTGGCTTTCTGTCACAGTGATAGCTGGCTTTACCTGCTCTGTAATTAAAGAATAATATAACCCAGAAAAAAAAAACGTTTTGAATTCATAGTTCTTAACTAATATATCTTACTAGTAATTTGGGCCTAGTTTATTTGTTGATCTGTCTTGTGGCATTTGCATTTCTTCAGACTGTTGGTATAGATAGTTGGCTTTGTGAGCTTGGGCCTTTCTCTACCTGGGTGTAAATGCCTCTGCATGCTGCAAAGGCTGTGTGCTAAAGGCCTGAGTGAAGAATCTGYGCCTTAGCATAAACAGAAGTAAGGCCCAACGCCACTTGGGTTGCTTCCTTTCTTCTTCAGTCTCCCAGAGCAATTCCTCTTTTCTGCTGAGGTCTAATAGGGTACCTGTGCTAAACATCTCAGGGGCTTTTAGAGGAAAGCAAAGCGTCGTAATTTTCAGTGCATGTAAAACTTATTTTCTAATATAATCCAGTGGCTGGAAGTGTGGTTTAAATTCACTGGACTGTGATTAGTGTTCAGTGGCAGTCTGGAGACCTATAGTCCTTCCCCACACCAATTCAATAATCACTGCTAGGCAGAGAACTGGTAATTATGAACTGATAATTGCCATAACAAAAAAGCATCAAATTATTTTCTTTGTTGTATATGAATGTCTTTCTTCCATACAGACAAGCAGTGAATTGGTGCAGCCGGTAAGCAAACTTCCCCTCAAAATTACAACCACTTTAGAGACATGCTTGAGTTAATGTGATATAATATATAGTTTTTTTGCGTTGTCTATTCATGCTGCTCTTTTAGATTGCAATCTGCTTTCTCCTAACATTGCAGATCACATAGCTTTTTCTAAAACTGCTGTATTTAGTCACTTTCATTCTTTAAATTAAAATTGCTCTAATGAAATATATATTTTGTGTTTTCTCATCAAGTCCGCCTTTATCTTTTTCATCTTGTGTTTTTTCTTTGCTTTTCTGTCTGCTCAAAGCCTGATTCTGCAAAAAGTCTTTCCCTGTGTAACCTGGTCATGGAGGAAACCCCAAACAGTGGGTCATCAGAAGATATTAACAGATCCCAAACTGATMTAGGTTCACTCAACTGGGGCCTTGATGTTAGCACACCCAGTGTCAGCCAGGAAATTACTGCAGGCAGCTCTTTGCTTTTCCCTGGGGCAGAGCAATTCTCAAGCGAATCCACTGATACTCTGCCTGTTAGTGTTTGGCCTGCTGTAGGTGAGCAGGAGGACGTTGCTCCGGGGTCAGCTTCTGTAAGCGGAGACCAGAGGACTTCACTGGAAGCCAATTTGGATCTTAAAAATATCCCATGGGAAGATGTTGCAACTGATCAGCCTTTAGAGACCATAACCAGTTTTGAAACACCCACCATGGGAAGTCATAGCTTGCTGGATGAATCTCTCCCATGTGAAGTGCAAAAGCCAGAGGAAGAGCAGGAGGAAGAAGAGTCTATATGGACAGGTGCCAAGCCAAGTGAAAAGGTAGAGACCAGAGCTGTTAACTACAACGATGTAGAAGGTACAGAGGAGCTGGAAGAGACAGGTTGTGAAATTAAAGAGAACAGAGAGGCGGAACTTCATAAGGTTTTAGCAAAGCCAATTGATGAAATTTTAGTAGGTACACAGGCAGAAATTGTATGCACTGCAGAAAATAATGATGGGGAAGTTGGGACAACTAGCTGGGACAACCTAGAAAATGCTGGGGAAAMAGAATTCAAAGATATAAATGTCATTGAGGAGACAGATGGAGAAACACCATTGCTGAGCACAAGGTTGGAAGATGAGGATAAAGCAATAGTGAACAACTGTACAACTACAGAAACCCCTGGCACTGAACCTGAGAAAATCTTGGGTATCTGGGATCAGGACCGTGAAAGGACATTTGAAGATGGCTTAGACCGACCTGGTAATGCTACTGGAGGCAGTACCTCCATGGAAAGTATAAGCATGACTGGACGTGTTGACTTAGAGGTAACTGACCACACAGAAAAGTACTCTACAGATACCGGGAACATTCTGTGTGATGCTGAATTATTCAGTGCAGAAGAGCCTGGTAAAGGAACTGAAGACAATAGTATCAACTTCTTCCAAAACGGCAGTGCTACTGCTGAGTGTCAACCAGCTGCTGAGAAAGAAGGGGCATTCCTGCCCAATACAGCTGATGCTGGTCATGAACCTTGTGATGATTCTGGCCTGGGACACAGAGAAGATCAAATGGTAGATAGGGCAGCAGAAGCAGCAGTTGCTGAAGAACATCCTAGTAACACTGCTGTTCCCGAAGCCTTGGAAACAGACCCTTGGCTGGCAAACTGGGATCCAACAGTCACTAATGATTGCTGGGGTTTTTCTAATCAGTCAGGTGGCCAAGCTAATGGATTGGATAATTGGCCTTTTTTCCCCAAGCAGCCAGACTCTGAGGAAGGTAACATGGAAAATGTTTGGTTAGGCATTAGTGATAAATGGTCCACGCAGGACCTGGGAGGGACTGATAATAGTTGGGGAGAAACAGGTGTAAGCACAAGCGATAAAAGTCAGGAGGCAGCAGTCAAACAAGGCTCCCCTGGGGAGCAGGCAAGCACTAGCAATTCTGGACTGAGCAAGGAAGTAGCTAGACCCTTGGTTCTCTTTCAAATGGGAAATTCCAGAAATGCTAGCACCGAGAGTTCAACTAGTCCTAAGGACAATGAGACCAACAACTCAGATTTATCTGAAGATGAAATTGCTAACCGGAGATATGGATTATTGTACCAGGAAGTTGAGGCTGATAAAGAAGAGGTACCTACCCCAGTGTGTAGCCTAGTCTAGACAAAGAATTCCTTAGGCCATGTGTAACCTTGTTGTTTAAAAACAATCCRTTTATGTTTCCCACTAGCCCTTCTCAACCCTTGCTACTCTTTTCTGAAAAATGTCATGCAGCTGTTCAAAATGTAGTGCACTTCAGCCATGCAATGAAGCAGGCTGACAAAGATACATTTAAAAAGGTATTGAACTTTGAGCTGTGAAGGCATATAGTGCCTCACAACTTGTTTATCTGTATAATTTTAAATGCACCTAGAGTCCTTTTTTTATGAAATTCCAAAGTCAGCCTGCTTTTTGTTTTTATGTGGTTTTTTTTTTTTTGAGTCTATGAAACCTGTTATCAAATAGCTCTGTCGTCAAATTTCTTGCTGCCTTGCCCTTCTTTTTTATTTTTAGTTATTTTGAAAATGTTTGGTCTATTTTTATTTTGCAAATAAAAGCACTTTGACTCATGTTTGGGTTTAGTGAACAAATGATAATTTGTTCTGATCTTTGCTTCTACTTAGGCATCCAGCACAGCATTTAATGGATTTGCACAGGTAAGAAATGAACATGTTTTGAGAGTTTTTTCTGTGCTGTTAGAAATAGATTAGGACTGGCTGTACAATTTCCAGAAATATGTTCTGCTGACTAGCTTCACAATAATGTTATACCAAGACAACTCTAAGCCCTGTCTGCTCTCTAAAATGGTTACTAATGTGCTAGAATGATGCTAATACTCTTGATACTTATGGCATTGCTGAATTTAATAGCAAATCTCTCACTGCCTAAGGTGGGATTAAATTTTTGCTATTTTAGCTTTTTTATTACATCCTTTTGTGATTTTTTTCTCAGTTCCCAAATACTGTAAATCATGACTTCCTCCGTCTTACACACTTCCAGTAACTATGTGTGTTACATAAAACTCATTTCTTTCTGTACCTCTATTTTCACTTAAAATACATTTTAATCTGATAGTTACACCTAAATTATTTGTTAACTGCTATGGGGATGATGAGACTCCCTGTAAGGTGCTGCAGGGGTGATACGATCGAAGATCATTAATTGTGCTGTCAAAAATGCAGGGCTGTGGATTGTCGGGGTCTTCTTTAAGTTCCAGCAGCTTTCCAGATTGGCTTATCTACAGCGTACCCTGTACACTGTTTCTCAAAAAGCATGCAAAAAAGTGCTAATATTAAGCTAGAAATGAGCCTTTTAGTAGTAATTCATGTTGCTTGAGCCCTTTTAAACCAGTAAAGAATCCAAAAAGATTGGGTTGAGGTGCGAGGCTCCCACCCTTAGTCATTAGGACAAAGTGTTTGCGCCASGGAAATCAAAAGTTGACACTGACCGACTTCAGTGTGGATAGGATTTTACCCATCAATGTTTTCTGATAAAATAGTTTTGGATGATTAAGATGTTCAAAATGTATTTTTCCACATTTGTACCTACTTAGTACAGATAAAATTTTTGTACCACAATAACTTGCCAATATAGGTAATATCCAAGGAAAAGCCTAGAATGCAAATGATGTGAAAGTAGCATAGAGGTAGTTTAATTTATGAGAAGTTATTGATGGTTTGCCTAAGTAAGTCATGGAAAACTATGTCTTTGGTAATCTCCTATAAAAACTCCATCTCAAATATTTTTGCCTCATTGTTTTTCATTTTTATGTCTAGGATACCTCTCTGTTTACAGTGCAATCAAAAGAGAATGTGACAGAAACTTTGGTAAGTTGTATTTTTTGCTTCATTTTTACATGTCCTACAAAAAAAGTAATGTTTTTACTTTGTGCAAAGATGTTTGATCCTTGTATGTGTTGCTATTCTCTTACTTGCAAAATCTTCATCTGAAAGATCTGGTGAGTGAGTGGGTCCATTTTAGTTGTACAAGTCTCTTTTTCAATGAAAAAGTCTTTCTCAAGCAAAGCACAGAGAGAAAGAGAAGTCTGTATTTCTAACTCTAAAAGTTTCTCCCAGAATTCAACTTCAAAAATCTCATTAGTCATCTTACTTGGGATAATTCTGTTTTAGATTTCTTATTTCGGTGAAATTCTCTAGAGCTTGTATTAATACATTAGACAGAGAGGTTATGCACAGCATGTTACCAGCTAATGAATGTTTCTTGATATTGTGTCAAATCCTGAAGGCCTTGCTTAGTCAAACTTCTGTGTACCTCATTAAAAAACAGTCTTCAAGAATATGTAAGAAGTGAAATGCTATGAAAATTTCCTGAAAAATACTGGCAAGGGAAAGATTTTAATATCTTTGAGAATTTTATGGGTCTCTTTATCGCAGGAGACCTTACAGCCAGCTGCATGTTATTAAATGYTAAGCAATTAAGTAGCTTTTGAGTTTCATCTTATGCTGAACATTTTTTTCCATGGGAATTTGATCTATTGGGATTGTTTAGTTGAGACAACCGTCTTTATAAATGGGAGTGCTGAGTTCAGCCTGTAGCCTCCTGTGTGTAGGTCGTTGCACGGTGATGCAGAGAGATCCCATCTCCACGTTGGAGATTCCACTTGTGCTCTACTTGAGCTACTTTGCTACAGAACTAAAATTGTTGCAGGCTGATGTCCGGTAGATCCTCTGGCTAAAAATGAGCATAGGCCAGAATTTAACAGGGTAGAAATTCCATTAGTGTGACTGGTAAATGGATGCTTGGTAGGTAATTGAGAATTSAAGAGAGAATGCATGTTGGTAAAATCTGGGATGATTTTCACACTGCAGGAATCCAAGCAGCCAGTGGTTGCCCATGTGTATGTTAAAGAAAGGGTCTATGGTATTTGTTTTCTACCTTCACTTGAAGAGGGGCCATTTTCTCAGAAAACTGACTGAAGTAAGGAATATTCCATAATTTTAAACTCCATAAAGAGTCTTGGAGAGGGGCACACAAGAGCCAGTTTCAGCTCCTGGCTTTGCCATTACTGAATAGTGTCTGTAACTCAGTAAAACTTTCATTCGTTGCAAGTGAGGGAGGAAAGGAATGGCTCRGATTACACAAAGCACTTGGTGGAAGAAAGCATTCTTTATAAGCATTAATGGGATGGTGTGAGGCCAAGCACTGCTGTCCTCTTCCCAGCAGAGTACAGTAGGACTGAGCCTGTCGTGTGGCAGCTGTGAGTGAARCAGCACTGTCACGGACAAAGTTCCCATTCCCCTCCTTTACTTTTCAATGATTTTTCCACTGTCTACTTGAAAACCAATAAAACAAAAGACTGAGGCCGAAGAAGCTCCACCTGGGGAACCCAAGGCTGAGGAAACCCCTGCTGCTGCCGTTCCCGAAAAGGAGGCCGTTATCGAAAAGGAGGCCATCCCTGCTGAGCCCGCTGAGCCAGCAGAGCAGGCTGTGGTGAGTGACCGGTTCTTCATGTGCTCCTGGGCSTCATCTGAGCCACCTTTCACCATGGTGACTGTGCCTGCTGCATTTCAGCCATCCTTTCCATTCTTCACCATCTGCCCGGCTGGTATCCCCAGCACCCAGCTGTGTCAGAGCATGCCTTTGCAGCATGCATGCTCTTCTCAACCCTAAAATGTCATTCCTCTTAAGTGTCTGGCATTTTGGACTGAAGTTCAGCTGAATGACTGTTGAACTTTTTGTTTGATTCCAGACAAACTTCAGAAAGACAAAGAATTGATGCCATTTATAAATGACCTTATTAGCGTGCTTTTGTTTGTTTATCTGTTTTCCTCATTTGAGGCTGAGCTGTAAGCATYAAACCACTGCACATCTTTTATGGTCCTTGCTTGGGCATGAAAATATCAGCAAAACATGACTGTAATGTAAATGTCTACAAGTCTCATGGTTTTAGAGCCCATTTTCTGGCTGAGGAGGGAAATCTAAAGCACCAATGTGAAGATATTGAGATGTCAGCATTCAGGAAAGAGTGAGGGGAAAAAGAAGTGACAGGCTCTACCAGAACATAGAAGGGAAGGAGTTGTCTTGTTTGTTTGTTTGTGTGTTTTTCTGACTAGAAGCCTTTTCTGACAATGGGTATCCCAATGAATACTCTTTTTATCCATCCTCTTCTTACTACAGTCACAAGGTCCTAAAGATGGGTGACACCTACAGRCTAAGAAACCTTAAAAGAAAAATGAATCACTGTTTGTAGGTTCCTGGTCCAATCATGTCAGTGTCAACACCTTGTGTTTTCCTTGACACCAAAATCCAAGTGTTTGTTGCTGTTAGAATCTGAACRGGAGTTGCTGGACAAAATCTCAGGTGGTAGTGATCTCCCATGAAGCCAACTAAATATGAAGTTGTGCAGCTCCTGCTCTTTAAACAGTTACAGATTCACAGAATATTTAAGGTTGGAAGGGACCTCTACAGATCATCTAGTCCAACCTTCCTGCTCAAGCAGGCACACCTAGAGCATGTGGCACAGGGTGGCATCCAGGYGGGTTTTGAAGACCTCCAGAGTAGGAGACTCCACAACCTCCCTGGGCAGCCTGTTCCACTGCTCTGTCACCCTAACAGTAAAGAAGTTGCTCCTCACCTGGAGACGGAACTTCTTGTGCTTCAGMTTGTGGCCATTACGAGCATTCTTCAGAATGCACCTTCTGGGGAACTTGAGGTGATGTCCTCAAAGGCATCCCCTGGTTGCAGAAAAGGGCAATCATTCATTCCAAGAATGAGTAAAACAAATCCATATTATTTCATTTTCCCAAAAGTTTGCTTTACTGAATCATGAATCTGAGGAATGATCCTAAACACTGTTGTGTAAAACTAGACAGAGGAAAGATTTGTTTCCTGGGTCAGTTCCTCTGCCTCTGAAGTCAGTGGATGTTTTATAGCTCTGCTTTTGGCAGCTGASCACACTTCACAGTACATGTTCCCAGTGGAACAAGGTTCTCCTAACTGAACCTTCCTTTGGCCTTAGGCRAGTCTCCCTGTATCAATCTATTAAGTAGGGATAATGATACCCTCCTTTTCATAAAGGTGGGAATTTTTCAGTAAAGCATGTGAAACAGTGCCATATGGGAAACAATGAAGTGGGCTGTAGCAAATGCGGAGTAGCTGAAGAAAATCAGTCATTAGCAGCTGTGGATGCAGCAGTGCATCAGAAGAAGGGTTGTCAGGTGTGCAGCTACAGTAGCATAGCATGTGTCTGTTGCTGGAGCTGATCTTGTTCAACATTTTTATGAATGGTAATGGTTCGTACACTTCAAGACTGCTGCTGCCATTTTTGCAAAGACTACTGCTTGAGTAGCGTTATTAATATTGAAGGGTAGCATTAGGATGGCACAGAAGCAGAACGGAGGGGAGGACCTGCAAGTAGTTGGAAGTAGGTAGTATGGTAAAGGACTACCTGCCAGTCAAAGGCAGATTATCTGCTGGTGATGTTGCACGCACAAGTAATACTAAACGAGCTGTTTGCAGGAGGAGGAAGGAAGTGTTAATGTTGGTGTGCAGGGTTCTGAAGTACAAATGTAGTTTAATTAAMGACTCACTTGAATGAAGCAAGAGCAGAGCAGTGCTACTAGTGGGAGACCTTACCTAGTGAGAGGAGGTGGGAGGAAGTCAACTTGTCTCACCAAACAACTGCTGATTGGTGCTGTCTACACACTCATTGGTGGGATGAAAAGCAGAGTGAAAAATAACTATATAAGCTTAAGAAAAGTGTTGGAATGAGAGCATCCCCATATGCTCAGTGTTTCAGAAATACATGTGCTCTGGAAACTGGAATGCTTTTCCCCATTACAGCCATCGAATTTTGGCACATCTTCCATTTTGAAGTAATAGGGACAAAACCTGAASAGGTTTCAAAGTGCTGATCATGAGTGGGTTTATATGATCCAGTTTCTGTGACAACAGATTGGATGTTGTGACCCAGGAGGTTGCTTCCTCTCTGATGTTTCCTATTAATAGGAGATGGATTAGTTCTGTTTTTAATCTTCTGGAGAAAAAAAGTAAATAGCTGTTCTGGGTGGTTACTGCACTCTGACTACATAAAAATTCACTCTTTCAAARAAGTCAAATTCAGTTATATTACCTAAAAATGTACACAGGGCTCATTCTGATTACTGTATCCTTTATACTCCGAGACATACATTACCACCTCAAATCTGCACAAACTGAAAGTGCRGTTTACACTAATAGTCTGAACATAATCATACCAAGTTATTTAATTCATCATTGTTTCAGTTGACAGTGAATTGCTCTTCCTATAGAAAAGATGAAACACTGATATGTTATGAAAATTGTTCTGGAGATAGAATGTCAATACTGGACACCTGCCGTACATGCAGCCAGTTCATACAGAYAGATGAGTTTGCCTGGGTGGTGTCAATCCAAGGTGTCAGGTTCCAGGGGTCTGTACCATGGGATTAAGAAAAATTTATCCAGTGGAAAGGATATGGAAAGGCAGGTTTAGCCACAGCACCTGCCTAATTATCATTCTTCCGTTGGTCTCATCTCACTGAGAGGGGGAAAAAATCTTTTATGGAAAGGAAGGAGGACAGGGCTGGATGACTTTTCTGGAGGACTTAGGGGAAAAAGAAGGATACTCCCTGTCTCTGTCCAACCCTTCCTTTTAGGTATTCAAGTTTTTCATTCTCTTTTTATTCAGTTCCATGGTACACTGGAGCAGGTACAGTGGAGCAAGTAATTTCAGGATCATCCTCTTACACACTCACACACCCAAACTAAGGCAGCCATTCTCTGTGGAGACCCAGCTCTTCCTCTTCTCTTTGTTTTCTTTTGAGTTGATCAAAGTTACAGTAATAATTTGTGATTAGTCTGGAGCTTTCCTCTTCAAGTGACTGAATGACAAGATATAATGCAGAGAAGAAAAATAATTAATCTTAAAAAGTTCTTTCTAAATGGTTTACTTTCTTTTTAATGTAAGGATTTCATAAATAAAAATATGCTACTTTACTAAATAGAAGACAGCTCCTTTTTATCCTAAGATAAAAGTCATAAAATCTATTGCATGTCTTAAGTGCTAATTAAATGATGGGCTGTTGCTGCAGTACTGCTCTTTAAGGAGTTGACTAACATGACCTTTCCAGATAATCCATTTTGCTGCCTGAATGTCACTCTGGAGTTCTTAGTTCATGATCTGTCAGAAGGTGGTCTAGTTGAGACAAAGAATTGCAGAATTACTGGGAAAGAGAGAAAGAAATATAGCTTAAGAGATAGGCAATATAGTAGCAGTCCCGCGGAAAGATCATAGACAGTAAATGTAAGTTGAAYGATTTTGATTAGATAAGTGTGGTGGTTGTTGTTGTTACTTTTAAAGTAGGAACAGAGATGGGGAGAGAAGGAAAGAGGGAGAGGAGGCAGGATGGAGAGTTCTGGGAAAGTAAGTTGAGAGTGGTGATTTTAAAAATGCCTGAAATCATCATTCTCAATTTGGTCTTGAGGATCAGCAGGTTTTATTTAAGGAAGTGCTTTCCAGTAGCTGTTGCAAAGAGGAGTTTTGAGTATTAATATTGATGATAAATATGATGAAAGTTGAGTAAATATGACCAAAACTAAGGAAACAATATGGAAACATGTAATTTCTCATCAGCAGATCTGCCTCTGTTTATAAGTGAGGGTCTGCTTAAAAAGTGGATTTGTAAAATACTGGTTGGTATTTTCCCACTGGGAATCTTCTGTGGGTTTAGGTATTTTATTGTTTGTAGTGTCAGCAGTGAGTTTAATTTTTCTTTGGCATATTTTCTGTTAAATCACATTAAATGAGAAAATTTATGAAATGCATTGGGGTATTATAGGAGACTTGCGGTAAATTTTCTGGCAGGAATTTCTCTTAAACAAGGAATAAACGACCCAGTAGACAATACTTACTTTTTCTACTGTGAGAGTTTTGGATGAGAGTTTTGTGAAAGCTACTTGCTTTTTCATAGCTCATTATTGCCTACCATATTGGCAGGACTTCATTGCAAGAGCTCATCATTAATTGCTGCACAGGATACTATTGTATGTTTGTATATTGGTCGTTCAGGTCTCAAATATCAAAATGGAACAAATAAAASTTTTTATTAGAAGCTGGCACAAGTGGACACTTTTTCTATTTTTTTTTCTTTTTGTGGATAACAACATGTTTGGCAACTGAAGGAGCAGAACAGTCATTTGTTCTGTACCCTGATAGCTCTAGCAGAGCTGATGTTAGCCCTGATTAATCCTCATTGAATGGACTTCTGAACACAGAAATAATTTATTTTCCCTGGTTCCATAACCACCCCAAAGGCAGCTGTCAAATGCAAAGGATATAGTCTGAAGAATATAGTGCGTTAATGAYTTAATGATTTGCTTTTTCAGGTAATAAGATCCCTTCACCCCTTTCACACTGAAACTTCAGCCAAATCTTGAAGCCTCGTTGAGTCGTTTTGGAGCTTTTTTGGTAGATGCTGCTGAACCAGTGTGCCTGTCCTGCTGCATTCACAGGAGAATGTCAGATATGCCACCTAACAGTATTCTCTAGAACAGAGAGAAGTTGAGGAGAAAGATGACAAGCGCACAGTATATTAAAGYGAGAGGTTATACAATTTTTCCATTTCTTATTCTCTTACATGTGGGATGTAAGGCCTGGAGTTCATAGTGCTGTTCAGAGATCAGCTTTTTGACTCACGTTACGCTTGTTAGTTCTGAGAGMGCCTTTCTCTGCTTTCCTTTTGACGCCTGATATTCTGACACCTCGTGCTGTTGTTCTCATTAGAGCAGACAGACACTCASCTGAATACTGCAGTGTTCAAAGCTGTACATAAACATATATGGAGCTGCATCTCCTTGCAGGCACTGAACAAGTACAGCAGAGGCCAAGAAACAGCTTTCATGATTGAGGGTATCTAATTATGGCTGAATCCCACTGTAGGTACAGTTCATTGTACACAAATGGCTGAACATGGAACCTGAGAGAGCAGGAAAATGGACAGATACCAAAGAGCAGTTAACTGATGGGAGAGAAGTCAGACAGATCTTCAACTGGTACAAAATAGTGCTGTTCTACTAAAGTCTGCAGAAACAGAATTTACTCGTTGAGGGAACTAATGTTACTTCAGTCACTTTATATTTTAGTTATTATCTTACTAAATCTTTCGTGCCTTAAATGGCACAGTCTGTATTATCATGCTTCTTATAAACCTTCACCATCCACAAAATACTAATTTCTGACTAATTGAAGGAGTAATGCTTCTAACTTRACTAGTGTGTGAGATTTGTCATTAATTGAGGAAAACTACTGACTTTCCCTTTCCCACCAGAACTGTGCATCTTTACATTTAAAAACAAAACAAAAAAACTATACAGAGGCCCAGACTACTACTGTGAACCTCACTGAGGGGCTTCTTAGCACAGAATACTAATGGATTACTACTAAGAGTAGGGCTGGATCTGGCATGTTCTTGTGAAGTACAGAATGATGCTCCCTTCCRAAGGCATATTGACCCAGAAATACAGCTGATGGCAGAAATTCAGCACTTTTTTCTAGTAGAAACATAGGAAATGTTTACATATGGAAATGCAGTTGAATGTGTATATCTTTTATGGAATATAAAAGCATTTTTGTTTACCTCTTCTGAAAAAAAAATCTTCTGTGGGTGTTTTTGTGCATCTCCTGAACAGGATGTAATTGTGTTATGCAGCTAATGTTTGCTTCTCTCTTTTAAGACCCTCTACGCACTCACTTCTTCAAACTTGCTATAAAAATAAGGGCTCCACAGCAGAGGATTGGCAGCTATAAAGAAGAATAAATCATTAGAAACAAAAGTTATGTAACACTGTAATTTTTACAGGATAGAGCAGTGAGAGGTTTCCATAGTAACCTGCTGTCAGCAACTGCCTTGCCCTGGCATCTGGACGTGTTTAGGGCTTATGATGTGACTGCAGGGAATACCAGAAGATTAGATTAGAAGAAACATGAGTGATATGAAGTTCCAATACAACTCAGCATCCTTTTATTAAAAAAGGAGCATAAAACTATATTAACTGAAGCTTGTAGATTTTTCGGAGTGACAATTAAAGGTGTGAGAAAGGTTAGTTGGAGCCWGAACACAGATGATCTCATAATTAATTTCTGATTTCTAAAAATTATCCATACTGCATGTCTTCTAAACCACCACACAAGTTTGCACAGCCCACATTCATCCTTACAGCTCTTTGAAAAACCTTTTTCAACTATATTTGCAGAACAGGCTCAAAAATTACTTGCAAAATATATGCCTAAAATAGGGGTTTGATTTTGTTTTCCCSTGGAATAACATCTTTAGAAATGATATATGGCTACAGGGAGTCAAATGTGAACAGAAAAAGTAGTACTTCACACTTTTCCAAACTGGAGCACAATGTTAGCTGTTTTGATGTTTTCTTGAACTAAATATTATAAGCAAGCCAGAGAAACAGTCAAAATTGAATGCAAATTCAAGGTGTGGTTGGACTCGCTGTCTAAATCCATAAATGATGCAGTAGATTTGGAAAGCAGCACGGGCACAACTGTCCCTAAAAGCCTGAGGAATAATAGAGACTTTTTCTGATTTCCAAAGCTTGGAACTGGTACAATTTTTACTTTTCTGTAAAGAGAGCCCTAATGTTAGATGCTGTTTATGCTGTAGAAGGTACTGTGTGGTGAATACTGTTTAGCACATGTGATCTGTTAAAAACCTAAATGGGCATCTGATATTTTTTTTTTTTAAAAAGCCCTTTGACATGCCTAATTTGTTTTAAAAAATGTCAGATACCTTCTACATGCACTGAATTTGGGCCTAAAGAAAAAAATAGTTCTGCAAAAAAATGACTTCATTTTGTGAATTATTTCTTGAACAATCTCTTAAAGTGAGTTGCAGCTCAACATATATGGAAGGAGAAGTAAGTACAAACAGTAAGCTCTTCAAAGCTGGTGTTATTATGAGAATATTAATAACAAAARTAAATAATAGTGTCCTTAACACTTCCAGTGTGATGATGGTGATTTAAGGAAAGAAAAAAGGTCACTTCCTGTTTTCTAGCCTATAACTAYTTTTATTGCAGATAAGAAGTGGCAGTCAGAATCTTACAGCTTGCAATGTGCAATCCCATTTAATGCCAGCCATCCATTTCATTGCATCCCATACATGTCATTCTTCCATTAAGCTTGGTTAAAGCAATTCCTCTGCAGCCATAACCTCAGCATGAGCAATGTGATGACCATAGATGACCATATTTCYTTTTTATACAGGACAGTGAGAAGGCAGGGGATAAGGAGACAACTGGAGTTGCTGAGAAAGAGAACGAGGTACATATGAGCAGGCTCAGGAGSATGGCTCTCCTTTAATAAGAGGGAATTTAATAATTCTCTTGCAATAATCTTGCAAGAGAAATTGCAAGAAATTGTTGTCGTTTGCATGTTATCAATATACAGGTGGATATGAAATGTCTGTGACACAGCTACAACACCTGCTGTTCTAGCACCCAGAACATCCCACACAGTGGGGACCTATCCTAGAAATTGCCTGAAACCTCTTATTCTGAATCCTTCTATATTAAGGTGAAACTATAACAATGCATTCAAATGTGCACTGAGAGAAGTAGAAAAGGAATGGCTACTCATTAAATGCAGGAATAGAAAAATAGGGACTGAGAAACTGATCTCCTAATCGTTGCAATCCAATCTCCTAAAAAACTCCTAATCATTAATCACAATTGGTATCTCAAGGTGCTGGCAGTTTCCTTTGTTAAAAATTTATTAATATWTTTTTTTCCGTAATTCTGCACCATGATAAAATTCGGATTCTTTTCACTTTGGTTGCAGAACCTGKTAAGTCAGGCTATCCAAGCCAACGTGCACAGCTGTTTTATAGCAATGAATTTTTTTCTGGCTCCATGGTACCCAAGCTAGGAAGTGCATTCGGCTGCCCTCAACTGTTCCTATTGATCTGCATGGTTTTCTGCTGTGAATGAGACTCTGCAATCCAGGGACTACCTTTTTCCCAGGCAGTGGCTCATAGGCCTTTCTCATCACTGCCATATTCCTCAGTGAGACCAGCTTGCCTCCATGGAAATCAGTGGAAGTACACCAGCAAGGATCTGCAGGATGGGGTTGTAGATCAGATCCTGCTCCTCTGACCCTTAGTATTGACATAGTGCGAAATAATGTCCTACAGCTTCTCCAGGGTTAGCTTATCTTTCCAAATGGGTGGTCCAGCCAGAAACATACAGGAAGTCCTTAATTCTCCCCTGAGCTTCACAGGACTATGTCTTTGAAATGTAACTTTTCACTTTTCTTCAATATGACATAATTTATAGATTCAAGGTCTCTTATCTGATAAACTCACTTCCCCTGTGCTTTGTTTAAAAAGGCAGTATTGCTGAATGCMAAGAGATCAAGCTGTAGTATAAACTAATATCCTGCTCCAGTGGAGGCCAGTCACTCTGTTGTATCTTTTGCGACTGATTCTTCTACTAATCCTGCAAGTCTTCAAGGCTTCACAGGCAATCAAAATATTCCCTAAAACATGACGATTAGTTCCCCTTCATAATACATTAGCTGGCTTAGTTGCAATTATAACTACCTGTCATAAGAATTGCCCAGTCTCTTTCTACATCCTGCTGCAGGGCCGGATCTTCACATGTGGAAAACTGGCATAGTTACATTCAAGTCACAAGTTGAGACACTCAGCCCACTCTAGTCCTCTCACAAGCCCCAGCAGCAGGTTTTTTTTTTTTTTTTTTTTTTTTTTTTTTTTTTTTTGTCCTCTGTAAGGTTGGTATAAATAGAAAAACTGGCCACATTTTGATATTCCTGCTAGAGATAATTTTAATAACTTTGACATTCTAATAGACTGTAGTCTACTTGATCAGTAGAGTTATCGATGACCGAAGGAAAACAGTTTTGTGGGATTAGTTCTCAATAAGAAATTAGATAATACAGATAAATGTATYTGCAAATATACCATTTACCATAACAGGGTATGCAATTCTACCTTTCCCGAGTTCAGTGGAACCAACCTTCCTTCTTTTCTTTTTCCCTTCATTTTCCTCTCATCAAAAAATAAACATTGAACCTCATAGTGAGGTTCATTTTCTGCTACCTTCTATGCACCTTTACAAAACCTTTTTCTRCCTTTTCTATTAGAATAATTGATTATACAATTCTAAGATGTTGTSTACATTCAGTAGCTTATAGACTCTGAGAGTCTGACCCTTTCAGGGTAGTATATTTAAGAACTGATTTATGTAAATTAGAATTCTCCTCCTTAGTGGAATGAAATGGGCTGTACAAATACAATAAATAGGACAGAAGTGTTGATCCTAATCAAATGAGACAGCAAGATCAATTTCTGCAGCCTGCTGCTAGAAGTGCATGGTATAAAGTCGCTCTGATTTGTACTTCATTCCCTGTCTTTTCTATTAGCCTTTTCCTGAGTTTATAACCACTGAATATCTTCTTGAATATCTGCTAAAATCAGTAATACTATGAATGGCAGGTTTGCATTCCTTACTCCAGATTTTCAGGAGAAAGTTTCAACATCTGCCAATGTCATTTGATGTTGCTTCTTTTTATGTTAGGGCATCCTTTGTCACAGAGTTTTGAATTTAAAGTAAAACTTCTTTGATCATTCCTATGAATACTATAATGTTTCCTTCTTTTATGGGAMCTGGAAATTTCTATTTATCACTATAATTAAGAGTAGCGTAAAGAAGTAGTAATAAATATTAAGTACTACCAAAATGCAGTATCTGAAGAATGACTATAAAAAATTGTAAGTAATTCCAGTTGAGGTCTCAGGTAACTGACTTAGTCTTATCTGTGGAGGAGAGATTAAGATGAGGCAGCAAAAAGCATTCAGGCTGTTAACTGAAAATCAGAGACATTTTTGCTAAGTGCAGCTTGATATCAGTTCCCAAAATACTTTTTTTCCTCCCAAATTTTATTTTACCCCAGTACCATCTGCCATAATATATTAAAAATTCTGTGCCCAGGTTAATAGACTTAACAGAATGACTTTTGATCATTGGACCTTTACACTTCAGCCCTTAAATTTAATCCAGTTGAAGTATGCAGAATATACTACTGTGAGCATATGTCGGTATATACCGATGTGACTGTTAGAGTTGAGCCTTGCACATAAATTAGGAAATAGTCTCTGCAGGATTAAGAATTTAACATTGATCTATAGGCAGGATTTTTCTATCCACATTTGAAGAACTGAAGAAAAATACATTGACTTTTCAAACTATTAATCCCATATGCTTCAGTGACAGACTCCTTGGACCTTTATTTGTGTTT
>NW_020455498.1:755528-779063 GCF_003342845.1 Nothoprocta perdicaria | reverse complement strand
TTTTTTTTCTGATCTTCATTCAGCTATAGAGCATATTAGTTTCTGCTAGTATAGACCAATTTGCAAGTCTCTTTATAATATGTCTGTGACAAAATAAAGCAATATTCTTGAAGCCAGGACAGATCTAGAAGGAGGTGACAGTGGTTAGAGATGGCTTGTAGCCTTGTCGCAAGAACAGATTSCACCAACATAGTCCTGTGGACACATGACCAACTTGCAGCCTTCTTCTCAGTAGATATCTGTGAAGAGCAACACAACTTGAAGGTGAATCAGCCCAAAGACTACAGTTGCATAAATGTTTTAGTGGGTAATGTGTTATGTGTTTTTTTTGTTCTTGTTGTTGTTCTTATGAAAGTGTTTTATGTCAGTGTCCAGTGGGAAGAAGAGTCAATGAAAAAATGAAAGAACTTTGACAAGCTCTGTTTTATAAACTTACTTMTTCCATCTGTTAATCAGCTTCACTGTGCACGTTTAGTCCTTCAATCTCTGCATTTTATAGCGGGCACAGGATGGCCTCCTCTAGCACTATTCTCCACCATAAACTGGGAGAAATCCCAATGAAACCAAAGACACACATTGGCACCAGCTGGGGAGGGTGCAGAGCAGAAGCTGTTCTATAGTCTCTATCCAGCTGATACTCACATCTGCTCTCCTAAAAGGCGTTTCCTTMCTGTTATTTTTAGGTAGTAACTACCACAGATGCTGCTGCAGTGGTAGAAGATGTTGGTGCAGCGGTGGCAGCAGAATCTGGTGATGGTGCTGCTACCTCTGACCAGGAGGGTGTTGCTCCAAGTGACCAACCTCAGGGAGAAGAAAAGGAAACTGATGTGTCTCAGGTAACTCTGGTACAATTGAGTGGKTTTTTTGAGAAATAGGGAAAGAAAGTAAAGATTTTATTATCTCTTGCCAGGGTGTCCTATCAATAACAGTACCTTGTTTTAAGTTGATTAGAGTCAAACTATGTGTCTGTATCTGGCATGCTGCCTTTTATTCTGTGACCTCTGAGGAGTGAGGGAARAGCTGCTGGAGCAGACCTTGCAGCTTAGGCAGGCAGTTGCTCTCTTCTGTTAYTACACATTTTATTTCTTCAGTGTACCAAAATGTATTGATTTAGYGCTGAACAATGGCAATGAACATATTCTTTTCATGGTTGAATTCTCCAAATTGAAATTTCATTAAATGTCTTTTGTCCTAGGCGATGTGATTGATCATACACTTTCTACTTAGCCTTATCACTTTTTCTGTACTTAGTTATATTGCAGAAGAAAACTTCCCCTTAATCTAACCAAAAAATAGGTGA
This sequence comes from Nothoprocta perdicaria, assembly GCF_003342845.1. Classification (NCBI taxonomy): domain Eukaryota; kingdom Metazoa; phylum Chordata; class Aves; order Tinamiformes; family Tinamidae; genus Nothoprocta; species Nothoprocta perdicaria. The sequence continues at coordinate 777,763 of NW_020455498.1, read as the reverse complement.
TACTTCCTACTTGCATCAGCTTTACCACACTATTATCCTGATGATTTGAATTCCCAAAGAAGCATAGGACACTGACTGAGACTTGATCCCAAACCCGATCAAAGTTAAGAGAAGGAGTGAGACAGAAGCTCTGTTAATTTCTGTGCACATTATAAGTGGAAAACAATAGCAGAGCATTTTTATTATTTACTCTATATGTGTTTGGTAACATAGCAAGTAGACTTAAGAAGAATAAAGAGAACTGGTCAAATTAAAGGAAAGGGCTTATTATTTTACCTTGTTGCACAACTAATGTAAGAATGCACTGTGTAGAATAAGAACATCTATTGTCGTATATRCTCCATACAATGTATAAACAATTGTGTTTTGCAAATTGAGTCAAGGTACTAAGTGCTCTTCTATTTTGGGTTTTTTTTTCTGTGTTGGTTTTTTTTTCTTCATTTCATTTAGGAAAAGATGAGCAGCATCCCTTCAGTAGTAATAGAGCCAGCATCAAACAACGAGGGGGAGGGAGAAGAACACGAAGTCGCCATGAATGAGTCCAAAGATGCTGTGGCAGATACTGGCACTCAGGGCCCTACTGAAACTTCCCAAGCCACCAACGAGCAGAAACCCACTGAAGAAACCCAGGCTGTGACTCCTCAAGATCAGCCTGCATCAGCAGAAGAAACAGCTTCTGCACTGCCTCCTGGCTTTCTCTTTAAGGTCTGCTTATGTGCTCGTTCATTCATTCTTAAATATCCTTTCACATATAGCTTTGGGGTATAGATCTGTGCAAACAGGCAGTGTGATGGTTTCTGGAGACCAAAGAATGCTTAATTAAATGGCCACATGTGAACAGAACTTTCTTTGTGCTATTTCTCTGTATGTGAAGTCTGAGGAAGTATATTTTCTGCACACTACTGTTATTGTACGTACCCTTAAGTAGATGGAGAACTCACTGAAGTATGGGAGCCTTTTCATCTCACTGAATTATTATTTATAATGAATTTATTGAATAAAACTCCACTGACAGAGCTGATCAGGAGTATCATGTGATAGCAGCATCTCAAAATGGCATTTTTCTGGCCTGAAAAGCTATAGAATTCTGTCTCTATTGAAATCCATGGATCTTTCACAAGTCATTGTAATGATGCTAAAATGTTATCCCATGACATTAGTAATATGATAGTTATAAACTGTTAGGGTAAGCAAATAGAAAAGTTAAAGGAGACATAAGCCAAGTTCCCTCCTCAGCTGGCAAGAGCCATAAGTTATATTGGTTCACAAAATACTTAGATAATACTTCTCATTTTAGAATTAAGTGAGCCAGAGAAAAGCGCCATGAGGATGGATGAACTTCATATGCTTCCTGTTACAGTTTGCATAGACTAATTAATCCCATAGCACTATACCAGCCAGTTTAGTCTATTCTCACTGCTCAGCGTTTTCAGCAAATGTTGAGAATAATAATAAGACRAGAGTGAAGAGTATCACACAAGTTTGACTCAGACATGCTGATACAGTTCATCTTTTATTTTTCATCACACTCTCTTGGGTAAGACATAAATAAGGAGAAGCAGAATATATTCCTGCCATCTGGTTCTTGATGCCATTTTCTTTCATTACTGCAATGTTACCATGGAAGTAGTTGTGCCTTTGAGGAAACTAGAATAGTGCATCTCTCAAGGAGGTGGAATTATTTAGTGAAAATGATCCGTTCACCACAACACAATGACTCTGCCAATATTTTGATAATTGCCTGTTTATAAGAGAGAGATTTTGAGAATCCTGTTTGGCAACAAATACCACTTCTTTGCAGTGCAGATATAAAGTTTCCTGTTACTTGCCTCCTTGATCCYACATAGAAATTGGCATTATGCCTCATCCTCTAACTTCTGTGATTGTGTACAACAAGGATAGCACATTGTGACTAGACCAAGCAAAAGTCCTGAAATGTCAATCCCTATGAGCTTTAACCCAGTTTATTAAAACAAAAAATCTGTCATCCATCTCACAGTTGTAGTGATGAACAAAAATAAGTTTCTTACACAGAAGGAACAAGGGTAACAGGACGTCTCCAGGAAGCAATGCTTACAGGTTGTTTCAGTTGCAATCTTTTTTTGAGATCCTGTGACCCTGGGAAAGTATGCTTTAGGACAATTGCATTAAACAATATCTCTGTCGCCAAGGATGTAAATAGAAAACATTAATATAAATTGATGTTAACAACTAAATGCTAAACAATTTGAACATATTTATCCATTGCCATATATTGACATAAGAAAAGCATATATTGGAGAGTAAAATAAATAAATAAAAACACTTTTTTGTTATAAAGATTTATCAAAGAATTTTACTAAGAAAATATCTCCATGTAGATGATGTTCATGTTTCATGTTATTTTCTTTAGGTTGAAGTTCTACATGATTTTGAGGCAGCTAACAGTGATGAGCTTAATTTAAAACGAGGAGATATCGTACTAGTAATTCCTTCTGAGACCACAGCTGATCAGGTAAAAAAATACAAAGGTGGGGGAGGTAGGAGGGAGAATTCTTTCTCCTGTTGACTTTTTTTCTAAAGTTTGTTTGATGGGAAATGCCTATCAAAATGGCCTTACTGTTAGAAAACATGATTAGACGTTGTTTGTACTTGTTTTTTATCTCAGCCCAGAAGGCAAAGTTAGCTACAGCTGAACTCCTGGATACTTTTTGTAATTTTTTTTTTTTTAACAATTTTCTTGCACATGTCCAATGAAATTGTAACAAAATGAACTATGTTTTTAGTACTGCTTTAAAAGAGAACCTCACTTCATATTGTTAGTACTGGCCACGTCTTTGCCACCTGTTAGTGCTCARAAGGTCCAATGAAAAGTCTTCCATCGATTTGGGGATGGGAAGAGAAGGATTGGATCTCCCTGGGATAATACCTTTACCCTGAATGAAAGATACTTCTACAAATAGGTCTAAATACTATAAGTCTAAATAAATAATCCTACAAACACATATGTGGAATACTGGGGACAGTAATCTAAATTGTTTTGCTGACTGAAGCTATATGAAGGTAGGTAATAATATGTTCATGACCTCAGCTGAGCATTCATTTAACATGAGAGAGAAATATATATATGTTTTTAAATATACATGTATACAAGAATTTTCTTTCAGCAGAATGTTTGTTCCTTTTACAGGAATAAATTCTCTTATCTTTACTCAAATTCCTTTTTATCATACTTTATACAGACATTTCAACCAATTTAATTGRCAATATTTGAAGAACGAGATATACTGGAGGATATGTATTTACATATATATATATATAGGATTTATATATAAATATATTTATATATTTATATTAGGATTATATTTATTTATATATAGATATATATTTGGGATGTTATATAAACATGCTTAATCTTCCCTTCATGAATCCATAGAGTGCATTCCTCTCTTGTGGAGTGTGCTGAAATCCTATTAGCATTAATTGCAGTAAATTGTGTGCAATGATGGAGAAAATAAAGCTTTATGTGCTCATGTTCCTGAAAGTGTTCCATTCATATTTTTGTTACTAAGGATATATTTGTCCTTCATGTTTAACATTACCATAAAACTTAATAATTTTGTATTTTGCCAGATACTTTGTCGATTTATATAGTCTTTTTTGTCTTTGCTATTCCTTTTGCTCTTTCAAAATTAGCCTAAACTCATAATTCTAATATAGCTGTTAAAATCAGCCTATGTATCCCATTCAAAGAAAACAAGTCCCACCTCATGGCTTCATTTTTTCTGTTATTCTTGAGTTAAACATACTAGTAGAATCTATTCCATCTGTTCTTAGAAAACTGTAGTCCTTATCTTCTCTCTTAGATATTCCATCTTTTTTGAAAACGTTCCTCTAGTTATATGTACTTAGTCCATACYATAACCTATAGCTCCTTTATTGGTACTTTGTCTGGGAAGCAGGACACCACTGGGCAGTCATGACTGAACGCTGTGTTTGGAGATCTGCTAAAATTATTCCATTTCCTTGAGTAATTTCTGTGCAGTTGTAATACTGCAACATTAGGTATTCCCTCTTTGTCTTCCCTTTGTTCAGACTCCTATTCTTAAAAGGAGCAAACAAGCAGCAAGAAACACAGAGGAAAACAGAATCCAAGCACTGAGTTAGTAAAATGAGAATAGAGTGTTTTGAAAGATATTAAATTGATTTTACTGCAGATTGAATTAATGGTGCTTTAGAGAACCCAACACCTTCCATCTCTTTAAGTTGACAGGACTGCTGATAATTTGGGTTGCAATTTTGCAGGTCAATTTCTGCTTYAAACTCAAGTTGCCAGAAATTTTGTAAAACAGGTGTCTATCAGCGGAGCTTGAGTTTTTAAAGATAGTAACTGCAGAAGAGACAACARTTCTTATTTCTTCTGTCAACAAGAGAAAGAAACTATAGGAGGAAAAAACAGACTGAAGACCCTTCTTTTTTTGTCTTTTTTTCTCCWTCTATGGTATTGTGTGATGTTTCTAGTCCTAGTTCCTATGCCCTTGCTGTATAAATATGCAAACATAACTGTGAGAATATTTAAAAAGTCTCAACACAGATTTGCACAAATGCAGGTCAGATATAATACTGGATGAGCTGGAGGGATGATTATCCAATTTTGAGTTCAACTAGGGGTTAGATGGACTAAGGACCATACTGTATGTTCACAAACATTTGCTTTCACAAAACTGTGGTCTGGCAGAACAGGTAAAACTGCCTGTGCAAAATTAGAGGTTTTTTTTTTTTAATTGAAGTACCAAATCTTTTAGCCATGTGAGCTCAAAACTTCTTCAAGTGTGAAGCTGGTAGCAGGGAATAAAGAGGGACGTGATGTTTTAAAAACTTTCTTTTCCTTTGCAGGAGGCTGGCTGGTTGACAGGCATTAAGGAATCTGAGTGGCTTCAGTACAGAGATGCAAATAGTTATAAGGGACTTTTCCCAGAGAACTTCACACGCCATCTGGAGTAGTTCTGCATTCAGGCACACAAGGGTGGTATGAAGAGCTCAGTCAGTAGGTTTTTAACCTCTTTGAAAAACGGGAGCCCACTTTTTTGTAGTTCAAGCCGTTAATGGTTTACAGACTGGTGCCAGACAAAGGTTGTTGAAACATATCGAAATGAGCATGAATGCAAACAGATAAGCTAGCAATTGCTGAAGCAGTACATGAAAAAAATAAAAAGAAAATAAAAAAGAAATGTCCTTATTTGTTCACACTTACGTGGCAACAGGTTTGTTTGTGCTTTGTCAGAGCTATGGTGATCCTGTATTTGGTCCTTTCCCATGAAATCTGAAATTAGCCTCCTTGATACCAAAACCTTAACTTCTCTGCACTAAGTGTATTGTATTGAGTTGCACTGCAGAAGATTTGATTAGTAATCCTGTAGTAATGAGGTCAAAATATTATAAGTTTCATGTGTTTAAAAAAATAAAACTGCTGCAATGTTTTTCAATGTTATTTTTGGACACACATTACATATATACACACAAAAATATATATGTGTATATATAAGTGCATATGGATATATATGCATTTCCACAACTTCATTGTAGTTCTTTGATTCTGTAGTATCATCAGTACATGCATTGCTCTTTCACTGTCTGGCATTACAGGAAACAGTTTTGTTCCACAGCAAAACTGGCTGCTCCATTGCCAAAATATTATACAGTATCTGTGTTTGTAATGTGAAATTTTCATTCTGAGATGATGAACAATATCATGTTCAAAGCTGCTAAACCTTTGGGAAGGCATGGCTCTGTCTCCTCCTCCTCTAGCTGCAGTAGTTACGATGAAATAACTTGGAGGGGAAGCTGTTATGATGCTGATCTATACTTTTTTATTTAATTGGCTGAATAAAGAAAACAGAACTAATCTCTGAGAAGAAATAAATAAACACAATATATTTTCACTATAGGTATTTATGCAGCATATCTTCACAGATCCTTTTAAAATAAGATATATAATGTATCCTGTATGAAGAAGTCATCTGTAACTTATGTTTTCCAGTGCTGTGTCATTAAAAATAAACCTTTGATCCAAAAAAAAAAAATTGTTTCAACTGTGGTGCTTTTGAACTTTTGTTACACTGCATTACATATAGATATTGAATCTTAATTTAATTCCTTGTTTTCCAAAGAAACAGAGCATAACAGGTACACCATCTAAATTCTTGCTCTCAACCCTAGGCAAAGCCAGAGCTCCAAAAGGTCTGAACTCGTCTCCTAATTGTCCTTCCTGGAAATGGACTCAAACTGCTAGTTCGTGTCTGCCCACAGACACCGAAGGAGCTTGCCTGTGCTTGACAGCCATCCAACTGAAGATGGCTATTTACTTACTTCATTTTCTGCTTCTCCATTTATCTTGTGTGGAAAGCTTGTTCTCCATTAATCTACTCTGTTATGTTTGCTGATGCGGGGAAGTTATAGTAGAAATACCTATTATTTAGGAATACCTACATTATGCTATCAGATCAGTTATTTTTTCATATTTTTCTTCGGGATGCTGTGTGTGTGTGTCGGTAACCAGTGGCTATTTCTACTTCTAAACTGTCAGACTTAAATTGAAGAAATAGATTTTGTGGCTCTGGAAGAGGAGAAAATTTGCTTTATTTTTATCTTTCAGAATATAATAACTTTCAAAAGCAACCTATGTCAGCATGTGTTGAAAAGAAGTTGACTGACTCAGTTGATATTTTTCTGGGATTTTGGCTCTAAAATACCACTATGAGCACAGTCTAAGGAGATTAGAGGATGGCTCTTTTGTTTTCTTCCCATTCCTTCCACAGGTTTGGTTTTCAGTGGCAATCAAGGGACAAGAATCTCACCAGGGGAACAACTTTCAATAGTTTTTGATGTGTTGCAGTAAACTTCAGRCTGTAATTCACCACTTTGAGAAGGTCATTTTGACATAAGAATCTTTTAAACCTATTTTATGCCATGACTCTAGTGCTGTCCAGGCAGCAATTGTTTGCTTAACTGGATCTTGACACTTGCCTTTCAGTAATAGATGCTCTATGGAACATTGCAGTGGCCCCACATTGGACACTGAAAGTTTCCCTGCGGATGCCAAGTGACCATTCCTGCGACTGGAACCTGCAGTGCGACCGTGTTACACGAGAGCAGTAACTCCAGAGAAGCAGATGGCAGCGTGATTGGGCCAAGGCATGTCTTCATGCAGTGCAGATGCAGGTACCTGTGGGTCTTGTTGGTGCTGGAAGTACATAAGTGAAATTCAGCACCTTTGGCCTGATCTCTCTAACATCCTCGATAGAGGCCAAATCCACTGGTATGAGGTTTGCAGTACACACTATAATTGGAATTATTGACCTATGAGTTTAGATGGGAAAGATAAGCAATCTATAGGAAAGAGCCTTTATGGTTTCTTTAAACATGCTCTTCAGAATTACTGCTTCAATATAGTCATTCCTTAATTCTACCTTCACATAAAAGAAAATATCATTTGGAACATCAACAAATGCCACTGTGGATATGGCACACCATTCTGGCATTAACTATGTCTTTGTTTCTTACATGGGCACCTTGAAGCCCCAAAGCAGATAAAACAGGCATCCCGTGGGAAGGGTGCTTTTTCTTTAAAAATCTTTGCAAAATATCTTATACTAAAAAGACAGATGCTAAAGAAAGGACATTTTCGGGCTAGCCAGAATAACTTTCCTAATTTTTCCTTCTGAAATAAGATCATGGCTACAAACATATTTATCATTAGGGATTAGCAGCTATCTTTAATATGCAGTTTCATCTTACTCTAGTTTCTTTAGACAGACAGGCTTTTCCCTCAGACATTTTTGCCTACAGCTCCCTACGTGAATAGTATGAAATAAGTGTAATCTCTGTGATCTATACAAGCTTGTTCTAGGACATACAAGTGAAATTCTTTCCAGTATATGCTGTGTTTGCATACCAATGACTCTTTCTTTACTAATTATATTAACTGAGAATTATTATCCATTTACTTGGATATTTCTAATTAATACACTACCCTGGACTTGATGCGCTACTGCGTTTCATGTTTTCAGGGTATTTGGAAATGAACAAACCATTGTATCTTGATTTCTTTAGACTTATTTATGCCTAAGCAACAGCACATGCTACTAGCGTCCTACAGAGGTAATTTCTGCTTCTATCATCTCAGATAAACCCTTGCATGATCCAAGGACCCAGTCTCTGGGTATAGACCACAAATACACAATTTATCTAGTTTAATACCTTTCAAGAATAATGGAAAGTGGATAGACCACATGATACTTCTGTTCTCTTCCTCCTTCCCRCCTTGCTCCATCCCTTCTCCTTCTCATAGCTGGTTGTATCTCCCCTTGCAGAGGGAGGCTGTAAGGGATACAGTCCTAGTCAGATTGTGTGGCATTTGATTCGAGCCACTTTGATCACTGATGTGTTAATGTCTGAAAGGCATGAAGTAAACCATAATCTCATTAAGCTCAGGTTTAGAGGTGAAATTGTTAAGAACTTTGCTGATACAGGAAAAGATGAGTAAAATAATACTGTTATGATGGATAAMTTGAATGGATAGAGTTGATAAAAGACAAGTATGAACAGTTTGCAAGCCTCTTTTCTCTCATACACACATGTACAGCAATARCATAGGCCTGTATTGCAGGTATATCAGCCAGAAGTTCGATGGTAGCCTCCAAAAATGCTACAGTATTCAGCAGCATTCACTGTTAGCTCTGACAGGGGTTCTGGCTGCAAGATGTTTGATGAAGATGAGGTAGCTGCAATGTACTTGTTGCAAACAAAGCCAATAACACTATATGACAGCCACCTTGCTTTCATTTTAAACTCCGTCTCCCTCTGGAGTAAAGAAAGTTCAGTTTCTGTTCAATTAGGAAAAGGAATTTTAAGGAACGGCAAGTTCTCAGTTCAGGTTCAGAATTAATGAAGAGGAATATGTTTTTGGAATCAGCACCTCCATACRTGTGTAGATGGATAAAGGATACAACAGTCCCTCTTCAAAAATTTCTCTCTTCTGAATCCACATGATTTCAGTGCTGATGCTGTCTTTGTGCATGCTGCGTCTCCAGCAGCATTTCATATACATCTGCATTTTTCTTGCATTTTGGAATCAGACTGGCCTATTTAATCAGCCCAGGAGTTGATGTGGGGAAAACTGCAGCACTTTACAAGTGTTTGTTTTTGTTACTAACGGGAAGACAATGCTAAATTAGCAATTAAAAAAAAAGAAAGAAAGTATTCCAAAGCGAATTGTGCTGCATACTGAGATGCTCATTAGAAGATAAAGGAAACGTGAGTTAAAGAAAATAGCTAGCAAGTAACAAAGACGCCACTCCATGCATATATACGATTTCTCTCCAGTCACAGATACTAACTGCAATGCAGAGGTCCACAAAGCAGCATGTGGCTGCCAGACACCGAGTCTCCAAGAGTCATTAAGAGCCTTTTCAGTCATAGAGGAACCAACCTCCGTCCAACGCTGATGACTGGACATTGCTGTCCTGATGCCCAAGGCCACCATCTGCTGTTCACATGAAGGAGGTGCACACGTACATGTACATACAGCTACTCCACAGCTTCATAGCTTGTCATATCCACCGGTTGCAAATGTCTCAGTGAGCTACCAGGACAGCATGTTTGAGCTGATTCTGGGTTCAGGGTGGCTCTTCTGGCACGAAGAACAGAGGAACATTATCTTATCTGTCTCTCTYGTGTGAGAAGAGCCTCTTGGCAGCTAAGACCAAGCATTAAACTCTATATGTCTTTAGCCTGGCTTCAAAAGAGAAAACCAGCCACAGTCTCTCAGTGCTTTGGGGCAACGCAGGCTAACCCCAACCAAGTAAACATGACTCTCTATTTTCCTAGACTGTACTATGATATGTAATTGCATGAAGAACATGAAGCCCCTATAAAAGTAAGGTATTGTATACCAAKATTAATTTATTTCTGAAGTGTATGCTACAAAGGGGAAGCTGAATATACTCCAGACTTTCTGTGCTCTGTGTGTTTTAGGCAATTACGAAAAATACTTTTTCTAGAATATTTTTCTAATTTAAACACTTTGAGCTGCAAAACTAGAAAGAATATAGCAGTTTACCCAGGGATGAAAAAAAAGACAACCAATCTTGAGTAACAGATATATGGAATAGGTGGCAAAATGCTCAAATGGTAAACTCTTGAAAAATTCTCTCAGGCTAAAGTCTGACAGACCCTGTAAGTGACTATGACTTCTAAGGTCTTGCAGGGTTCTAAATGAAGGTGTAAATTGCCCTTAGACATATGCAGGGATTCATAACACTACACTGCAAGCCCAGAAACTTTATGTTTTTACAGAAGCTGTGGTATAAGTGCTGAGGATCCTTGTGTATCTGCTACCCCAATTAAGGACATCACACTACTGTCTATTTAAAAATATTAATGAAAATGACTGATGAACAACTGTTACGTTTTAAAAAAAATAGTATTACAAGCATTCTCAGCTTCCATCTATACCTTACATAGCTGCTCGAAAAGCACTTCTGGGGGTTTTACTGCATTATATCCGGCAGAGGGTAGCAGATGCTTGATGCATTTAGCAAACTGGAGCTGCCATTTCGTTCGGTGTTCATATATGAATTTGTTTTAATTATATCTTATTATCTGAAACTGATTAATTTCTGCAGACACACAGGTTAATTCATACCATCCAAAACCAGTTTATTGCGCACAGTATCTAGTTACTTCAGGCAGATGAAGACAGAAAAGTAAATTACTGGAGAGCACTGTAACTCATTACAGTAATACATACTTGCATCTCAGACATATTAAGACCTGTGTTATAAGTCACACCAGACTGGCTAAATCTTAACTGAATATCAAGTTTAGCTGATTCAATTAAAAGTAACATTGCTGGATTAAGAGAAAAAAAATACAACTTTTTCAAGGAAATACATAGTCTTTGTGCTTTGAGAGTTGCTTCACGCTYCTAATTTATTGAATGGAAACAAATATGACATTTTGTCTAATCTCTCAATCTATCTCTATTTCCCTTCTCAAAAAACACTTTGTAGGTCTCCCTTTCAGTGGCGAGAGGCATCTACTGCTATTGCGGGCTTTCCTTACCATCATGACATGACCCTGCATCACCCCTGGTAGGTACCCAAGCACCCTTCTTTACTCTCAAAGTATGAAACTTTCCAATAGGCTTGAAACAGCAGTAGACTCTGTGTCTTCTCATTTTCTTCTCAGAGAGTTTAGGAGTTTGTCTTTCATTTGTCTGGACTACTCATGATCTGGGAATGCACAACACTGCTGGCCTTGAAGAACAGYAGCTAAGCAGCACAGCAGCCTTTCTGAAAGCCTTCTCAGCTTTGTCTCTTTTGCAGTAAGTACATTTTTTTTTTTCAATGTTATATAGGTTCTTCCAACAATTTATACAGCAGAACCTGTCTGATGGCCCACAAGATAAAAACATTATACTCTTGAGAGTAAAAACTGCTCTACTGTGCAGAAGCTGGGGAATTGATGAGAAACATAGGTGAACACATCTGGAGATGGATGGATACCTAGCAAATCATCAGGCATTGTGATTGCTGTCATAGATACATCTGATTTGTGACTCAATTGCTATTTTTTGCACTGAATTTGCACTATTTTTGCACAGCGAATTGCAGCAGGCAACCTATTATGTGCTTTCTGGGACTACACAACCACAGAAAACCTTCCCAAAGAAGAAACCTCTCCAGGGCTGCCAGCCCCAGGCAGGCCAGGGCTTGAAAGCTTGTCTGATGCCACAGGCCTGCTTCCCAGCTTGGGCTCGTGGGCAAGAGCTCTTACGGTGGTGACAAGACGGAGCAAATATAACACCTGCTTGCCAAACATAGGATCCAATCTGGTAGGGTTCAGAATAGTTATTTACACTTCAGAGTCAGTAAGAGGTCAATATGAGACCTGTCCTCCACCCCATCAGCAATTCACATTGAGCACTTGTAAATGAGACATGTTACCACTCATGAATATCAATTGTACAGACCTAGAATACAGGTGAACATTTTTTTTTTCTAATAAGGAAATCTGTTTATCAGCTCCCTCCTCATAACTCTCTCTCTTCATCTTCCAGAGGTTCTGTGGTCAACAAGCTGGGTCCTGAAGCCTCATCCTACTATAAATCAGGCACACAAGCACAGCACTCCTGAATACTCTTGCAGGACAGACACGACCTACATCCAAATGGCATTAAGATACCCTCAGAAAGGGCCCAAGGAAGCTGCTCTACCTCAGCCTCTCATGTTCTGACTTCAGCTGGGAAACAGATCTCTCTATAGTGAATAATCCCCGATTATGCATAGGAAGATACTTGTATTCTGCTAACACCTTGGCTGCRTAGGAGTGGGCACCAAGACAGAAACCTCTTCTTGTCCATCACAAAAAAGTAGGATACACTTGGAGACCCTGTTCCAATGACTTCGCAGTCTCCTTGCACAATAATAGACTCTCCAGATCATCTCAACTGCAGCAATATAGGAATATARCCAATTTGCAGGGAATTTTCTGGCAGCATCTTCTCACAAGTTTCCTTCTCCTGGACCCAGACAATCCACAGGGACCAATTTAAAGTTTTAAAGCAGGAGAGATAATGTTTTTAGCTAGAGAAATGCATTATAAATTTTGGACAGCCCCTGTAACAAAACAATATGTAGTCAGAGAGAGGGTCCCTGTAACTTTCTGTGATAGTAAATTCAATGGTGGCATATAAGAAACGAGGAGAAAGAATGAAGGAAATACACAATATCCAAAAAAATCTAGATACAAACCTAGATAACCAAAATGAATAAAGCATATGGAATAGTGAAGAACATATGGATATTAGTGAATATTAAAGGTCCACATAGGCACACTTGAGCTCTAGTTTTCACTATAATCAAGAGTAAAGCACAAAGTTACCCATAAAGATCTGAGAAGTAAGTCRTGCCTCTACAGAATATACCATGGTATGTTTAAAAATAGGAAAGCACATGAGGCCTGCATTGCTCTGCACTTTATACAAAGGCAATAAAGGGTGGAGGGGGCACACAAGCCGGGAGCGACACCCTTGTCCTGACCCACACACACACACACAGCGGAGGCCGGTGCCCCAACAGCACCACTTCCCCTGTCCTGTTGAGTTCAGTGGGAGCCGGCATGCTGCTGGCACACGTCCCATCTAGTTTAGCTCAGCTCCAAATTATTTGTGCATATAGCCCGCTTTAGGCCTATGTGCAGCAAATGAATGTCTCAATGGTCACTCCTTCCGGCACAAGTGTACAAAGAACTGCCCCCCTGTCCTCGCAGGCCTTTGCACGGAGCTGGCGCAACCCACACGTCACTCTGTGGCCACGTGCGCGCACCTCGTCCCTCTCCACATGCCCCAGCACCGCCCCCAGTGCCACCACAGCAGCTGCAGGGCCGCATCCCCTCGTGTCCTCCCCAGCCCCTCGCTGCTCCCGAACGGCCCGCTGAGGGAGCAGCGCTGCCTCCCACCGCCCAGCGGGCGCCAGGCAGCATGGCTGGCTCCCTGGGGCTGGCCGCGGCCTCCCTCCTGCCCTGTGAGTGTGACATGGCCTCCCAGCGGCAACGCAGGCTCTCGCGGTGCCCAGCCCCACTCCCTGGAGGAGTCACTCCCTGCTGGGTTAAAACATCTCCGGGCTGGCCTGGCAAGGAAAGACTGCCGGGCAGAAAGTGGGGCAGAGATGGCATCTTCTGACTGCTGCTTTTCCTCCTCCTTTGCCTCCAGGTGTGCTGTGGGCCCTTCGCTTGGATCAGGAACCAGCTTTCATCCTCAAGCCATCACAGCAGAGCAGCACAGCTGAATTTATTTGCAAAGTGACCGGTGGGAAAAGTCACACCCTCATCCACTGGTACCGATCACGGGGAGATGGGCCGCTGCAGCGGCTGATCTACCTATCCTTCACCAATCCGGACCCTCAACGGGACACCGGCGTCTCTCCTGAGAGGTTTGCAGCCTTTTTCCCCTCCTCAGGCATCTGCAAACTGCTGGTGTACAAAGTGGGAAGTGCAGATGGTGGCCGCTATTACTGTGCAGCGTGGGACTTCCCACGACTCTGCAGGCGGCTGAGGCTCTTGTGCAAGAAGCACAGGTGACAGCAGAAAAGTTCCCCCAGCCTCCTGCAAACCGATGTTTCGTCAACAGGTCCAACTGAGAAAGTATAGCTCAAGTTATTATCTTCCTAAGAAACTCAGGAGGTTTGGATTTTCTGTGTGCTGGTAGCTTCATAAGCTGCCATGCAAAGGATTTCAAGAGACAAATTTAGGTCTAGCTAACATGCTTCAATCTGACCCTTCCTCATTCAYCTACTGCATACAGTTATCAGTACTTCAGGCAGGAAGAAAACTGCTTTTCCTGTCTGAACAAAACTCAAAATCACTTTTCATCAATATCCCCTATGCATCAAAACCAGTATGGACAAAGAAATTAATACAGCTGGCATGCTTGCTGTCATATGTCTGATTCGTGACTGAATTGCTGCAATGCTAGTGTCTTAGAAGATTGCTCTGTGAAGAAGTTCCAGTCCCTAGGGAATTACAATGTAACTCAGTAAGAAGGACTGAYAAAGATTAGGAAAAGGGAGAATAATGACTCTTGTGCCTTTTAGTGAGACAATTGAGCAGTGAGAAATTTTTGGCTGGGTAACCCTGAGCATTTAGCTCTCCAGCTGAACTCACTGCAAGGGTGGACATTCCAAAATCTCTGCAGGCCGGATTTTGTAAGCTGCCTGAGATCATGCAGGGACATTGCAGCAGCACACGGTTGCAACAACTGAGGTTGGCAGTGTCCTTTTGGTGGGTTCCTTGCAAAATTGTCCCTGCTGGCAGAGACAAAGCTGTCAGTCCATGAAACTGTTCTGCAAAAGGAAGGAAATGTCTGGAGAGGCTTCCCTCCACAGGGCATGCAGTGGTGAGACCACAATTATACAGGGCTCTGCAACTTATACAGCTGAATGGACACTGCAACATTCTTTTGGGTAAAAGTAAACTTATCTGTATAAGAAGAAAAGAGTGAGGAAACGCTGTTGTSTCCATACAAAACTTCAGCACTATTTATAGATAGGGAGAATACATTGCTGTGACTGCAAACCATGAAGCAGAGGAATGACAGCAGTGACTGAGACACAACTTCGAGCAGGGTGCTAAGCCAGTCATAAACTCTAATACAAATCTATGTCCCACACAGCAGACATAGACATTTTTTCCCCCCTTCTCCATCTTTTCCATAATTAGGTTGGTAATAAGGCCACTTGTTGTGCCAGATATTAGTGGACGCTGCTTGTCAGGGTTGCTCTCTGCTGCATTTACGTAGGTATAGCCGGGTTTAAGCACTCAAATGCCTTCAGAGGTTTTCTTGTACTCTGGACACACCCCCCCACACACACCCCAACAATTGCAATGAAAAGCCCCCTCCAAAAGTTGCCCTCTCATGCACTTGCTGCACGGTGGACCTGAATCTCTCTTTTGTCTTAATCCTTTCACCAAGTCAGTAGTGAAAGTAAGAAAAATGTGATGTATATAYATCAAGCATCAGTGATGCATAAACATTGAGCTAATATATCGCTATTGTTGATCTTGTGGCTTCTCTGCTTTTACAAAATAAACTCACCTAATGTGTTTTTCCCTTTACTCACAAAGCCACTAACATTTTCCAATTCCACGAGCTTTTCACCTTAGTTTACACTGCAGTTAAGAGAAGAAACCAGCAAAATGCTGCTAAAATGCTACCTGCTGTGGACACCAAATTCTTCACCATGAAATGAACAGCCTACTTTTCTGATGCTGGAGCAGCATGTTCAGAAGACTCTTTTCTCACACTTTGGATTAGCAAAGGGGATTTTCACCTCTGGAGGGTGCTAGAGGCTTGATGGGCAGGTAGTGCTGACTACTTGACTTGCACTCATCACAAGAGCTTGCTCCTTGGCCAGATGGATCCTTCAGCCACCAGCCAGTGGAAATCAGTGAAAGAAGGTCTTACCTCAATACACATGGAAAATTGGTGTGTTCATTTTCGTACAAAAGTTGGGCAGGGCTGACCAGACACTTTGGAACTGTTCCTAGCAGGACAGAAGTCCACTTGCCGACAGACTGATTGTGGAGCAAAGCAAGCTATTGCTTTCTGCTTTGGCCACCAGCAATGCCATTAGTGCGACAAAAGGCACTATTTGCTATGGCCAGCTGGTGGGAGGTGCTTTCAGTAGAGTCTTGTGGTGTCTGAGRAGACAAGTTGGAGAACTGCCATTAGCTGTTCCAGATGACTCACTTCCTCCTCCCAGTTGCTCTGCTCTCTTTCTACCTAAAGGGCTTTACAGTGCTTCTGCTTCAAGTTCAGTTCCATGCTTAAACCCCAACAGGCAGCATGTTGCTGCTGCCAGTCCTTCTGGGAACTCCGTTTTGGTCTTGTAAGAAGTCCTTTTTTCCTTCTCCCCTTGTGCTCACGCCTGAGAAGATCATCCCTGTTCCAAAATCTGGCATCTACATCCCATCAACTAATTTCTCCACTTTCTCTTGTAGGTGCAGATGCACAAGCAACTCCGGTCCAAAGCCCAAAGATGTTGAGGAAGGTGGAGTACAGCTCTGCCACTATGACATGCAGAATAGACGCCAACACCTACATACACTGGTACCAGCAGCGTCCTGGACAGCCACTGCAGAGGATGTTGTATGTCTCAGGAGAAACACCTACATATGATCACAGTTTCCCTAGCTGGAAGTTTAAGGTTCAGAAGCATCCTAGAGAAGGCCTCTATACTCTCAAAGTAGATTATTTAAACGAAAAGGATTCTGGTGTTTATTACTGTGCCTACTGGTTCTATCTACGAGCACAACATCAGAAGAGTAAAGCTAAGCCACACAAAAAGCCATTTTTCACTCTGAACCACAAGCTCTGAACTGTGCCAAAATGCAGGTATTTCCCCGTTCCTCCACTCTCAAGCTGTTTTCTAACAAACAGTAGGATGGAAAAGCAAAGAGGTTCTAATTGCAACTTTGAAATAGGTGATGTGCACATGATAGCACTGTGATGCCCACTGAGAGCTGTAATGTCCAGAAACTGGGGAGTCCCCATGACTTTAGCGCATTATATGGAGCTCAGCTGTTCAGATGAAGACTTGGTTGTATGGACAGTATTCTCCTGGCTGTGAACACAATGTATGTGTGTGTTAACAAAAGTCTTTTGTAAAATGATTACTTCCTATCTTGTTGAGAAGCCCTCAATCATGGAGAGAAACATTTCTCCGGGTCTTCTCTATGTTGTCCTGAGAAACTGAAACAAAGAAAGAAGACCAGATGACCTTGCACATTCCCTGTCTTCTACTTCCTCCCTTATAGATTTCTCTTGTAGTTCTTTTCCTTTTACTCTCAACACTCTTCTGAAAGCATCCCTGGAAGCTTAATTTCATTGTGGAAATTCCTCCTCCAATGTGTCCAAAGAGGACCTTAATTCCCTGTCTGACAAGTGGAGAGTCCTTGGCACATCAGACCTAATTGATTCAACTGGACTTCGCCTTTAAAATGATATAGAGGTTTTCTGATGTTAAAACAGTATGCTTGGAAAATTCTTTTTGCGCTCTTTGGAATGGTTCTTGTTCTGGTGAGCCCTTCTTTACTCAACATGCATGCTTGGGTCTTCAACAGGTGGATCCTTTCTTATTCAGAATATTCTTTTCTCACACTTTGGGTTAACAAACCTGAAGATTTTCACCTCTGGAGCATGCTGCGGCCCTGATGGGCATTTATTGGTGCCTACCTCCTGATTTGCTTTCAGTGTGACTGCTCGGTCCTTGGCCAGATGGATCAAGAACCACAACCAGTGGAAATCAGTGGAAGAAAGCCTTACATGGTTAGGCCTTTTATTCAGCCTAGGAACAGCCACAGTGCTTTGCAGTACTTGCTTTGGCTCCTGCTAGAGGGGAAGTCACTGGCTTTGCTATTTGAAGCTCTCCAGAAAGAGCAGCATTGATTGCTGAATTCAACAGGCTGCTCGGGGTGCACATGAATGGTAGAAGGATGGGCCATGAATGCCTTCAGGTGGGTTGTTACCTCCAAGCACCTCCTTTGAGAGGGTTGTTTSTTACTTTTCAGTGTCTATTTCTCCCATTTCTGCTTAGGTACTGGGCTCTGCCTTCCCTACCCACATTTGAGAACTGCTGCTCTGGGGTGGTGGCATTTCAACCCAAGGGAGGATTAAGAGCCACTTGTGGGTCAGCACCAAGAGGGGGGCAGCCGGCAAAGCTGTGGGAAACACAGCTCTGCGTGGGTAAGACCATGTCCTTCCCTGAGGAGGCAGCAGTGTCCCCTGCCCTGACAAGTGGTGAAAATTCTCCTGTGTTTGTTTTGGGGATAAAGCCATGTAAGGTCGGTCCTGTCCCCTAGAAAAGCTGTCAGTTTTGCCAAGGAAAAGGCCAGCTTCAGAGTTAAATGTTGTGGCCTACGAGAAGATCACTAGAATACAATCCTCATGTTCACATCATTCTTATGAATAATTTCCAGGAATTACTGAACAAATGAATGTGTTTAGAGCCTCTTCACTGTTGTTTTGATACATCTGTGAACAAGGCAGAAACCACCACTGTACTGACAACTTAAGGCTTCCAAGCTAAAATGAGAAAAAATAGAACTTTTCTTTCAATTCCTTGCATTGCATAGCCCTGAACATGCAGAATTCTTCATGCAGCCTCAGAAAAACTTGGTGATAGCTCTGGTATCGGTAAAGTATCCTTCTAAAGCTGTTTTTTTCAGGCATTCTGCATGAGGAAGCAACTGGAAATAAGATATAAGTAAGCCGTGGGAAGGGCCCACTAGCAGGTGCTCACATCCCAAAGCAGAGCTTCTTTTTTCGGTGATACTCCATCTTAAAAGATCTTAAAAATGGCTCTCAGGCAGCTTTGAGAACACGAGGGAGGGCAGGCCACAAAAGAACGAGGGAAGGAAGGCCACAAATGAGTGTATTACTGGTGATGTCCTGCAGATGTCAGGTGAGGAGTACGGCTGCACAGGGACCCAATGGGCATGTCACAAGGCGATTTCATGCTTTGCTGTAGCTGGAGCAGCCTGAAAAATCAGCTGGAGCAGCCTGAAAAAAAAAGGCAAGCTGCCTTGGGCAGTGCTGTTCATAGGCAGGAGCTGGAGGAGAGCAACTGTGCCCTGTGGTAGGTGGGGACGTTGAGCAGAGCTGCCTCCGGTGCCTGGGACAGAGCCACTTGCTTGCTCTCCTTGAGCAGCAGCTGCCTAGCTGGGGACAGATCCTTCTGCTGGCCACTTCTGCACGGCACCTGCACGTCATTCAACGTCCATGTGGCTGCTGCAGGTCTTTCTGGCAGCTGCAGCCCTCTGCTCGGGTGAGTTGTGCGTGTGAGTTGTGGGTGCCGTGAGGGTCGCACTCCRTGCCAATGCCAGGCCTGCAGGCACTGCTGCCAGGACAGTGTTGTTCTCTGCTTCTCTTCACAGATGCAGCTGCACAAAGGCTCACTCAGCCAAGGCCTTCCACAAGCAGCAGAGTGATGGCAACTGCACGAATTGACTGCCGGTTTTCGGGCTCAAACTTTCAGAATGTGGCCATCCACTGGTACCAACAGAAACCCGGTGAAGCTCCAAAGCGCATTTTGTATGTGGTAACAGGAACCCCTGTAATTGATGACCAGGCCAATCAAGACCTTTTTTATGTAGAGAAGAAGGCTTTGACTCTCACCACTACTCTGACAATAAGACGAGTAACAAAGCAGCACGAGGCAACCTATTACTGTGCTTTCTGGGACGACACAACCACAGAAAACCTTTCCACAGCCTATACAGAAACCTCTTGAGGGCTGTCAGCCACAGGAGGCCGGGGTTTGAGACCTCGCCTGGTGGTGACAAGATGTGGCAAATAACACCTGCCTGCTGTTTGGCTGTTTGAGGCCTCTAACCCATGTGCTGTTTATGTTAAGTAACAGGCCCATGAATACTGATTCAATTGGATGGAGCTAAGAGACGTTATTTCTACCCCTCCAATGGGCTTTGCCACCACTAGATTCTGGTGCTGAGGTTGCTTCAGTGAGACTTGAAGGAGGGCAGTGAGAATGTGGCTGCTGAGGGTGGTTATCCTTGTTGGTGTTTTTTCTTGTAAGCTCCCTGCTCACCCTCCTTCTTGCATGCTCTTCTGTGGCAAAAAGGGAAGATCTGTTTTTCTGTTTCACATTTCCATTTTCTTTCCTTTGTTCTGTGTAGGTGTCTCGGCACAAGCCTTGCAGCAATCTCCAATATCCATCACCAAGCCAGAAAGCAAAACAGTGCTCATCAACTGCCACGTGTCAGCTCCTGACTTTGTCACTACGTTTATCCACTGGTACCGAAAGAGGGTGAATGCCGCTCCTGAGCGCATTGCCTACGTGTCAACCAGGCTCTTCCTTGAAAATAACTCCGATGATGGGAAGTTCAGCATCGAAAAGGACCTCTCCCGATTTGTCTGCACCCTGACAGTCAACAAAGTAACACCACAAGACGCTGCTACCTACTACTGTGCTAGATGGGATGCACAGCAGTCAAAAGCCAAAGACAACCTGCGCAAAGACTGTTTCTTTAAGTACCCTGAAATATTTGAAAGCATGTGGGCACATTCGCAGTCATTCACCATCAAGTTCCAGTGAGACACAGCTGTTTCATTTTGATAGCAAAAAGTGAGTTTTCATAGGTATGGCTGGATTGTCTCCGGGAATGGTTTCAGGATTCTCTGTGTGTGTTTGTATGTGTGCATGTGTGTGTGTGTGAAGGAGTGAGTGAAAAGAGATGCAGCTTGTGTAAAATCCCTAATTAGATTATTAAATTTGTCAGTGTTGAATCACATTCTATCTTAAAATGCCCCCTGGTGCCAGGGGACCCTGTAGGATGACATTGAAATGAGTCACTTCCTTTCCTGGGCCACCAGCAAGGAGAGTACTCATATTTCTGCTGCAACAGCAAGAAGCAGGAGCCCTCAGGATGCTGCTGCTCCCAGTCCTGGTCCTGGCTTCAGCCTGGTCTTGTATGTCCCTTTTCTTACAATGGGGCTTCAGGGAACAGCATCAAGAAGTGCTTTGTATTTACATGCAGGAATGAAGAGCCAGGTCAAAGCATTTGTTCTCTTTTTATTTTTCTTCTTTTCTTTCTAGATGCAGAGACACAAGTACTTCTGAAACAACTGAAGACATCTATTTCTAGAGCAAAGGCCAAAACAGCTTATATTGACTGTATAGCTGAGGGCATAAACAACTTTGAGACTGCTTATATGCACTGGTACCGGCATATTCCTCCCAAAGGTCCTGAATGGCTTCTGTTTATCAAATCGGCAAGGGATATAAGTTATAATCAGGAATCCTATAWGAGAAAATATTCCGTTAGTAAGAAAAGAAACAATGTCTGTACTCTCTCAGTAAATGACATAAATCTTAGTGATGAAGGCACCTACTACTGTGCCTACTGGGAGTCTCACAGAATTAGCAGACCATTGATAGCCTGTGCCAAAAGTCAGTTAACTCGATGCTTATGAGGCTTTCTACTTCTTTTGTAGCAGGCACGTCTACACAAAAGCACCTGACACAAATTTCTGCATCTAACACAAGGAAAAGTTACAGAAAAGAATTTACTGTACTATGGCTGGCATGAACTTTAGCAGTGCACAGTGCTATCGAGAAAGACCAGAAGAAGATACAGAGGAGATTCTTTTGGATCAGAAGATCAGCAATCAGATTCTGGTGAAAAAAAGAAGTTTTTTGTTGAGAGTTCTTCTAAAAACTGCGATGTTGAATGCTTTTATACAAAACAACTTTTCAGCAGTAGGATAGGTAATTGGTTTAAAAGTGTATCCTTCTATATCCATTAGCATTGAGACATGCAGCACTTTCTCTATTACATGAACAAAACCAATGCTCCTGGTAAGGACTGACCAAGAATGTGGTAATTGCAACAAGCCAGAAGAGTTTCAGGAACGAATTTGTAGGAAAAGATAAAAGCAACAGTATGTCTTTCAAGGTGGTCCTGAGCCCACAGCCAAATATAATGTTGCTAATGATTACAGTAAAGCAGGTTCCTGCTAATAGCATCTGTGTTTTTCAAGAGCAGTCAAATCAGACCTAACCTTGCTCCTACTTAAGTTGATGAAATTCTTCCTTCCTTCCTTCCTTCCTTCCTTCCTTCCTTCCTTCCTTCCTTCCTTCCTTCCTTCCTTCCTTCCTTCCTTCCTTCCTTCCTTCCTT
>NW_020455498.1:708096-755423 GCF_003342845.1 Nothoprocta perdicaria | reverse complement strand
CTTTCTTTCTTTCTTTCTTTCTTTCTTTCTTTCTTTCTTTCTTTCTTTCTTTCTTTCTTTCTTTCTTTCTCTCCTTCCTTCCTTCTTACAGTACACAATGATAGGGCCATCAATCACATGTGCTTGTGTAGTCGTAATCTGGCTCTGGCATTCACCACTTCACATCTGCAGCATGCTGTCTTACTGTGGGAGAAAGTTCCAGTGTGACCCAGTGCAAATAGTGGCAACACTACAGAGCATGTCCCAGATTTTCCATATGTATGTATGTCAGTGTCTCTGTTGGGGAAAGGGAAGTTTCTAATGTAGTTTCCCTCTTGATTTTCCCTTTCTTGTGATAAAATTTTGGTTCTGATGAGTTTTGTACATGTCTGAACCACAAAGCACTGCTAGCAGTGACTGAAGGAAGAAATGTTCTCTCTTGAGTCTCCCAATCTGCCTGCTCTTAGTAGAACAGTCACTGCAGGTGACTGTTTCAGCATAGTTTTCCAGTTGAGGAGAGGTGGACAGCTTTGTGAAGAGAGGCATTGGGCATTTGGAGACATTGTGTGTGTGTGGAAAAGAATGTAGTAGATGATAGTGGAACAAAATGGATTTCAGGTTGAGTGTTTGAACCTCTCTCTACAGCATTGTTTAGCTTCTTGTTTAGCTTGTCAGTAGATGTAACCCTCTGTGGTAATGAGTTGGAGAGAGTTGGAGAATTGYCATTAGCGGTTCCAGATGACTCACTTCCTCCTCCCGGTTGCTCTGCTCTCTTTCTACCTAAAGAGCTTTACRGTTTGTTTTGCCTTGAGTCTAGCTCCAGGTTTAACCCCAACAGGCAGCATGTTGCTGCTGCCAGTCCTTCTGGGAACTCCATTTTGGTCTTGTAAGTCCCTTTTTCCTTCTCCCCTTGTGCTCATGCCTGAGAAGAAGATCCTTGTTCAAGATTTGGCATCTTCATCCCATCACCCAATTTCTCCACTTTCTCTTGTAGGTGCAGATGCACAAACAATCCCGGTCCAAAAGCCAGCACTGCTGGGGAGGGTGGAGAACAGCTCTGCCCGAATAGCATGCAGCATGAGCAGCGAAGACATTGTTCACTGGTATCACCAGCGTCCTGGAAAGCCCCCGGAGAGGATTTTGTATGTCTCCGGACAGACACCTACATATGATGACAAGACTCTGAGCTCGAAGTTTAAGGTTCAGAAACATCCTAGTGATTCCGTCTATGCTCTCATAATACATGATTTAACTCCAGAGGATTCCGGTTTTTATTTTTGCTCTTATTGGTTTATATTGAGGGGCACAGTGTCAGAAGGGTAAAACTAAGCCACACAAAAAGCCATTCTTCACTCTGAACCATAAGCTCTACCAAAATGCAGGTATTGCCTTGTTCCTCCGCTCTCAAACTGTTTTCTAACAAACAGAACAGAAATCCAAGAGGTTCTTATTGCAACTTTGTAATAGGTGATGTTAATAATCACAATAGTACTTTGATGCTTACTGACAGCAGTATTCTCCTGGCTGTGAACACGTGTATGTGTGTGTGAACAAAAGTGAGTTGTAAAAGGACTACTTTCCCGTCCTGTTGAGAAGCCCTGGAGTATGAGGAGAAATATTTCTCCATGTCCTCATTATCTTGCCATGACAAAAAAGGAAGATGGARAATTAAAAGAAGGAGAGAAGACTTGATGACCTTGCACATTCCCTCTCTTCCACATCCTCCCTCCTAGATTCCTCTTGTCCCCCTTTTCCTTTCACTCCACAAACATCCCAGGAAGCCTAATTACMTTGACATGGCACAAATTACATGACATAAATGTGTCCAGAGAAGAAAGTCCCTCCACGGGCAATGTTTCTGACAAGTGGAGAGTCACTGGCACATCCACTGAATTTAATCTACTGGCTTATACATATGAGGATCTAAGAGCAAGGGTTGTTAACATGCTGTGAAGGTTTGCATTTGTCTGGCAGCTAACTCATAAAGCTGATTTAATATTCATTCTTTGGTGCCTTGAATTAGAACAGCATGCACATGCTCAATATCCTTTAAAATGTTCGTGAAAAATGAACACAAATACCTCTGTAGTGTTGGTTTCAAAGTGCCTCAGGATCTAYACAGTATTCTTGCAGAACTTGTTTTTATGCCCTTCTCTATGATTTAAGCAGACTTCTAGCATGTGATATGAAGAACAGCAATGTACTACTACTGTTTTATATATGTATGCATACATATATACATATGCATTTTGGATATATGCATACTGGAGATATGGATGCACTTCATTGGCTGAAAATGTGATTCCAGACTTCTAATGGCAGAAATTTTCAAAGGAAAATCACTCTTAGCTCGCTCAGAGCCCTTAAGTCATTACATTAGTACTAGTATATTTTAGGCACATATATTAACCAGGATGTTTAACCAGAATGTTAAACCAGAATGACGATTCTTCAGAAAATAAAAATGAAGTTAGCATCAGTAGATGCACTGAAAACCACAGGGTTGTTTCTGAAACCATTCTCACAGGTGCATTCACAAGGAAAATTGGACCTCAAGAGCTGCAGAGAAGACTTTCAAAATGGAATTCTACTGCAAATACACCATGTTTAGCAGACATTTGGAAAGGTAAGAAAGCATTCCTCTTCGTGAATGAGGATGAACTATGTAGTGTATTACAACCATGATGCCAGACTGAYGGAAAATGAAATGCCCGAGGGATCATCAAATTCATTCTCTGCCTGAATGCAAAACTCTCCAAAAGCCAAGTTCAGATGCTTGTTGCTTTTGCACCACTTTCCATAAAATCAGAAGTGAAATCCTGATGAATTCCTCCAATTCTAATAGCATTTTTGTCCACCTCAGTTTAAGAGGTCCTCAGGCTGTGTGTGTCCTTGCATCACTAACTCTRTGCATGGTTTGAACACTATTTGGCCTATGAAAGCACTTAGAGATGTTTAAAAAGTCTTACCCAGACTATTATTAATCTTTGAGTCTATGACATCTTGAAGCAATTTTTAATTTTATTAGGTCTCTAAAAGAAAATTTTAGGAGCAGTATTCATCTGGTACATCTGAAACTAACACAGCTAAAAAAAACATTATTATATCATAACTGATATACAAGACTGGTCCCTTCCTGGCTGTACTAGTGCATGGATTCACTTACCTATTCACAAAAGAGTGTCTGCACAAAACAACTGTGACAACTGTGTCAGGCAACCAAGCTGAKTTTCATTTGGAGGCAGAGATACATTCATCACTTCCACAGCAGATACCTGCCTTTGGTAGTATCTGTGTCCTTCTGATCCCAGACACCGGTATGGCTAATGTTAAGCAAGTTCACTGWCTATCCTGTAATCTGTTTGTCTATCTATCTCTCTTTCTATCTCTCTTTCTATCTATCTATCCATCCATCCATCCATCTATCCACCTGTACTTCCCCTAATACATTTAAGTCTTCCAAAAGAATCATTGTAGGGAGTTTAAAAGCTCAGCTGTGTATGGTTTACTGAACTGCCTGTCATTTCTACTTCTTTCCTTATGGACCATCTTTGATCTACTATTCTAATCTTTTTTCTTTTTCTTTTTTTTTTTTTTTTTCAAAAGAGCCTTGATCTTAGGTCCTTTCTATTTCCACACATTTGCCAATGCAATTTTGATTTTCCCTTCGCCACAGTGCCCCGTACAGCAGAACTGTCACTGGAGGTATCTGAAATGACAGATTTTCTGTTTCTCTGTCTCTCTGTCTCCTCTTTCCCCTTAAAATCTGTTTCATATTTCTCTTTCTCATTACCATGATCTTAAGCCACCTACACAGCTTGTTGTGCCTGATGGTTCTTAACTCCCTTCTTCTCATCCTCCTCAGGATCGCTCAATAAAGAAATAAATAGACATCTCCATCATTATTTACCAAAAAGAGGTGAGCCAGTCCTGCCAATACTGTTACTGCACAGGTATGTCTCTCTCATTTTCACCTGAAATACTGCTACCAGGGATGCCTTTCCTAGCCTGCCAATAACATRTACTTAATGCTACATTGCTTCACACAGCTGATGGCATAAATGAGGGAGGATGAAGCAGCTTGCCTCTCTCATGCCCAGATGGTCCCACAACTTCTGTTATCTTGTTATAGGAGAGATTCCTCATGATGTCCATGTGACTTTATCACGAAGCAGCACCACAGCAATGGCAGTTGACAAGCAGATGTGTGCACAGGCAGTTGACAAGCAGATTCTGTGCACAGGCAACATTTGTTTTTGAGTCTTTCTTTCCAAGAATTATTTGCACCTTATCTGAGCTTTGAAACTGAAATCTTGCAGCTGTGTATTTCCTCCCATATTTGAAACCAAAGACTAGGCTCATATCCACTGTACAGCTGCCCTAGTAGGTGCAACAAGCTCACGTGCCTCTTCTGTGTGGGGTACCACAGGCACAGAGGCATCCTGGACATTTCAGTGCACTGGAGCTGTAGAATAACTGAGCTGAAGCAGCAAAATGAGGTCCCTGATGGCATGGTGAAGGTCTCCTGCTCAGTGAGGCCAGCACTAGGGACACTGGTGTGGATCTCTGGCCAAGGACTGGCAACCCTCAGGCACTTGCTGGTGGCCTCTAGGCTGGACTCTTCTCTCCGTTACACAACTGGAGACATCCTTGCTTTTAATCCTATCTCTCTGACTCGAGCTCAAGTTTAATGGTCAAAATCCTTGGATTCGCAACTGTTTCTCTCATCTATCTGGAAATTTTCTCACTGTTTTTAGCATTTTCTGGCCTGAGTCCTTTCCAGCCTGCAGCAGGTTTTCTGCGAATGTGGCCCCATATACTTGCAAAAAGACCTGTCACTGGATTTGTTCAGATGAGTCACTTCCTGCTCCTGTACCATGCAGTCCCCATCGGGGACTTATTTTCTTCTTCTCTGACCCTTTCATCTGCTGAATGCAACAAGTGAACATGTTACTGCTGACATCTCTTATGGTCTCACTGGTTTGGTCTTGTAAGTCCTTTCTTATTTTCTTAGCTTTCTACCATGTGCTCGTGGTTGTACTGAATGACATATTCCCAAATCTCTGAATTATAGTTGATTATTTCTTTTCTCCTTTTATTCTTCCTAGATGGATTTGCTCAAGAAATTCCTCAGCAGAGCCCTATATCTATCACCAAGTCCCGAAAAAGTGCACGCATGAGCTGCAAAATTACTACATTACTGGAAAGTTTTGATAGCACTGTCATACACTGGTATCAACAGAAGGACGGGAACCCCCCAAAGAGGCTACTGTACTTTTCACAGGGGAAGACTTTTGTTGAAAGTGGCTTTCAAGAGGATAGGTACCTGGCTGAGAAAGTTTCTGGCCAAGATCGGTGTGTGCTTACAATAAAAGATGTAACCCCAGATGATGCTGCCACTTACTACTGTGCCTACTGGGACGCTCACTGTGGTAGAAACTCAGAGATCATTTAGACAAAACTCTCTCATCATTTGAATTTTTAATGGTGTGAGACCACAGTCACTTGCCTCATCTGGAAAGATCTATCAGCTGCAGAAAAGCCAAACCATTTTGTGCTACCTGTGCACAGCTGTTGTTTTTAAGCATGTGCCATCATTACCACTGTGATCATCAAACGCACATCTACCTTATTTTAAGCACAGAGAAATTCTTTACTGCCTTAGGAATAAACGTATGAATAGGGGCAAGTTACTTGCTCCTTCAGTGCAATTTGCACAATCACAAAAATGTGACAGGCCTGGAGGGAAGCGATAAGGGTATATGCCCAGTATATCAGCTTTTTTKATATGTATCAGCATAGGTATAAATGAAAGGTAACACGAATAGAYTCAGTCTTGAAACTCTTAAACATCAAGTGAAGTTTAGGCACCCAAGTGCTCGCTAAGTCCTGTTGATATCTTCAAGGCTAGTCAATGGCATGACACTTAAGCTCTTAGGCAGAAATTGGTGCTACCACATGTCTGTATTGCAATGCTGGCAGTTTTCCGTAGAGCTTCTTAATTCAGTGGATAGTACCTACTTTTTGCTGTTTTCTGCCTTTCCTATGCAGTGACTTGCAATATACATTGCTCTTGCACTTCACCTGGATTTTCTTATCTACTTTTCTGAGGACCTTTCTCTAGTGCTTGGAATTCGATCTTAGGAGGCTTCCTGAGCCAGGATGCATCCTCACCAGAGCAGTTGCTGTTTTCATGCCCCTTTTGCAATGATGAACTCATTGTGAACCCTGGAAGCATTTGTCCCTAGAGGCTTTACCACTGCTGGTGTACCTTGGTGTGTCATAGGGGACTGTGTCACTTTGATGAGGCTGGAGATTTAAGGATGCCATAGCCTTGGGGGGGGTGATACTCCCATCTCCTTCATCCACATTGGCTCCCCTTATCTCTAGTGCTCCCAGTGCAGAGGTAGAGAGTGCATTTCTCTAGGTTAAAAAGCAGTGTCACTAACTGTCACTCAAAGGAGACAACACCCACTCCCATGTGATACTGTTTGACTTGCACTGCGCTTGTTTCACTCTCCTCTGACTCTCAGTGGCCACAGAGCGTGACAAGCATGTCACTGCTGGCAGCTTGTATAGCCATAATGATCTGGTCTTGTAAGTCCTTCCTTAATTTCTCAGTTCAGAGGCATTCACTGCTGCATTAAAAGACATCTTCTCAAATCTCTGAATTCCAATTAATGTTTTTTTTTCTTCCCAGGTGGATTTGCACAGCAAATTCCTCAGCAGAGCCCTAAATCCATCACCAAGTCTAAAGGAAGTATACGTCTGCAATGTCACTTTAAAGACTTCTCTGGAAATTTTGAAGACATTATCATACACTGGTATCAACAGAAGAAGGACAAAGCTCCAGATAGGATGTTCTACCTTACAGCAGGGAAAATMGCTGTAGATAGTAACTTCCAAGAGAACAGGTATATGGTTGAAAAAGTTTCTAGCCAGAAAATGTGCATTCTCACAATAAAAGATGTAATGACAGAGGATGCTGCTACCTATTACTGTGCATACTGGCATTGGCAGTACACACAATGGTAGAAACTCACACATCGCCTAAACAAATACTCTATCAGCATCTGAACCACAAAGTATTTGAAAAGATCCCTATTCATCTCCCTCAGTGTGAAGAAGCAGTTTGGCCTCATATGTTGATTCTAGAGAATCAAAATACTCTCAGTCTAGGCTGAGACTTCATCCTCAAAACCTAGAGATTTCTATTAAAAAAATGAAAAGTGCAAATAGTGCAAGGCAACCACCTAACTCAAGGCGGGTCAGCCTCTACAGTTCAGATTCATCTCCTTTCACTCAAGCATGCCAGCTGTAAGGATTTCTTTAACAAAGGAAAAAAAAAAMACTTCTCCATATTCTATTCCTCAGCATGTTTCACTGAAGCTTTTGGAAAGCTTCAGCTTGCCGATGAAAGTGGAAATAATAAGCTTTAGCCTAAAGGTTTGTAAAATCTTAAACAATGAAGAATTTAATCTTATTTTGTTTTAAAAGTTAGCATCTGTGGGAAGAGGAAGAATTTCTAGTTATTCTTCTTGAAACATGGAAACATGTGTTTTTATTCATTCTTTTGGATCTGCTTAATCGCCTTTGCTTATTCTTCTTGCTTATCACTGTCTGTGTTTTGCTGGCTTTCTGCATGGTAGTAATGTACCTGAATGACCTCCAAAAGTTGGAGATAGCATTACCAAAGGAGAGAGTTTTCCATGCTTAAGTGTATCTACATTTATTATTTTCAGCTTTCCACATTTATTTATGTGTCTCATGAATATTTTCGTCTCATAAGCAATACATCCCTCCTAGCTACTTCCTCAAAGTGTAATGTTGGAAGTAAGCTCAACATTAGCTGCATGCCTATAGATAACCAGAATCTGTGGACAGATATGTGCTTTGGTCCAGTACTTATGGCATAGAGGTGCAAAGAAGTAATTTCCAGCTAATTAAATCAGCTTTCTATTCCTCCACAGAGTAGATGGGGACTGTTTATGAACCAGACAACTGTCTCTCACTACCATTCCTGTTCACGCACCATAAAGATTTTTAAAATGTCCAAAAGACATAGGAGGAAAAGTGGGCTTTAAATCTCCATTTGCTGTGATTGTTTTGGTTTCTCTTTCTGCCAAAAGCATGTTGCTTCAGAAAAGGTCGGTGCAGGAGCCAGCCTTCCCCTGTCACCCCCAGGACCATGCGAGGTGCCAGAAGCTGGGGCTCTGCAGCCCTCCTTGCTCACCAGCTCTTCATGGCAATCTGCAGTCTGCCTGGGTGGATGAAAGGACCATTTTCCCATTACCTCATTATGATCAATATCTTCTTTATTTTATCCTGGTATTGATTAATGTAGTCTTATTACCACCTTCTTCTTCTCTCTGACAAGCAAGTAAACAAACTTGATCTTCATTTTTATCCATTGCCTAAAACATTAGCTTACTTAAAGTTAGACATCCCACTTCAGTCCTCTGGTAAGTTTTTGAAATTGTCTTGCCACGTTGCATGCTGGCTTCCCTGTCCAAGAAATTCACCCACAAAAGTTTTTCTCCGCCATCAACTATCAAAGCTCTCTTTAAAAAAGTTCTCCTTTGCTGCAGATCCCAGATCCCCACCTCACTTGGTTCCTTTAAGTGTATCCATTTGAAAATCATGAGTCTGATGGGATGAAAAAGTGCTGCAATTTCAGTTCTGTATGAAGTGTCCAAAATGATAATTATGGTAAGAAAAGATAGTCCCTCCCTGACAGAAACAATTAGAATATACAAAAGCTTCTGTTATATCCGCTCATGCAAATTGAAAGGACTTCATTCTCAGTCTAGTTCCTCTCTGTAGTCATAAATATCGGTATCCTTGCATTATTTTTCAGTTGGGTGTATGTATATACCATACATGATCCTGAAAGCACCCAAACTCAGTTTCTTTTAATTGCCAAGTTACACATGCAGACTATTTGACTGATGGAAGCTGGGCTTCCCCAGATGTTATCTTGGCCTGCTTTGCAAGAAACCAGCGTGCAAAGGAAAAGGCCTTTTCCCTCATGTTCCGGTATACGTAAACGTTTGAGTAAGCTGGTGTTACAGAGACTGGGATGAGGAGGTGAGCAGAAAATAGCTACGTACTGAATAGAGAAAATATAAGGTGCAGCTTACAAATCCTTTTGAAATGCATGGCAGAGAGGCTCGTCATGGCTCTCCTTCATTTCCACCTGCTAAATTGTATTAAGACAGCTGAAAAATGATTGCTTCCTGGTTCCTATGTCCCATAATTGCTGGTGAGAAGAAGGGGTTAATGCTTTTGAGAACGGGCAGGATCACGACTATGATTTTCTAATATGTGCAACTCTATGGACTTTTTGTTTAAACTTGAGAAGAAGCCTTCACCTAGTTCTCACACACAACATGGAGGCCTAACCTAACAATTTTTGCAATGCTTTGAGAAAGAGACTTGCTCTGAAGGGACTTTAGGTATCTGATGAACAACTGGACAAAAATCTGAAATACTTGATGTTCTCCAGATGATGGCCTGAGATCCTTCCAGCAGGTTCCCAGGGACTGTTTGGAAAAGAGTTTTTTGTTTTCCTCCAGTGACAGAACAGAAACAGAGCACTTCAACTTATTGTAAAGTCAAAATCTACTGTGGATACACGTTGGATCAAATACTTCGGTATGGGAACCAAGCTCATTGTCTCTAGTAAGTACCATTATTGATATTGTTTTCACGTGCTACATGGGCTGCACCAATAAGATAAATAAGAAGGAAATAGTGAAGGAAAAATAATCTGTGCAAAGTAAGTCGTATTTTGTCTGTCATCTATGCATAGAGCTCCATATGGATAGGTTGATGGGGAAGAAATATGTGGATCTGGTGAATATTGTGAGCATCTTTAGAAGCGTTCCTGAAATCATATTAAGATGGGGTGCTCTTTCTACTGCTCCAGGAAAGAAAAATGGAAATGCCTGAAAGTTTACAGAGCAGCTAGCAGGGTAGTGAGAATATAAAAGTTTCCTGTTGCTAGACCTTGTTCAGTCTCCATTCACTGTGGAGGAAAATTGCTGGGAATGGAACAGACTTGCACCATGACTTGCAGCTCCTGGCTCTATAAATAACTGGTTTCCTTTTGCATTTGTATTTTGAGTTTGCTGAAGTATTTTACCTCAAAGAATCATTAGTTTTCATAGAACTCTGATCTGCAACCAGAATAGAATGTTTTTGTACTGGCAGGCATGCTTTTACGTCGGTTTGTCAAAGTGTTTTAAAGCCTTCCTTCTGCTACAGTGAAATGAAGGTCAGGATGAAGTACTTGCATGCAAAAAACTAACAGATTAGAGATAACAGATCTTTGCTACAGATATTCCAGAGGTGAAATAATTGCATTGCATTTGGAAATGTGATCTTTCTACTAACTGCAAAAATCAAAGTATTCCTAAGTCTGCAATGCCTATTAAAACTGCAGTTACTGCAAATGGGTCAGGTTCTCACCATCCTCTAACTCAGCGAGACCTTTTCTGTAGCTTATGAAAAGAAAGTGAAGTGCAGGAGATATTGCTAAGCATTATCACATGGTGGTATGCTGATGTAAAAGTATTTGGAAGTGGAACCAAGCTGATTGTTTCAGGTAAGTGAAATATAAAACTTGGAACTTTTTCGATGCATCACGASAGTTAGATCTGGGCTGCGTCAAGTGCTCTGCTGTTTTAGTTCTCACTAGTTTTAATCCTGCTCAAGGCTTAGCAGGATTTTCCCCTTAAGTAGTGTTTCACAGTTGGGAAAAACATGATTACTTTGCGTTTGTTTATGAAATGTGGGAAAGAGCAATTATTGCACGATAGAAATATAACTAATGCCACTATCATTTTGTTTTTAAAGGTGAATCAAAATATATCAAAGATAATACTCGGGGAACTAACAGATCTTGTTTTCTTTAACAATGCCTATTCAGCTTCTGTGAAATTTCTAAGTTGTTCTGAAAGAAAATAACAAAGCTTTAGGTTATTTAAATTCTTTGAAGAGTAAAAAGAACTTGTTTAGGAGCACACCAGACTAAACTTAATGACAGGACTTAACAGAGGTATGCTCAGAATTGTCTGAAGAAAATCAAGGTTGAAAGGCTGATGTCTCTTCCTGGTTTTTGCAGAAATCTTGCAATATTTATTATTGTTATTATTGCTGCTACCATTTCTTTTAAGAAAGAAAGGCAAACCATGAGAATATTGAGCTTTCCTTTCGAAAATATTGCATGTACTTGATCAAAATTATATTGCTTTGGATTGAATTCTACTTAATATCTGATCAAACAGATCAAAGGGGCTTTCTGATGGTGCTTTTCACTCTCCTGCAAAGATATTTTTAGATCAGTAACAGCAATTATGTTGAAATTGACTTTAAAGCACATTTTACTAAAGGAGCTTTGGGAATAACAGCAGTACCTGAACTTCAAATCAAGTTTTCTACATGACATATAGCCAAATTAATTGACTCTATTCACATGATTATTGTGAAAAAACAAAACAAAGCAAAATAAAATAAAATACTACACCAAAAAATGAACAAGCTGATCCTTGGCTAGTCAAAATATTGCAAGCAGTTTTGGTAATAAAATGTATCAGTGTGGGCATGTATTACAAGGTATTTGGTACTGGCACAAAACTCATCGTCTCTGGTAAGTGTTTTAAAAAATCATAATTTTTGTAATGACAATACCTTTTTAGGGTATGTGGGGAGACTTGCAGTTGGGCCGGAGTACATTATTTTTATCATCTGTGATGATATTAGAAGTTGCTGGCAAGCCAGACATGATGAAATGCCAGCTGGAAGCATCCCTCTCTCTCTCTCTCTCTTTAGATTTGATAATCCAAAAGAAAAAAAAAATTAAATTAGATGATTATACTTGAACCTACTAGAATTAGATAGGGTATCTTACTGAGCTTTGAAAATCTGAAAGAAGCATCTAGCCATGAAATTTTGCAGAGCAGCGTCGCTAGGATAAGTTCTACATGATGCTCTTTCAAACAATAATTTTGGAAATGGGGTTAATCCTGCATCCCTCACAGGTCTTATGCATACAGAAGACAAAAAATTAGCCCCTAAATTRATACTGGGGGACCATAAAATTTTTAGAAGTCCTCATCTTCATTTCTTTCAATGACAATCTCTAAAATAAGTGAGAAATCATTATATAAGGATTATGTTTTTGAAGGTAGACAGTTTTATGTTTTGATTATCTTTTTTTTGAACATAGTACTCAAAAGAATCTCTTGGTAGTTTCTTGGGGGGAGATGCAATATGAAAGATTGCCCAATCGTTTAAAGAAAGGTGGAAATTTTGACAGAAAATATATGTTTATGTATTTTCTCACAATGCATGAAAACTCTGCCACGCAGCCAAATCAATGCTATAAACCTTTTGCTTCCAGTAGCCAGAAAGATGGTGGTAGAGATTGCATAGGCATCTGGAGGGATGGAATGGTGYTGGGGGGTGAATGTCTAAATCTCTTTGCTGCCTTAAAAATCATTCTTTTACAGTATTTTCTATAAAATGAAAGTTAAATTTAAATCTGCATTTAGCTCTCGCCAGACAAAAATAACTACCTAAGAGCACTGGCTATACATGGACTATAGAAGTGTATATAGTTAACCAGAACAATCTATTAACTTTGCTATCCGCTTCTATAACAAATATCAAAATGTCATTTTTTTTGTACGGACAATTCCTGGCGGATTTGGACTCCCCTTAATAATAAAAGTTTTAGTCCATAGAGGCAATTRATCCCTGTTGATGGTAAAATGTGCTCTATGTTTGGGTATTTGTATGGAATGCTTTTCTGAAAGGATATCACTTTATAGAATGCTGGTATAAAAGAATATAGATGATTAATATAAAATAAAATATTTCTATACTCCAATATAAATGATATTTATATTTTTTCTTTCAATTATCTTAATTCATACMCTTATATAAACCTAGTATTAAAGTAACAGCATTTTCAACTTTCCTAGTTCAGAGCATTTTGTTATTCCATATTCCTGTATTTATCCTGTATCATTACCTGGCCAACACAAATAATTTCTTCAAAAAGAATGGCCAAACCTGCAAAATTAATTTCAGTTTTAAATGAATTATATAGGTGTAGTAGATATTCATTGCTTAAGAGTGCATTATCTATTTTATGATAGGTACATAAGCTTGCAAAGATTTGATAAGTAGGTAGGGCCATCATTAATAAGTTACAGACAAATTTTCCATTTAATTGTCTTTGCATAAGCATTATTATAATCCTACAGTCAAATAAATGAATGAAAAAAAGTTATTCRAAGACATATTACTATTATTTGATAATCGTCAAGGACTTGTGGAGACAAATACACCTTTCTGACAATTGTACTCCTTGAAAGGCTGTCTATTCTATATTGCCATGTAGTATCTTAAATTTTTTTTCCAATTCATCTTGAAGAGAAATTGATTATATCTTCAGCAATATTCCAAATTCCTATCATGATTCTCAAAAATAGTTTTTAAAAATGGTTTTGAAAAGATATTTCATGTTTTAAATAACCAATTTCTTTTTATAATAAAACATTTCAAAAATTGTTGATGAGGTACTTTCAAAACTACTTCTTATAACCTTTAATTCTTTATCTGTGTCTCTCTGTCTAAGTTTCAGTTATGCAAATGGGAATTTTTCAAAGACAATCAAATAGGTGCCAAACATGTCTTTAAAAATTTCTGATTCATTAGTATGCCAGGAGATAAATGTATGAATGATGCATAGCCTGGGTGTTAGCATTCACTGGGCAGTTTTAAATTTAAATTATATTTCTCCACACACATGAAAGAGTATGAAAGTTTAGACTGAGCATTCTCAGGACTCTAGGCATCTGTATGTTCTCTAAACAAAAACAAATTTACAAAATTTGGGCTGTGTCTTGTCTTCTGATTTTAAGTTTGATTTGTATTTTCCTTATAAAAGCCTGTACTCATTTTAATTTTCTTTCAGCTGATGCATTTAAAGTTAAAGGTTTAATTTTGTATTGTCACAGCCATGTAACTGTAATTGTAATTTTGGAGTGGAATCAAAAACCTGCCAAGTGCATTCACTCGAACAGTGTTTAATATAAAGGGTATTTGAATGCCAACTTAGAGTCTGTTCAGCTCAAACAAGAGGGTTTTTTTTTAATTTAAGAAGAGAAACAGCTAAAGTTCACTTATCCTATTATTGAAAATCCCTTTTGTACATGGGGCATTTTTGTTCCCATCCAAAACATCGGATAACATATTAGAGAATTAAAGTGTTTGTTAATAACACATTTAGGTAGCCATTCCTAAGAAATTAGGTTGTGTGGATGAGTAACTGACCGGAAAAAAATTGAAAAACACATCTAGGTGAAATATTTATACTTAATTATATATTGTATTTAAACACATATATATTTATTTCTGTACATTATTCATCTTTCAACTCTCTATTTTACTCTTTTTTCCTCCAAACCCAAATCCAGACAAGGGCTATTCCCCACCAAAAAACCATGAAGTCCTGAGTAGTGAAAACGAAAATAAGCTGACGTATGTTTGCCTTGTCGAGAAATTCTATCCAGAAGTTATTCGAGTGACATGGACCGATGGAAAAAAAGAAGTAACAGACAACGTAGAAAAAGGAGAAATCTGGAAATCTGCAGATGATGGCCAATACTCTATTGGAAGCTGGTTAACGGTATCAAAGGAGAACAAAAACAAGAAATATTCTTGCAAATATGAGCATGAAAGTGGAACACATTCATTTGACACTTTCAAAGAAGGTATATACTACCATTCTAAAACAGGTTTCCTCTATATTATTAAAAAAGTATTCTACATATTACAGAACTCACTTTTTCTTTGTAATAAAATTATAGAAATAAGCCAGTGCGTTAATGCTCCTGAAAGGGGCCGTGCTCCTTGGYACAACCGTAGCCAAAATACACATCAGGAGAAGGCACAGCCAAGGAGCAGCCTCAAGGGCAAATTCCCAAGCATGGCAAAGGCAGAACTCTGAATTAGGGTTACAAATACCCATTTGCACGAATACAAGATTTTTTTCCTTGAATTTCTCCCTGCTAATGCATGCTCCTCATAAACATTTTCTCTGAGATGTTCTTAAATGACCATTTTTCTCCTATTTCCTTTTCATGAAAGATAAATCCTAAGTATTTGATAGTATCTTCCCATTTCACTGTTACTGTACTGCCTCTTCGTTTCTGTTTTGTTACTGTGAAAGAAGAGCCTAATTAGGATTTGTAAATTCTCTTTCCATTCTCTTTCCATTAGATCTTACAACGACTGCAGAGAATGAGGACTGCAATGCAGGAAACAGTACCATTTTTTCTGGAGGTAATTAAAATATTTTTAAACACAATGCGTGTCCTAGAAGAACTAGGTGTTGTTACACATGCTTAAAACACGATGAAAATAATACTTTTAAATGTCTTACAAGAAACAAATTTAAGTTGCTGGTGTCTGCAACTTAAAAATGCTTAAATACTACTCTGAATTAACATTTATTATGGATTATAAAGAGGAGTTCTCCTTCCTTTGCCTTTATTAGCACGAGCCAGGCATTTGGGAGCCCGCTGTCCTACACAGCCCGCATTAAATGATGCTGTTTTAAGTAACTCGAGTTGTCAAATGTTCAAAGCTTCA
The DNA here is from genome assembly GCF_003342845.1 of Nothoprocta perdicaria. Taxonomy (NCBI): domain Eukaryota; kingdom Metazoa; phylum Chordata; class Aves; order Tinamiformes; family Tinamidae; genus Nothoprocta; species Nothoprocta perdicaria. The sequence continues at coordinate 739,781 of NW_020455498.1, read as the reverse complement.
GCTGGTATCAGACCAGCTGCTGCCCAATACTTCAGAAAATCAGAAGCTTCTTTTAGTTTGAATAGGGACTGAGTTAAAATCAAGCACACGTGTTCACAAAAAGCAAAAGGATGGATGCAAACACAAAATGACCCATAATCCATGCTGAAAACACCAGCGTTCCGTTCTTGCCTTAGCAGAGAATAATCACCTAGCTGTGTTCAGACAGTTTAGTTCCTAAAAACACGTTTGATGTTGGATGTGTGAGCAATTCAAAGCCCAGAGGTCAGGCCGATGTTGCGTTTGCCAATGCACTGTGTGCTGAAAGCGATGGAGTTGCAGCAACACGCGTGCTGCATCGTCCTAGTTCTGCTAATCTTGCAGAAGGATGGGGTTAATTGATGGCTAAACAGGACTTTTCTGTGTTTATGTTTGTTCCAGATCACTTAATACACAGGACGGCGTATTTAGTGTACATAGTCCTGCTTCTGAAAAGCTTCATGTATTACGTGATCGTACTCTTCTTCATATACAGAATGAGAACTCCAGCTAAGCAACATGGGAAGAAAACATGAGAGAATGATTTTGTAAATCTTTGCTAAAACAGCAATTATGGTTTTTTTTTTTCTATAAGCTTGTTAAGTTTGCTTTGCTATGGATCCCCTTGCTCCTAGTGCTGCATTTAACAACAAAACAAAAACAAAACAAAAAAGGCTTTCTTGTACTACTGCACACAGCCTGTTTTGCTTTATGGCTAGGAGTTTTATATCAAATTCTGCTTCTTCTAACTTTTCTGAGTATTGAGATGGGGGGGCAATAGAAATAAGGTTTTGTTTCTTATATTTTAATAGGAATTTAGAATTGAAGAATAAGGAAGATCCTCATGTTAAAAACAGTTGTGCATGTGGGAAAAAATAGAGATTCAAAGCTTAAGATATAATTAGGAGCATACAAGAGTGAATGAAAAGTGGTGGATGTTTGTTCTTCTGACTCAGTATTTGTCTTATATATTGCTTTTAAAATATTCAATTAAAGACAATATTACAAAATGATATTATTGTCTCTTTAAAAGGGAGTTTAATGAGCATAAAAACAATTCCAAGGCACATACCTCACTTGGCCACAGACTAGCACTGTTAAACAAACCATAAGCCTAAACATTGTATTAAAAAAAAAAAAAAATGCAAAGTTTACAAACATTATCTTGTTTGGAGAAGCCTTTTGAAGTTAAGTAAAACCTTAATTTTGAAGATCTGGCAGAGTAAATATTTCCATAAAGAGAAACAATTCTCGTATTTTAGGCTCTGCACTTCTCACGTTCTAGCTCTGCAAATTTGTTCTTTTCAAAGTTCAGGAAGAAAATCAGAAGTGGAGTTGAAGCATTTGTTCAGTTTGGGGCAGCATATTATCACAGGTTTGTACATGGGGACCGCATTATGTGCAGTAAAAGTCCACTCACTGCATTTGTAAGGAGGTAGAGAGAAATAAAAGCTATCTGACAGACTGCCTTTCTGAGGCCCATGTTTGTTCTATAATAGTCCCACCTAAGAGCAACTAAGATGGCTAGAAAACTTGAATCGTGTCTCGCTGCTCACACAGATTCCCCGGTAAACCAAAGATCCTTAAAAAAATTGTTTTAAATCTGTTAAACAGGGATCCTCCCCTTTTTTTTTTAAGATAGAAAAGTAAAAGCTACTCATGAAATTTGTTTTCTCTATTGAAAAACTAAGCCGGGAAAAATGTTTTCTAGCGTTCACACTATTGCATGGGAAACAAAAATAAGATGGGGCCTGTTGCAATAATCACAGAGGAGTACGTGTTTTACAAATAGTGGGTTGAAGCCAATGCAACTACTTACTGCCAGTTTTTTATGTGGAATGGCTGAGGCCCCTGCATAAATAATCTTATTTATACAGATGTGTACTGATTGCAGCAAGCTTTTTATTTATTAGTGTGAATAAAGGACAAGGTGATGTTTTAAGGCTTCTGGGTGTCAGGGGAGCTGTTTATTTAAAGAAAGGCTCGATTATTTAGYGGAAAAAAACCTGTAAACTGAACCAGTCGGTTCTGGTTCAGAGGAGGTGGGCTGTGATCAGCATGGGCGATAAGTGAGGACAGTTAGACCACAGCCCGTCCTGTCTGCTACCACAGTGTGCTTCTAAAGCGTGCTTGCTAATGAAAATACAAAATGATAAAAACCACATGCCTCAAATATGTGTAAAAAATRCAGTGCAACTTACTCTTCGCTTTGCATTACTGCTTCGTGGTATCATAACATGTAAAGGTTACATTTACTGCACATACATCCTCAAGAAAGTCTGCAGGACTCAGCATTTCTATCCATCGTGAATGCATGCCAGAGTTATATGTTACCTAATAAATGCACATTTCTGTGATCAAGAGTTGGCTAATATTTGAAAGATGTCTTCTCAACTAAAAATCTTCCACAAATTGAGTTTTATCATTTTCAGTATTATCCGTGATTTCAGGCTTCTACAAGTTTGAGCATTACAGCTGCTCTACTTTTATCACAGAGTTGAAAGCATGAATGCAAATATTAGAAATTTAGTTACAGAATCTGGTGCAGCTAATGAAAAAVAGATGTCGGAATGGGATGAACTTTTGCTCTGTGTGTTGAAGTGGACAGGAATAACTTGCACAAATTCATTTCTTTGCCAAAAAGACTTGAAATATATTCCTTATCTTAACAAGATCCTTCTGTGCCCTACACTGTGCAACAACTTATAAACTTAAGAATATTGATTTTTTCAACTATCGAAACATTCTAAAAWAGGAGGTATGGAAAGCTGCTACCCCTGGATTCCTGGATTCCATCCCCAGGAAACAGATGTGTGTAACTGAGTTATGGAGCACTGACATCTGTTGGTTTCTGCTGACAACATACTAGCTTTTCAGAAATTCTGAAGCAGTTGAGGCACTTGCACATAGCGCAAAAACTGCTGAAGAATGAAAAAACAAAATCTCRGAGACACTCTTAAGATATTAGAGCAAACAGAGTTCTCCAAAAAAGGGGAACTTTTTCATGAAATATTTTTCATCCTCTTACTATAGTAGGTGTTTAACATTTGTTCTACTATATCCAGACAGACAGCTGAAAACAAATCAGTTTTCAGCAGCTGGACTGCTTGGATATGACTCTCTTCAGGAAGAGAGACTCCAGTTGCTTACCGTAAGGAGAAGGGGAAAACACAACAGGAAGGTACTTGCTACTGAGGTGTACAAAGCTAAAGACACCATGGAAGAGTTGGAAAAAAAGCATGCCAGAAAACCACCACTGCAAGAGAGATATATTTGTTCTTTTCTCTGCTAGTGAAAATATTACGGAAAGTCAATTTCCAGCAATACTTAACCATCACACTTAAAATAGAGAACACAGGGCTACAGTCAAATACAGTGAAATAGTGAAAGGATGTGAGTAGTTCTGTGGGTAATAAGACTTATATTTTCCCTTTATATTAAGGTGACACTTAAATTTGCAAAGGCTCACTTATTCCAGTCTCCTCCTTGAACCTGAATGATGTCCACTGCCAGCACAGGGGAGGTCACTAAGTTACTGCAGAAGAAGCTCTTTGCATCCTTGGGATATAGCAACACAACAGACAAAGTTGGGTCGCTAGTATTAAGATGGCCTTACTACAGGCAACCACAAACTAACACAACATCTTGCACAAAAATGAAGCAAACTAAATCCACTTTTCAGTCACAAATAAAGGATCACTGCAAGCTGATCTGGAGCTGAACTAACAGACTGTCACAACACATTGGCCAGGTTTTAAGAACATTTTTAGAAAGTGATCATATCCATAAAAAAGAAAAAAGACAAAATATATGAAGTTAAGAAGGTAAATGCAAAACTGATAACAAGTGAGTAAAAAAACTACTTAAAAATATATCATTAAATCTCAAATGAAAGTGAAGGGATTCCAAAATAAAATAATTACTGGAATAAGGAAAGTTTCTGTCATTCATAGCAAAAACAACAAAAAAGGCAGCCCCAGAACACTAAGACATCCGGTTTATAATGCAAATCTGACAGGAAGAGGGTGGACGTTAGAGCGGTGGCAGATATTAGAGTGGTTTTGTTCAGGCAGCCTTCAAGATGAGTAAACTTGACCTAGCCCTCAACTAAAAGAAAACATCTTTTTAATACTCCTGCATTCCTAGCTCCAGATACATCTCTTCCCTCTTTCAAAAAGGGAGTTTTTGCACTTGTCCATCACAGTCCTTCCAGCACAGACAGTGGGGAAAAAAAAAATAGAGGCCCTGTGCAGTGGTACTTTTAACAGGTTTTCACTGTAGTGTTTTTCTCTGCAGTCTTATCAGATTCTAGACAGGAAGGGGGGAACCTTATTAGCTCTTGCTCAAGAAAAACATACATTATGGGTTTATGAAAGTTACTTATAAACAAACATTTCCCATAAAAAACACTTCCCTTTTTCTTTTCAAAAACTTAATTATCTGGTTGTCAGATTTGCCACCTTGAAGGCTCATTAAGAATTATCTATACCAACAGCCCAAGGATCCTTCCTGATACACCAGTCTCTCCATGGATTCACCTCTCAGGTGCTTCAAGCCTTCCTTAGGACACACTCGGAACAAACTACTGCATGCTTGTTCACTGGCAAGCAGAATTTCTCCCTTGCACTCGTCTGCACTTCAAAAAAACATGGTGAAAACATTTCCAAAGCAGTGAGATAAGCGGCTCTATAATCCCCGCTGTCAGCCAGACCCATGGCAAGTCTTCTCTCAGCTACATATCCAACATCCCCCTCTCTCTACYACTTCTTGTTGTCTTCTCCTATTCTTGGCCTCACAGTCAAAGGGCTGCAAAGCCCACAGTAAAGAGCTGAGCTGGTCTCAAGGCTGGCCACAACCTGATACTAAGCAAATCAGGCGAGCACCACTGACCTGCATGTCTGGAGAAATTCCTAGCCCAGACCATGTGTTCTTAGGTACTCATCTTTGCATTTGCTATGAGAAGGGTTTCCCGCAGGAAAATAAATGAGAAGAAGACATCTCAGTCTTTGACAAAATGCCTGGGAAATCTTAGCTTTCTGACACAAGTTGAAAGCTGAATTATGGACCCGTATTCCCTCTCAAAATGTTGGGGAAAAAAAAAAAAAGAAAAAAGAGAGAGAAAAGGAGAGAGAGAAATAGAAAAGGGTTAAGCTCTGCTTTTTTTCTAAATCACTCAAAATAAGTCCTTTCATTTTCCTGGAACAGCATAACTGCCTTTCTTTTTGAAGCTGAGATTCTTAAATAACTGTTAGAAATTAACACTTTCTGGGCTTAATTTTGAAGCTGCTACCATTGCAATTAATTCTTGGCATGAACAGACTAGATAAACTCTAACCATTTTCCTTTCAATATATAAGCTATATTGATATGTTGCCTCTGTTATTCAGCTGATCTACCATTATCTCAACATTTCATGACTCCAAGTACCTAAGCATTTCAGTCAAAATAAAAATTTCTTTTCATTTCTATATTTTTTTCACTTCTCATAGCAATAAATGGGGCTAAATCATCAACACAATTTACCTGCCAGTTGGGACATACTCACAGCAAGCACACAACCTGTTACTGCAGCCCCACTGGAAACCTAAGCTTGAAGCAGTGTCTTAGGCCTCTTCTCATCACTCCTGGTTGGAGGCATTGTGAGGGACTGCACATGCAACATGAACCTGGCATAACTGCCAGAGAAAGCAAAGGTGTTAGCTCAGCTCAACTCGTGCACAGGGGCAAGGAGGAATAAAATAAGAACTCAGAAGCATGAGCTATTTGTATCTTTATAATCACACCTATAGGGACAAAAGGAGAACATCTRTACAGTCAATACACAGTCTTTCAGCAGTTTTTGAATCTTCAGGTTTGACATGTTCTTATTACGGCAAGAGAACGGACTACCTCTTAAGAGCATTAACAGTTTCCACCCATATTCCTTAGTCTACTGGCAGTGAAATAGATTTGTGAATATTTCTTACATTTAACTGCAATACATTTTCACTCTGAATCATCAGAGTAGTTTTAATCCCAGTTACTCCCAGGGATCATGCCACTGTGTAAGGTGGAAAAGACACTTTATTGGAAGCCTACAAGGAAGCATTGCATTTCATTCTTGACCTATATTCCTGTAACTGTGGCATTTCCCCCTCCTAAGTATCCATTGTGCCAGAAATACTTCTTGAATTACAGTTTACTGGTACAGCACAGTATTAAATCTGTTGTCTTCCCTATACTTCATTACCCCTAGATGGAGCTGGAAGTCACTTATCAYGCCAAAACACAAAAAGGCATTTCAGTATTTCATAACATCGTAGTTCCTCCCCACAAACCTTTTCCTGCTGGAAAATAAGAGCTGTCAGATAACATTTATCTGATCATGCACCTCCTCTCCTAGGCTTCCTGTGAAAATAATACAGCAAAATTAAGTTTGGATTCTGCTGCTTCCTGTTCCTCACCCCTATTTACAACAGCATGACTCCCAGCTACATTACATCTTGCTTGTGCCAGTTTTACACTCCTAACACCAGACCCTTCTTCAAAGGTTGTGTTGAAACTTCCTACCAGAAATAACGCATTTCACATGGTGCCTTCAAGAAATGACAGGGTGTTTCTCTGGATTAAGCTGAGAAGTAGGACACCTACACTCCAATCACTCCCATACATTGCTCTTGAGACAGTTGCTTGTGTTTTAGAGGTGGTGGTCTTTCAGCCCCTGGGACAAGAAGTGATCTGCCAGTGCTGGAGCTGGAGCACACTGTGCTGGTAACACTCCAAAGACAAAGATAAGGTGACTTGAAAGGTTCCCACGTTCAAATGTTTCAAGATATCTTGGATTACTTAAATGCTCTTAGCAAATATCTTAAAATCTTGACAGACAGAGGCTACGAATGAGGAGCTCCCAGCTGTACCTACAACATTCATCTCCATATTCAACTGACAGTAAACAGTAATTAAGCAATAGTTAGGTTGATCACAATTTGCAATTAAAAGGAGAACAGAAATATCCAGGTTACCTGGCACAGCACCACAGTGCTCCCTATTGCTATTTATGCTTTTCTGTTTCCGTTCTTCCTCAGTATATCTGGAAACACACACAGTGCAGTAGCAGTTCGTTTTGAAGCAGTTTAAATAGGATGCCTCTTCAGTTACTAATCCTAGGAAGCAAATAGCTGGAGGCACAACCACGTGCCCTTTATAACAAAATTTAACGTGCATTTATACAAGTAGATAGCTTGAAAGAGTCTATTTCCCTCCAGCCATGTTCTAGGARGCCAAAGTGACCATGGCAGATCCCTTTCCACACTCCACTTAGTAGATGGCATTTTAATTGTCCTAGGATACCCCACCTCACTCTCACCCTCAGGCTGCTCCTGCTGGGCCTAGTCTTGCCAACTCCCCAGGCCCCTATTCTGGCGCCTGAGCACCTCCTCCTGGGTGTTTTATCACAGAAATGACTCCTCTTCAGCACCGAGCGGCTCAGGCCTGGCACTCTCGGGTACATCCTCACTGTCGGTCACATCTGTACCAAGTCAGCRAGCGTGGGCATTAAAAGCAAAGGATGACCTAGAGGTGTAATAAACACGTTTGTTCACTAAGGCTATCGAAGGATTTTGTTGAAGTAACCACATCTTGTTAATGATTCACGAGATGTTAACCAACCATGAATAGGCTTTGCTTGCATAGGAACAAGCTTGCGAGACCAAGAGATTATGTACCTAGATAGGGACCAAGAGATAGCCAACTATTTTGCATACAATGGGATGAAACAGAGGGCACTGAGGAAGATTATCTGCCTTCCTCCAAAATGACCATCAGAAGGCAGATAACGACCACCTAGCAACAGCCGGCGCAAGCACATTCCGACTGAGCAACATCAACAACACACARCGCAGACTCAACGGAACCTTCGGAAAAAACACCAAAGGCGGAACCTGGACTCAATACAAATACCAAGACTTTGGGGACTTGGTTGGGGCCTGAGAATGATTACCTCCAGGCCACCCCAGCGCTGTCACCCTTTGTATCCAGCTTACTTTAATAAAATGTAGATGAGAAATTGGCTCGYCTCATCTATGACAGAGGGACATGTCAAAGTGTTTCTGAAAGTGTTGCAGCCAAGTTGAGAGGTACGATGAAAAGCTGTAGCAAGAAAATGAGTGAGAAGGTCGTATCATCTGGATACAGGTATTTGCAGGGGGAGGGGAAAAAAGTGTAAGTAAACACGACTTAAATTGGGCTAGCAAACGGGAAAGTTTTCGTGATGAATCAATGCATAGTTTACTTAATTAATCAGTGTATCTACGGCTGCAAAGAATAACAGCTACAAGACCTTACCACAGTTGCTGGAAACCACAAATTGCTACTTGATCAGACGCAAAAGGCACCTTAGCCATAAGTGAGGCGAACGTTAACAGGAAAATGCATTATTTTTGGTCGGACCAACCTGGGCTTAGCAGGGGGAGGGGGAGACACAGCTGAGTTATGTTTAATTATAATAATCAATTAGAAAATTTTAGAGAAACTTGCCTGCAACAGGCCAAACAAGGTTGTTGGTACCTCTTGAATGCAGGATTATACCTAATTGTAGACCATAAAAAAAAGTGAAAGGTTAATATAAAGTGGATATAAAGGGTCTTGGACAGAGGGAGTTTGGGTCATCAGTGCAATTCCACGTGAAATGTRGGAAGGTCTTCAAATCCAAATGTGATGCTTCTTTTCACCTCTGCACAGGTAGCCCTCGGGCTGTCTGCAGGCAGGGCTTGGGCTGTGCTGGGAGCTGCCTGATGAGTCCCACTGAACACGGCTGTGCTTATAGCACACCCTGTCACACGTGTGGGGCCTCAGAAAACTCTCGTCAGCAGATAAGAGCCCATCCTTTCACCCTTGTTGGGAGTGCCTCCCTGGCAGGCCTCAAATGTATCTCTGCTCCTCAAAGGAGCCTCCCACAAGTTAACCATCCAGCTCCTGACAAGCACTTGCTGTGCAGACCTGTGACTGAACTTGCCACTTTCTTCCCAAAGTCATGTTTCTTGTCAGAAGGCAGTTTAACTGATAACCTGAATGACAAGGGTTGGTTTGTTTGTTTGTTTGTTTGTTTGTTTTGGAGCTTGCATTAATCTGTTGGAGAAGTGGGTGTTAATCCAGGTTGCAGTGGAAGCAGCCATATATTATATGCGAATAAATTGTGTGTGTATATTCAGCTTGATGCTGCATGATGAGGTACCAACATTTTACTGTTCATGTTTGTGTGCCTCCTGGGTCTAAAAAATCATTTAGAAAGTATTTACAATAAGGCTTGGTAGAAAATCCAGTTCCTCAGAGATGAYTACGGAAACTAGGAACTGTCGTGGGCTGGGTGCCCTTTGTGTGCAATATCCTTCTGTCTCTGAGGCCAGAAAATGCAAGGACCAGTGAGAAGCAGGTAGCAGAGCTGATGGGGAAGTGCAGTAAATGCATATTCTGTTGAAGCCAGCTACATTCTCTATATTTTGGGTTCTTACGTCCTGTTAAAGCAAAGTCATTAGAGACAAAATTCCAATTCACATGTAAAATGCTTTTCGAATTTCCACATCAGTAGGAAAGCTTACACTGGTCAATGACTTCTTCCTAAAGGATCCAAGGATCCTCTGTTTCAAAACTGGCTGTTCTTCTCTCTCAACTTCCCAAACAGCTACATGTTTCTTCAAATAACAAGTTTCGTATAAAGAAAATACTTTGCCTAAAAATAAAAACTGTAGCCTCCCAGACTGTTGTTTTCCCCTCGCTTCTGATTTTGCAGGAAAAAGACCTTTTCAACTCAATATTGTTAGCAAGATCATAAAAATCATCGCTTAGCAATAGCCATTATCTTCCAAAAGGCRCATTTTCCTAATTTGTGAGGAAATTTGTGTACTCTGCAAGTGCATATGCAGAAGTTCAGTCAACTTAAATGAATCAGAAGATATTTTAACATTTTCTGTATCTTCAGTATAGAAGATAGGTAAAATTTTCTTGGAAAGTTGGAAGTTTTTTAATGGATGAACAGCAAGATGTATTGAAATACTGCTGTGACCAAAGTCAAAAATAAAGATGAGAGACAAATAGCAGGAAAGAAGTATAAAATGAGAAGTGGGATAAATAGCACTAGGCTGTGTCAAGGAAAGGTTTGCTTTTTCTTTTTAAAAATTGGAAATAAAAGTAGGAAGAGGATTATCTTAAATACCTTTCTTGAATCGCAAAAGACAAATTGGCTCATATCTAGCCCACTTGCAGACATGGTCTTTAAGTTCCATATTTGCCTCAATTACCTTTTATCTTTGGTGAGTGACAACTAAGTGAACATCAGAGCTGACTAAAGGGAGAGCCTTTTGAGCCATCTGGTGGCCACCTCTGGGATGTAGCCACTACAGCTCACTTGCTCCTTAGCTCTAAGGCACAGTTTGCTCTGAGATGACAGCATCACCCCCAAACTGYGTGAATCTGTGAGCTATGGATTGCAGAAGAGGTGTGGGGTCTTCATTGCATCTAATGGAGCACCGTGTGGGGCTGTTGGGATGTCGAGGCTGTTTACAAGACCCTGAAAACACCTATATTTATCTCATTTTATTACATCATTTGTGATGTTTCCCTGACCTATTTCCACTCTTTCTAAGGGCAAAGTGTTTTTTGTTTGTTTCCTTTTTGTTTGTTTTGGCGGATTGCATGATGGCTGTAGAGGAGCAGCATTTTGGATACAGGTGTTATTGCTTCACTTCATGATATTAATCACCAATGAAGAAGTAGCTGTCACTTYCAGCACATATAGACATGAGCTGCTGCCAGAACGGCTATGACCTGAGCAAGCTTAACYTAGCTCTCCTTGGGGTGCATGCCTCAAGAAGGGGTTGTTGAAACAGTTCCAGATGCTCCTCCTGAGAAGTCATCCCTGTTCAAGGATACTCATCTGGAAAATAAGCCATTTTCAGAGGYTTTCTTCTATGGAGTTTCAAAACTTTGATTAAACTTCTGTAGTTGTTTAATTTACGGTTATAAAGAGCCTATTTCCAATACTATTTAGTGATATCAAAATAGAGCGTGTTCATTCCCAAGGAGACTGACTATGACTGTTTCTCTTTGAACAGATGAAAGTTGTGGGGAACCTTTTATTTTAGGCTGAGATGTGCTGCTGCGAGCTGCTAATGAAACTTCTTTTTTCCCTCTCATAGGGGAGCTTCCACTCTGCAGAATGTGCAGTGCCCTAGTTTCAGGAGAATTAATGTATTGACCACATCTATCCTTTAAATTTAATGAGGAACACGATTTTTCTAAATGACAATATTCATCTTCAAACTGGATTGCAGAACRTTTTATATTGCACTTGTATCATATCCCTGGAGATGGCACAGATCTGAAAACATTGATCAAGACTGTCCTAATAGCTGCATTCAAACAACTAGAAAGATGGGACAGAAATRTAACAACCCCTTGAATGGATCAAAGCACAATCTTAAAATGGGCCCAAACTATAATGAACAGACTCTAAGCCTGTGACTCAGTGTACTCRTATTTCAGTCATTATAGGAGAGCAGCACTCTAGTGAATTAATGTGAATGTGTCATGGCATACAATACCATTGTTAATACCATCCTCACCTGCCAATTCCAGTCCCACAGAACACATCTATCACTGATATCAGCTCTTCACAGCATTGTAGGGGATCTAATTCCTGCCTCCTCCCTAGGAAACAGTAAGTGAAGGTCTACAAGGTTCATGATTTTAAAAAGTGGCCTGACAATCCTAACCACATGTCAGYGCAGAAATGAGGATGGAATTAGCTTTCTTTCCTGGGAAATAACAATTAATATTCAAGAAAGCTGTGGTAGATTAACACTGCAAGTCATGTCAGGTCACTGCCCTGCCTTCTAGCTGCAGAGTGAAAATGAACGGGCATGGACAAGTGTGTATTGAGGTCACCACCTTGGTGCAAGTTTTGCCTCTGGACGGCCTGTTAAGGCAGTTGTTAGGGCAGGGGAATTTCACACTTTAATACAGGCTGTGCAGCAGGAAGAACAGAACTTAAATATTCCGAGGTGACATTTCTTTTCAAAAGGTTCAACTATACAACATTGTACAGGGATGACAAAAAGTCAGGCTCAATTCTGACAGGCACAGAGGACTAAGATTTTAATAAATGGCACACTGAAGCCCATGTGCCTGTTTACTGCCTTCAGGGTTATGCTGATCTTCAGGGTTATCCTGATCTTCAATGTGAGAAAAGACAGGYTGACTCATTTTAGTCATACTCTTCCTTACAAGAAACAATTTTGAGCAAAGAAGTAGCACATGATTCTATTATTTGCTAAAGCTTGATATCACCCAAAGTAAAATAAAACAGGTGTGAAAGGACTTTCAGAACATCTTATTTACATCTAGCTACTGCTTATTTCAGTGGCATCTGTTTTTCCCCTTGTACTGCTCACAAGCCCTGACTCTCCATTGTTTTACTGAGGTTCAGTAAGGACGAGCTAACAGATTTTTTAAGGCTTTGACAGTATTTTCTGTTGATGGAAGGCATGCTTTTTCAGTGGGTGCATATATAATTACATATATATWTWTWTTTTATATATATATATATATATGATGAAACAGACACTATGCGGGCTGATCCGGTTGCATGCTTGTGGTTTTACAATACTTATGGACTAAATATCAAAATCCAAAGCACTCAAGTTCTCATATGTCAGGAATATGCACCAGAATTACACGTTATCTGAAGACTTTTTAAGCAACAATTAACACCTCAGATTATCAGTATCTGAGAATTTATCTTTATTTCCTGTACAGCTCTAACACATGTAATCCAACTAATTGTTGGATAGGTTTTTTTTTTATTATTATCTAAAGTCTTGCATAGTGAAGAAACACTTGTATCTGCAGTGGTTCATTTACTCCTATCTCCTCCTTAAACCTGAGGAACGCCCATTACCTGCACAGGACAGGTCACTAAGTTTTGCAGAAGATGCTGCAAACACAACAACGAAATAACAGGTCACTAACACTAAGACTGCAGCCAAATCTAGGCAAATCAAAAACAATTCAGAAACTCCATTCCCCAGACAGGAATAAAGGAATGGTAGAAACTGAGCTGCAGTTGAACTAATAAAATACATAACACATCGCCCAGGTTTTAACAACAGTTTTATTTTAGAAAGTGAACATATCCATTAAAAATGCATGGAGTTAAAAAAAATAAACATAAGACTAATGACAAATTTCTAGCAACATAAAATAGACTTACCTAGTGAGTCCCAATAATCATTAAATATACATCCGCCATAGAGGAGTTTTACTTCATTATATTACCAGTCTTTGGATTAGGTACACAAGACAACACGTTTCAGTAATTACCTAGTCATTAGAAGATCAACTTCAAGAATCACTGAATACATAATGGACAAAGAGTTTCATACCACCTTTGAGGCAACCTAATATACACATGTGACTAACGTACACATTGCTGAGGTATTACAGTACATCGGAACCGCTCCCTTTGCTTTCCAGTGAGCACGTTCTCCTGCTAGCAGCTCCACCAGCATGTCTGCCACATGCTCTGTTGTCACAGTCTCTGAATTTCAACAACTTCCTCATAAATTTTCTTTCTGTAAGAGAGGATGCCAGTCAGGTGAGTGAAATACATGAGGCAACGCAACAGATCCTGGCCGCAGGGAGGACAAAATGAAGAGTGCACCCACTCCTTCCCACTACAGCATTTTAAATTAGAAACTTCCACTCCAATAAGATTTATTCTTCCCTAGCTTCAAATATCACAATCATGGTATTTGTGAAAGTGAAAGCAAAAGAAAATAAATCGAGGAGTAAGGAAAAAAAAGGGGGAGTTTTTACACTTCTCCTTCACTGTCCTTCCAGCAGGGCAGGTGAGGAACCATTGGAGAGGTTTTCATGCTGAAACCACAGCCCTTCACACTGGATTCCACCAGAGTCACCTCGGCCCCCTGCTCAGCTGCTCTGCATCTCTTGCCCGGGTTGAGCAGCAAGACAAGATGCAAGYACTGAGGAGTACAACTGCAGGCTTTACAACAGCCTAATACTTGTCTGAGGGATTTCCTCTCATGCTCTCATTTCCTCCTAACATGCTTGTTAGGAGAGACAGACTTAGCCAAGAGATGAACTCCCAAGAAGTACCCCATCATTCAAATTCTTTGGGAAGAAGCTAAAAAAGAAAAAAATATTTTTACAAAAAATCAGGTTCTGTGAAAAGGTACTTACATGCTTTCTCCCATTTGCTATACAATTGGTTTTTCACTGTCCTGTTTTTCTTCAGATTCTTCATCTGATCCTAAATTGGAAGAAAGGAGTGTTACTAGCTAGTTTAAAGAAAAAAAAATTAAAAAGACCAACACTCATACTAGTTTATCAAAAGCCACTTATAAGCAAGCAAGCATTTCCCTTGAAAAACACTTGGCTTTTTCTTTTCAAGTACTTAATTATCTGGTTGTCAGATTTGCCACCTTGAAGGCTTGTTGAAAGTTATCTAAACCAACCAATAGCCCAAGGATCCTTCTGGAAATACCAGGCTCCTCACTGATCCACTTCACAGGTGCTTCAAGCCTTCGTTAGGACACACTSGGAACAAACTACTGCATGCTTGTTCACTAGCAAGCAGGGCTTCTTCCCTGCACTTCACAAAACGTGGTGAAAACATTTCCAAAGCAGTGAGAGAAGCTGCTCTATAATCCCTGTCTTCTCTCAGCTACACATCCAACATCCCCCTCCGCCTCTCTCTACTACTTGTCGTTGTCTTCTCCTGTCCTTGGCCTCACCTCTTTCTCTTTACACAGAGAAAGGGCTGCAAGGCCCACAGTAAAGAGATAAGCTGGTCTCAAGGCCCGTCACAATTTGATACTAAGCAAATTCAGGCGAGCACCACTGACCTGCACTTCTGGAGCCCTACTCCAAGCCACATGTGTCCCTGCCTACATCTGAGGCAGCAATCAGCCTGCAGGGAAATTCCCAGACCAGCCCGTGTGTTTCTACATACTTGTCTTGGCAGTTTCAATGAGAAGCGTTTCCCACAGGAAAATAAATGAGAAGAAAGCTCAGTCTTTGACAAAATGTCTGGAAAACTTAAATAACTGTAGAAATCAACTCTTTCCAGGCTAATATTTTAACTATTTCCATGTGGAAAAGATGACAACTTTGGAAGCACAGAAGTTCCCTGACTTGCATATTGATACAGCACAGCATTATACTCATCACTGCCTTAATCTCCTCTCATCCCTAGATGGAGCCATTTACTGTACAAAGACAATCAGGAACTACTTAAAAACAGCCACAGAAATATAGAATCCTTAAGGTTGGAAGGGAACTCAGAGATCATCCAGTCCAACCCCCCTGCTCACGCAGGGTCACCTAGAGCGCGTGGCACAGGGCTGCATCCAAGCGGGTTTTAAAGATCTCCAAAGAAGGAGACTCCACAACCTCCCTGGGCAGCCTGTGCCAGGGTTCTGTCACCCTCACTGTCAAGAAGTGTTTCCTTAAGTTCCTGTGGAACTTCCGATGCTTCAGTTTGTGGCTGTCTAGTCCTGTCGCTGGCCACCACTGACAAGAGGCCGCCCCCTCCTCCTCACTGCCTCCCTTGAGGTATTTATACACATTGATCAGGTCCCCCCTCAGCCTCCTCTTCTCCAGGCTGAACAGGCCCRGCTCCCTCAGCCTTTGCTCACAGGGCAGATGTTCCAGGCCCCTGATCATCCTCATCAAGTCTTTAAAGGTATCACCAACAGTTATGACTTTATAATGCAAGATGGCAAAGACAGCTATAAGGTGTGCGCAATATCATTTTAATTCTAGTACATGATCAGGCATAACTTTAAGAGCCACATTTTAGTATAAAGAGACTGATACGGGATTTCRGGTTCACACTTGGTCCTCAAGTCAAACTCAAATCCCCTCAACCCATTAAAAAATTTCCTATTTTCTGAAAATACAAACACATTCTTAAATCTTGCAGTGACTCAACTAAAATGCAGTGCAGTATCTACAGAGCTAAGGTATAAGTAATCTTTGTCCTCAAAACATTTAACATACACAAAGGTAACTTTTTTTCTTACAGAGAAGAAAAGAGAAGGGTACAGAGAAGGGGGCTTTGAAATTACGTGAAAGGAAGAGTCCCTGATTGAAATTTCAATTTGTTTTAAACCACAACATTCAAAAGAATAGACTTGATCTTTTGAAAAATCTTAAATAGATGAAAGCTGAATATGAACTCTAGAAGTTTTCCCTAAAAAAGCGACTTGGAGATGGCAGTGTACATCTGATGCATTTATATCGATGTTATTTATAGCAGTGTTAGGTTATTTAGAACAAGGTCTACACTATTTTTGAACTTTTAAAATGGCGTGTAGATGGTTTTCTCTATTACTCATGAGAGAAATTAACTGGAAATAGATGAAAGAAAGCAAAAGCAATCTGTTCATACATTTATTTGCCTGCTGTCTGCACTCTAGTGGCTGATCAGGTCATCTCAAAAGGACTTGGTTGGGAATTAGAGAACTGATGATGATGGCTCCATCACATTTTTTCATCACTTCTGAGGCACACAAGAAGGCCCGCTAAGTGTACTGCGATTCAGCTGATAGGCTGCAACTTAACTAGTTAAGTTTTTTAATAAAAGAATCCCTCATTATAGGACTATTAAGTACATTCCTTATTCCAAAAGGAAAACACAATTTTTCTCCCCTTTACACTTCCCTATTATACTTTAAAAGTTGAAAAGAAATTTGCACAAGTTGAATGTGAACAGGAAAAAGCATTCATTATGCAAACATAATTACCTGCTGCAGATTCAGGAGGGGAATAAAACTGCCCATCAGAGAAGACACCTGGATGAAGAAGCGCTGCTCGCTCAGAGGCATCCTGTGCTATCAAAAATCCTAAATGCAAAAAGGAAACCAGCCCATTATCCATAGTATCTTAAAGAAAAAAAAGTCACAGTAAAGATTAATGTGTTGCATTATAACAAGTTACTACTATTAAAAAYAGGTCAAAGAAAATCATTAATCTAATATCAAAATCTTCCATACAGTTTCAGTAAGCTAAGGAAAGACACTTCATCTGAACAGGGGTAGTGTATCCATGATGGAAAGAAGTTTTCCTGCCACTGCATGAAAATGTATGGTTAGGATGCCAAATGCAAATTCACTAATGTAATCTTAACTCTGAATCACATTTTTAATACTAGGTCAGCTGCCAGATGGAAGCAAACAAATGCATTTCCTCACTCTGGTTTCTCAAGTAAACTCCCCAATAACAACTTGCTTTCACTTAATCTGTCTCAGTAGCTTCAGTTTCATCTAAAAATCAAGAAAATAGAATGAGTTAAGAAAGGGCTTTGGATGGGCGTAATAGAGGAAAGAGAAAGCCAGGAGGCTGGGGGAAAGCAACTACTGGGATCAACAGGTCTCCCAGCATTTTAGGGCAATGTAGGACTATCCAACTTGTATCCTTTGTCTTCTGACACATGAAGATGGGTAGGGAGAAAAAATGATGTTTTACTGAATTAGAAGAACTACCCGAGGCAGACAGCAATTATAAAAACCTAAACTCTTTCTAACACAAACTACTGTTTCCACCTACTAACTTATCACATTAATGAGTTATGTAAGATAGCAGGCAGAAGAAACTGAAGGTTAGTGGCAAGAAAGCAAATGAAAACTGCTACAGTTAACCAAAAATCGCTAGGCATGATTACTGGACACAAATACAAACTCTTAATAACTAAGCAATACTGTAAAACCCATCATTACATGTATGAACATCCTTCTCTGTGACCTACTCACAGTGTTCAAAGGAGACTTACACCTGTTACTTAAATAGAGACCGACTTTCCTCTTTGAGAGAGAATAGGAATGTAAGTCACAAAATATTATAAGGCACACACTGGGTGGGAAAGATAGAGATGGTAAGAATAAAAGGTAGTAGTGCACTTCATCCCCTTTATAACGGTTCAGACACCCACATCTTTTTACTAAGGATTTCATCTGTTATTTAGTTGAACTGTTCCCAGCAAGAGGAAATATTTAACACTAGAAAACTTTTTCACTGGAAAGAAAGCTTTAATTTTTTTTTGGCCTTTTTTAAACAAAAACTCTCCAAAGTATGACCAGCATTTCATTAGCTAGAAAAGCTAGAAAATGGCTTTTTTGACACATTACAATAGTAAGCTGGAAAATAGTCACATTTCCTACTAAAGGGAAGAGAGACGCACACCTGCTCAAAACTGAAAAACTACTCCCTGGCTGCCTTAAAGTAACTTAACAGCAATAAAGGCACAAATCAAAGGCTCTCTATACATTTACCTTCCTGCTGTTGAAACTAGCCAGAACATCTCTAGCAGAAATCTATACTTTTTCTTCCCCACCCAAGCAATGTTCTCTTTCACTAAATCAATGAGTTTCCTCTATTTAGCTGAATGCACTCCTGTGACCTGCTGCCTCCTCTGGAAGAAGCTGAAATTCACACTTGCTCTGGTCTCATTCTGTGCAGGAAACAGCCTCTCCACAATACTTCTTCACGCTGCCTTTCTACCTCAAAAGGGAAATTAGTGACACAGAAACTACTTATTGTGTCTATTCTTCCTMGAAGAGGAGCCAGTAACAACTGGGTATGTCATTCACGAAGTAGAAAGCCCAAACCAATTAGATTTTCACAACTTTAAACATAAAATAAATAAGATAAAAAGAGAGATGATTCTAAGTGCCTGACAAATTACAGATCTGGCTCTTAGAACTTTTAACTTGGCCTAAGTAAGCTTAATCTTTTTGAAGGCATACACACTACTTTCAAGAAACAAACAAAAAACCAAATACACCATATGAATGTTTTTCCTCATTTCTGCCAAGTTCTTGRAGAACTGAAAGAAGACTCTTTTGTCATACGCTATGAGACTGAATGTAGTCAACTGCAGGGACTGATGAGGAGAACAAAAGCTTACTGTTTTCTTCTTCTGCTTCTTGTGGTAACACTTTAAAGTCCAAGAACCAGGTTTCAATCCAGGCAAGTATGAAGGATATGATGGGGAGCACATAGCCAAAAGCACCCTGTGAAAAGAGCTTGAAGGAAACAAAACCACGTATTACAGAAATTATCTTCAGGAATCCAGCTTCTGCAAGAAGCAAAAACAAACAAACATTGTATTAGAATATATACCTGTGAAATAATTACTTTTGCTAATAAAAAGGCACTGGTCACTGCTGTTGTAAACTGAAAGAGACAAGATAAGAACAGTTAAGTCTAACAACTGCATTTMCTTTCTTATTTTTACAATTATGTATCAGTTGTAGCTTTAAAAACATTTTCCAATGGCAATATCACACATCAACAGAAATAATCAGGTATAATCAAGTATTTTAAAATAAATTCTTGGACATCTCCAAATGCTTATTTCCTTTCAGCAGACACTTTAAATGCTATGCAAACACTGAACTGTATAAATTGTGATCTTTCTATATAATGAAGATGCGATATTTTATCAGCAACTCCCCTTTAAAAAAGGTATTTTTGAGAAAAATAGCTATTATTCCAAATGGTTTTCAATACAACTCATATCAAAGCAACCATTTCAAATAATAAAGCATCTTCGCATGAGAAAACCTGAATTTATATTGTAATTCCCCTCGTGCTGTGAAAATGTAACTTTTGTTGAATGCTTAATATTCCTATTTCCTGTTTGAAAAAGGTGACATGAGATTAAAAAAATAAACTCAGACCTAATATCTGTAGAAATTGCGTACACTTAAAGCAAAGCATCTAACAGCATTAGTGCCTCTGGGTCCAGCACTTCTTAAAAAAAACAAAGAAACAAACAAAAAAAAACACATATTAAGTTTCTTATTGGTAAGTGCAAATTGGGTTTTAAGCTTAGTGGCTTCTACATGACCTTCAGTGAAACTTTATATGTCCTTTACTTTCCAACACAATGGTCTCCTTTGCTTTCCAACATAACAGTGTCGAACRCAGTGGTGTCAACCTCCACCAACTCATAACCAAACTGTATCAAGTTGGAGGACATAACCGTAAGAAATATTCTAAAACTATTCAGTTATGACCAAGGGGGTTTGAGATATATGCACCTGGAAATAAATATGCCATTGCAATCAGAGCAGCAATTGAGTGTCATCCTAATAATTTTAAAAACTATAAAAAGCAATCTCATACTAATAATAAACAGATTGCATACTAGTCAGCTGGAGAAATTATACATGACATATCTACATACATGACCATAATGTAAGGAAAAACTTCCAAGATTTACAGTACACTAAGCCAGCAATATTAATTTTATATTATAGGGTGCAGTTTTAACTTTTAGGCACATACACAGATAGAAGCATGAGTTTGTCATTAAGCAGCTTGCATTCTTTCTCATACACATAGCACAGCTGCATTGAAAATATTTGTTCCACCTCACCAAAAGAAGTATTGTTGGCTATAATTCAGGATCTTCCTTTCTAAGGCATAATCTACCTTCTGCCTCAGAACAAGAAGCAATACAAGCCTACTGCATTGGCATGCAAAATTCAGAAAAGGTAAGAATTTGGGAGTTAGCACAGAACTGGCAACAACAGTACAACAGTACAACTATTTAGTACAATGACAATTCCTCTTCTTTTTGGAATACAGTTTGTTATTTCCACTGCATATGTATTTCAAACTTCAATTTAGAAGGCAAGATAGCAAGAGGTTCGGCATATGCACTGGATTCAAAACAAGCTTTCAATCTGCATTAACATAATGCTTGGTAAGGATCACACACATTGTACTACTATTCATTTTGCCTTTAAGATGGACATCTTCCAGAACAGATTTTTTTTTAATCTGCTAAATTATCACACAGTGGATTTTTACATATAGCATCAAGATGATTCTTAACATGCAAAYGCTAAGAGACATCTAAAATTTGTCTGTTTGACCCATTCTAGTTAGAACTCCATTATGCTTGGCTACTACTCACAGCTATTGCCCACCAATGGCGCAGTCTGCACATTGCATACGCAAGTATTAACACCTTAAATCGAAAGACTGCCAGTAGCTACAGAGAAAGGAAAAAAATATTTGTTGGTTAATTCAGCACACCGAACCACCACAAGATTCTCAGCTCACTGAAAATACTAACTGCTTATAGAACAACTTAAAACAAGACAAAACAAGTTCTGCTATTAAGAAACAAATGTGAAGTGGATTTGCTTATTAAGATAAAAATAGCACATGATTTCCCATTTTTAAAGCACACAGCTGATGGCATCGTTCACATGCTTACAATGCATCAACTATGCAAGCATCTGCAATTCCRCTAATGTAAGCTAGAAATGTAAAAAAAACACTTCATGAAGTATGCTCACAACCATTTTATCTAACTGAAATCTAAACAGGTCAATCTAGACAGAGCTAAACCAGCAAATAGCATAAGTGCTACTGTACATCTCACTAGTCTTTCTAGCATGCCCCTATGCATGAATATCATTATAAATAGTCAAGAATTGAAAAATACATGGGAGAATTAAAAATCTACCCATTAAAGTATGTACTGAAATCTCAACATTACAAAATATTTAATATCCTTTATGGAGATGTCTGYAGTTGTATTATTCTCTTAGTGCACCCCCAAACAAGCCCTACTTTTTCCACAGGTAAACAAGTATATAAGGGTAGCTAAGAAGGAAGMTGTTCCAAACAGTTTGCAGTGAAAGAAGGTGAACCACAGGATCTGTTCTAGGGCAAAGCACGAAACAGCAGCAACAGACACATGAGATTTCTGGATCTGGGTTCCTAGCTCTTCGTTTTTCCTTTATTCCTAGATTTTAGACTGTCTCTGACTTCTTTTAAAAGATATGCTCACACCCTATAAAACAAACAAACAAAAAACAAATGGCCAGAGGTACAATGAATCCACTTTGATACTRGACAAATATAAAAGTCTGGCCATTTGTACCAGAAAGAAAGGCATTCTGCAAATGATTTGTGAGTTCACATGGGATTTCAATGACCTAGATCCCTTCCATGGAATAAAGGTATATCACTTAGCATCAGAGGTTTTTACCCTTTGGTTCAACTACAGGCGAATAATTGCCAGTGTATCCAAATTTAACAAATAACACTTTTTGCTTCTGCAGTAACATGTGTCATACAGATATCAGCAAAATAATGAAAATCAAAGACAAAAGCGGCATAATTTACTAGCTCAAATCTTTTGTATCCAATGCCTCATTCTGTTTGACACRCTAAACAGCAGATAAAGAAACAAGTTTTGCTTGTCACAAGTCTCKCCTCATTATGAGGGATTATTTCTGTGGAGGAACAAAAGCGTCAATTTAAATAGAATGTTTTTAGAGCTGAAGGACTACTGGTCTTCTCCCCTTAATAAATTATCTCTATTTTAGACCAGTCTTTTATTCTTAAACTTTTTTTTTTTTTTTTTTTTAAATGTGTGTGTAAGACCCTCTACCAACAGGCTCCGTGAGCACCTGACAGTAAAGCATGGATGGAGAACTCCAAGACAGGTGAAATTTGGTACAATTCCTTCTGCTTTATCAAGAAAAGACCAATCATTTCACAGGACTCAAACTGGGGCACGTTTATGGAAAGAAAAAGTGGGAAATTATATTCTTGGGTTTATTTTTGTTTGTTTGCTTTGTGGTTGGGGGGAGAACACTTACAAATATATCAAAATATGAAGAAGAGTAGTCATAACTCAGGACTTCTTTCTTTAAAGTAGTCTCAATGCCTCCTTTTACCTATAAAGGAACAAAGACACATAACAGCTCTAAAACAGAATTACTAAAGCAACAATACTAGAAAGGCTAAATTAATAGTTCCCACCAACGTACAAAAAGATGATGAAATTAAGTATGGGGGACATACACTCTAAGTATAAGTATCAAAACTATTATTCTCATTTGTCTTTCTTGATTACATAAAATTTCAAAGTCAAATATTTAAGATTACTAGCTTTAATAGCAAATTGTTCAGGAAAGAAGATGGGTTTAAGTTGAGGTTCTCCTATACAAAAATCACTGAGATTCTGCACCTCAGAAAGGTTAAGACAGCTCATATGCTGATCACAGAGAAAGTCCCGAGTAGTCAAACAACAATAATCAAAACCACTAAAGTTTCTTCTTTGATGCCTCAGCACTTGAAATTTAGTTCTGTTACTGAAATCTTACTCCTTCCCTCCCACCTTTTCCTTCTTCCAGGAAGGCATATATACTGTTGATTCTAGAAAACTAAGCCAAAAATACTCTAAAAAGTAAAGCAACAGCAGCTTAAATCATTAGAACATTCCCCCACAAGTAACTAATATGCAAGTTTAGCTCTTTCCTTCACTTGAGAGGTTTTGAAACTATATCTTCCCATCTTCCTTGGAGATTTTTTGTGGACTTCATTATCACCTCTCCTGTTCAAGCTGTGCCAGTAAGAAAATAACTCAGGAAATACCGAGTCACAGAATAAGAGGAATAAAGCTTAGCTTGGAGTGGAGAAACTTCATGTTTACATTATATTCCAAAGACAATTTTTAACATTAGATTAGATAATCAGGTTAAATTTAGATATATGAAATAAGTATGTAATGTATTAGAAAACAACATCAAGAAAAAGATTTAATGTTATTTCTCTGCTATCATCCTTCTATAGAAAGGATATACCAAAGCATCACAACAACATACACTCTCCCTGTCAAACCAGTACGGCACTGATGCACTTATACTCTTCTCTCCATTATACTGTTAGTATCTCAGAGCTCTTTTCTGGGAGTATTCATCAGCTACATTCATCAAYGAGTTTATTCAGTTTTTTCAGCCCTCCCTTCATTTCACCCCACCTCTGGGTAGCTGCCAAAGATATATCAACATTTTGCCATCTTGTTTGCTCTGCCATTATCACAAACCACCATCRGTTTCCAGCACACGTAATACTAGACAATAGAACAGCAGACAGAGAAAAATGGTAACTAAATTGCTCAAATGTTTTAAGGAAGCATTTATGAGGAAACAGAAGGAAAGATGCACACAAAGTAATGTGTATGACACTGCTCCATGGCACTTTAGGTCAATTTAAAAAAGGGTTGTCTGGTCCTTTCTTCCTCCCTGATCCCAGACATGTCTGAGCCCTCTCCTAGGGACAAAACAAAGAAAAGACAAACCAAAGAATAACAGGATGCAACGCATCGGCACCATCTGATGACTGAGAATCAAGACAGCTCAGGGAATTTTGCAATATGTAGTTGTATAAGCACCTGTGCTAATGTAAAAATGGACAGAGAATCAAGGCATCCCTCATTTAGGGTTTGCTCAGACTGCCATGGAGATGCTCCCTTTAGTATTTAAATAGACAGTACAGTCAAAAACAATGCTTAAACACTATGGATAATGGATAGCCAAAGGAAAGCATATTGCTAGTATATAATGCAACTGATGCAGATTTTCATTTTCCCTACAACACYCTCAAGCTAACCATTTTGATCATTGCTCCCACCAAAATAAATTTTGGGGACTGGTAACCAATTAATAAATATTAAATATTATTAATTAAAAATTATTAAATATTAAAAATCTAGTCCTGATAGATTTATTTCAATAATATTCAGAGAAACTCCAGTGACAGTTCTGAAGTCCCATTAGGCATTTATCAGTGAAGGACAGGCATAAGGCAGTAGTATTTGAATTCCCTRGGGAGAAAACTTAGCTAAACAAAAACAACCAACCAATAATACTCCAATCCAGGTGCCAATCTTGGCTATCATACGATATGACAGCCATGATACCAAAAAATCTTTTTGTCATTTTTGCATTCCATTCCATATGACACTGTGGGAGCTAAAGTTTTGGAACAAAAAGAAAACTCCTGATGTTCCTTAGTGCTATAACATTCAAAATAAAACTTCAGGCATCAGTAATGTTTTCTATACAGAGCCTAAATTAAAGACACCAACAGAACTAATGTTTGTGACTCAGAGCAGACTTGCACAAGAGATACACAACCAGATCCTGTTCCTCTTAGTCAAATAACCTGATAAGCTGGCCTAAAATGCATCTGAACGGTAAGCTTCATAGGGTCAGATCAATAGATATGAGCTGGTTATTCTGTAAAGGAATGTTGACAARAAAAAGTTGATTCAAGATCTGTTTACAACCCAAAAAAGGGATTCCTCCTATTTTTCTTTTGTCTTTCTTAAACATCCTAAACACACACACTTCAGGCTACAGTTTAAACCTAGCTCAAGAACTAGGATATTACTCATCAACTAATAATAAACTATCCCACTGGATTCTTTTGTCTTTTTTGGGGGGGAGAGGGGCAGATTTCATGCAAAAAATAGTCTTGTGCTAGTTACAATCTAGTACACTGGTACTACTATTACTAGATTTATAGTAATAGTAGTACCAGTGAAAAACAATAGTATTTGTGGGAGTTTATATTGTTGTTCAAATCARCCCTGCCATAGACACTCTATGTTACACCAAACTCGGCTTAAAGAAAACGCACCACTGGAAAAGAAACGCTTTGGCCATTGTAAGTTCTTCCAACAATTAGTAGCGCAGTGAACGATTATCAAAGATTTTTTGAACTACTGAGAAGAAAAACCTCTTGAATCCTGTTAAAATCAACACTTCTTTCCAAGTTTAGAGTTCAATGCTTTTTGTTTACTTGCTGCCTGAAGAGATTTCCAATGGTTTCTTCAGTTAGTTAACAGAATGAGTTAGTAGATTACACGAATGACAGGATTTAATGATATGAATAAAATAAAGCACATATCCAGTGACTAAGGGTAAGTTCAGGTAAACATATATTACGATCACAGAAAAATAAAAGAAGCTGTTTTAAATAAAGACATAACAAACAACATACGTTAAAAGAACTTACTAACCATTTCTGAAATTAATTATCCAACAAATAAAGTCCAACAATACCGAAAAGACAACTCACATTTAACTCTATTATCCACAGCAAAGTTATGAATAAGAGGTCAAATGTAACAAACAAACAGAAAGTCCTTCTGACATCTGAAATGCCTTTCTTCTCTCTTCCTTCATATGACTCAATTCTGGCCACCAGCTGTGCTGGGTTGATGGAATGGACATCACGCAGGGAAGGGCAGGATTCCACACTGCTGCTGTGAGCACGTTCTGCATCATCCGGCACCCGATTCATCCTTGGTTTGCCTAGAGTTGTCTTCTTCCTGTTCCACCATCACTAGAGGGCTTATCCATGGAGGGAGAACTTCTTAAAAACAAAAACAAAAACAACAACAAAAGGACATTACTCACCAAAAATTCCACTAAGGAGCTTCATCCTCCCATATCTGTTTTTTGGGGGTTTTTTTTGTTTGTTTTGTTTTTGTTTTTTTTTTTTAATTCAGAAATCTGAAAAAAAATCTGACAGCTCAGATTATTTGACAAGTAAATTCCAAAGAATGTTTTCTAAATAAGACACTTCTCTGGTCTCTTCCTCTCTCAGAGGATTTGTGAAACAGGGATTTAATGTTCAAGGAGACATCTGGGGATGAGGGGAGCACTGTCCATATTCAGAAAGCTGCAATCGCCCTTTAGTTGAATGGACCATTAAACATTCAGAAATAGAAGGCATGATGTTCTCCATCAAGTWACCTAGACTGATTGAAGTGCTATCCATAGTAAGTTTAAAAGACCTTTTCCACATAAAGTTGGTAAAAATGGCARTATTGGTTATGAGCATATACAGCACTGTCACTGCTGAAGACATCTTAAGTCCATTAACATAACTGAATACTGTAGTAGTCATTCTTTAGGGTAAGTRCATCAACATTTGAACTACCAATAACCACAATTGCGATGACAACTCATGCTGCCATACTGGTCTCTGGGAGTCTCAGCAAAAGCTGAAGGCAATTGCATCAAGTCTCCATAGGGCTTGTAAAAATATTCTCAGGCTAGATTTCTTATAAAACTTGGACAGTTTGATACATTATTCACTATATTAGTCCACAGGGAACTTTTTGTAATTAAAGCTTCTAGGAAGTGTTGACAAACGAAATGAAGTTTTTAAGAAAACAAAGTTTCATTTTATTGATGCAAGCATTCCAGGTATAAAGCTCTATTTCCTGCAATTGAAGTCGTATCAGACAAGCTTCTGTAATGCTTAGAGCATGATTTTCTGCAACTCAAGAACCAAAACTTCATCTCTTCCTGTATGACTTTCTCTCTGAAGGGATAAAACAGACAAGACCCTTTGTAGGCGAGTCCAAGTAACCAGAGTGGTTTAATTCCAAACTGTCCAAACACATAGCAAGTCAAGGCACAAAGGGAAAAGCAGGTGGGGATCTGTAACACACCACCTGGCAAAATACGATACAGGGACATAGGGGAGATGGAAAAGCGGGGTATGGAGCGACCTGTGCGCACAGATCACAGCCCGGGGAAGGCACAGCAGCCAGCACGTTGAGTTAAAGCCACGTTCAACTTTCAGGCTGCATGTTCAAATCACCTCGAGGTGTATCAGGCAATAGTAACAGACCTGTATCAAGACAGAAGCCACTCGCCAGGCAAGTTTCTGACCAAAGGGAATACGTTATCAGAGGCAAACGAAGCTGGTATGATCACAGCACTCTGGGATCCGTCTCTGAGCTGACCATAGTTCAACACTATCAGCAGGCTACCACCACCCTGCTCCTGGTTTTAGGACTCTTCTGCCTTTGGCTTTCCAAAACCAATCCACAGAATACACCTTTCAGTTCTCGGTCATAAATTATAGGACTGGAAGAGCTGACAGGCCCCTAAAGCAGGGCCTAACCTCTTTTTCAAAACGTTTCAGCAGAGCACACGTGATTAGAGAAGTGGGAGCATAGGGCAGAGATAACCAGTTTCATCGTTAACAGAAGCAGAGAGGGCAGAGTTATTATAGCCTGTTATATTTTTTCAAGCACATCTAGAGCTCAGCATTTTCATTATATCTCCCACTCCCTCATCTGTATCCACCTTTGGTGGAAGGAGGCGTCAGAACTTGTACTTACTGGGAGTAGTCATTGCACAATCTCAGCTCTAATACAGGCTCCCTCCCTGAGGCACGTACAAATTAAGAGTTTAAAATCATTATTAGGCAAGTGGTCAAACTTCAGAAACTTCAAACTTCACTACTGAAAGGTAGGCACATTTTCTGAAAGAACATGAATGGGGAATTATTTCACATGAATTCTGAAACACCTGCTTCTTTCTGACTGTCCTTAAATATATTTTCAATCAGAAACTCTTTTATACTTCCTTCTGCACCTGTTTCAAATACCAGACAGTAAAACTTTCACCATCACATCAATCTTTTAGTTTGATAATAACCACAGATCACTTCAAATGACTGCTCAAAGCAAAGCATACCATTTAATCTATACGACTATATATGGGAGAATTTCAAAAGAACACACAAAAGAGAAGAAACAGAGCTATTTCCTAATATATTCAAGCAATTAAAGTCTGTGCTCTACATCCAAACATTTGTGTTGCTTCTTATATAAAAAGCAACAGTTCTGAAAAGTAAATAAAAACTCTGAAACACAGCTCTGCCATTTCTTTCCTTCTTCTCTTCCTATGAATAGCAATAGTACTATCTACCATCAACTTCACTAGTAACATTAGACTCGCGTCATACCTACTATAACCTTACTAGAATGCCAAAATATTTAAGAAAAAAATTCCTCCCCAAGAATCCACATTAGTATATTTATGGTATATTTTCTCCTTACTCTTCCTAACTCCAAGGAAAAATATATATATATATTTGATTAGTAACTGCATACATTCATCACTTTCACTCAACTCCTAACATCAAGAGATTTAAAAGGTTATTCTCAAAAACATACACAGATAGAAGCCGTGTTCAAATACTTTTTCCCCCCTTTGTATCTTTTGTATATGAAACGATTTGCTGTTGCTGTTTTTAAATACTTAACAATTACAGCCACAACTTGGGCTTTTGAAGAGAGAATTAGATTCTTTTCTTACTAATAGCACTAACCTGAATTTATTAAAACTCACAGGATTGTGATTGAAATCCTTCCCTTCTGTCAAACCAAGTACAGTTTAGTAATACAAGAAGAGAACTAATACTTGGTTATCAAGTTATACATAGCATCAGTAACATTATTTTCACCCATACTGATGCAAGCAGATATATATATTATTACACATTTGGAAAAAAAATACTTGGTTGGTATTACAAATTGATCTACACATTTAGAAACAGGAAGCATCTCAAGATGCTGTCCCATCTTATAAATCTGGGTATTATCTAAGCAAGAATACCCTTATAAAGTCCTTGAATTTCAAAATCATTTTTTCTGAAGACTACTTGACAACCTCCTGCTCACTGACAAGAAAAGTACACGCAAATTAAAAAGTAAATTCATACAGAATTTCAGTGACATGAAGCAGGCACATTATTGAAAAAAAAAAAGGAGAAGGGAGAGGGAGCGGGAGAGGGAGCGGGAGAGGGAGCGGGAGAGGGAGCGGGAGAGGGAGCGGGAGAGGGAGCGGGAGAGGGAGCGGGAGAGGGAGCGGGAGAGAATAAAAACTACTGATTGGAAGGGACCTCAGAAAGTGATCTAGTCCAATCTCCTGCTCAAAGTAGGACTAGCACAAGACTAGAATTAACCCTAAATCAACTGAGACTGTGTTTAACTGAGACTTCAAAACCTCTGCCAGTTTCTCTGGGTTTTCCTGTTCCAGTACTGCATTGATCTCCTACAAAAGGCAGTTTTCTTGCAGTTTAGCCCAAACCTCCCAAACTGTAATTTGCAGGGTTGCCTCTTGTTGTGCAACCTGTCCCTGTGGAAGAGAATTTGGCTTCATTAGTCCTTGCTTAAAGAAAAAATGTTTAGTCACATGTATTGGTTTTCCAGAATCCAAGCACTAGAAAGAAACCACAAAAACAACTTAAAATTGTCATGCCAAAAAAAATATAATTATTTTAAAGCTCCCATTTCAGCCTTCCCTGTACKTGAAACACTAATTAACACCTGTTGGGAGATCTTACTGACATATTTCCGATGTCCAACGATCTGCAAAGGCTTCAAGGGTAACTGAAACACATCTGCCCTTCAAAAATACCGTAGTAATCTTTAGGTTCATGAGCAGTTGCTTAATGAGTGAATTAGCRTGCAGTTTAGAACACTACTTACTCCTCAACAGGTTAGATCAGAAACACACCACCTGAAGCACTATAGATGAAACATGAAAAATATTTCATGCATCAATTTCTCAAATTAGGCATCTTATTTGCTTTCCTATTAATTACTTTACAGCACACTTGCAAATTTTTAGATTACTCTGCTTTTTTCCTCTATACACCTTTTTTATTCCAGTTAAAGTCCATCCAAACATTTTGCTTTTACTAAGCAAACTATGGTTTTTACTATGGTTAAGTAATAGACACACCACAGTACTGGACTTGTTTATTCAAAATTAAAATCTGCTCAGTGATAAAGAACAACAAAATAGTCAAATGAAAGCTGAAATAACAGTAGTTAACCTTTGGAAAGGAGATTAACGTAGGAAAGTGGCGTCATTTTAATTGAAATGTGACATTCTGAGTAACATGCAGGCTGCATTATAACAGGAAAAGACACAAAGAAAGAAATTTATGGTGTTAAAACAGTTTTAAGTCAAAATCCAATGGGTTGGCAAGACTTAAAACCTCACGTCTTCATAGCACACCAAGAGACTAGGACTCAGTGAAGCTGATCAGTCCAACATGAAGGTACTGAAGATAACTTGAGGAACTCTTAATATGACTACCTTAATACTACCACAGATAACAATTCTGTAACTGTCCACTACGGAAAACTTTCCTCAGAGAAGGAGTCTGTCTTTTGTTGTCCCTGACCTGCTCAGAACTATATTTCCTTTACATTTTTGTCTTGCTGTGCTCCCTTCCAGCTCTGTTCTCACAAAACCCCTGCAAACGATGCCTTCCTGCTTTGGCTTTATTAGAGGGTAAGTCAGCTCCACTACGATCACTTGCACATTCTACCAGTCCAACAGAGATTCTGTCTAGTTACAAAATTATTATATGGTTAGGAACTCTACAGTAGTAAGAACTCTATACAATGAATTCCTACTACCTATAGACTAAAAAAGTGTTCCAGAAACTGATGCATTCTACAGGCACAGAAATATGCTTTTTATTAAACTTGGTCCAAAAAATTCAAGAGCACAAGCACAAAACAGCATATAACTTTGCAGGAATTTGCTGGATTTTCAAATAAGCAATGCAGCAATAATTAGAAATATGTCCTCTGCCTTTCCAAGTGGAAGGCTTCCCAGTCTTAAACAGATTGCATACTGAAGCATACAGAGGAGTTGGAGTTCTTCTAAAAGCTCAGAACCAGAATAGTTCTGCTTAACTTTGAAGTAGAAGTTCCTACCCATCCTTTAATCCCAAAGAATTCCTCATCCAACATGCAAGATGATTACACAAAATATGCTTGAGGACAGCTTGCAGGGCATACAAATTAAACTTACTCATATTTATACTGAGCCTGTGGTTTCATCTCAATGAACCTTGGAGTAACTTATCACTAAGATTTTAAAAGATATGATATCAAGATGGCTACGTATGAAACAAAAACAAAGCAAGACCCATTAAAATTGCCTTGCACAGAAAGTGAATGGGAAGACTTT
>NW_020455498.1:697691-707791 GCF_003342845.1 Nothoprocta perdicaria | reverse complement strand
AAGATGAAGTCAAATATTTGCTTTTGCTAATGATTAAATACCAAGTTATTTTGTTTTGCCTTACTCCCTATTCTTTCACGTGGGATTTAAGCTTTATTTTCTATGAAAAGATTGTGTAATTTAAAGTCATGGTATTTACTTGATCAGGAACAGTATCTGAAAAATATGCAGGTAACTGGAACATTCTAATTTCCTTGAGTAAGACTTCTCTTTAAATTACTACGATCTTATGGCAACTTAATGAAAATAACTAATCACACAGCYCTCACATAGCTGCTGCACATTATTTTTCTGAAAATAATCAAAGGAGGTGCAAAACAGTTCAGGGAATAGGTCACATGACAAAAGGAGGAGAAAACATAAAAAAAAAGTATGAAAATTAAACTTTTGGGTCAGTGGGACATCCGAGGGAACAGCAATGGCATCATACTTCATCCCTGGAGAATAAGCCTTAGAGAGTTTAGTCCAAAATTAGYCCAACCTTGGACTAATTTTTCCCTGCAGTTGCGTGTGGGCCTGCTAGCAAGCACTATGCCACAGAATAGCACTGGCCTTAACTATCGCTCTAATTCTTGCTCTAGAAAAGCTGAGAAAGTGGCAAAGAGCTTGTAAAATCGGTCTCTTCAATGCCTTCTTTTTATTCTCATTACCATTATTACCTCTGGGTTATTTTCCTATCTCAGCTTCTTTACTCTCAAGAGGAGCAAGCAGAGCTTTCTRCCTGTACGTGAGCATGCTCAAACAAGACATGGGAAATGGGACACGAAATATCAGCCCTTCAGATCTAAAACAAGACAGCTTTGAAAATACACTCCATGCTGGAATTCACAGGAGCCTCAAAAACATTCTCCAGAAATCACAAAATGTCCTAAGCACAGCTTTTGTTTAATCAAGGGTGTGATTTCAAATATGCAATTATAGCCTATTTTAAGACAAATACTAAAAAAAAAATACGTATAAAAAGGATGCAGCATAACATATTCTGAAGCTGCATCTTATATAATACCTTGCTGAAGGGATTCATCCATTCCAAATTACAAAACTGTAATGTATGCATTTTATTTCTGTTACTGGTAAGTCTATGGAACACAAAMAAACTTCAGTTACTGAACTGATATCATTCCATTGAGCTAAAGAACAGGTTATTAACATTTTCTAGTCTTGCAAATATCCAAAATTGTATCAAGATTTTAAGCTAAATATAATCAGCTTCCCACAGATGTATAACCATAATGTACAGTATTTATATTTCATAAATGCATACACACAAGTAACATGCAGCAAATGTAGGCAATTAGAAAAAGGTCAGTGATTTCCTAACAAAATAGAGAAGGAGGAAGAGTGGGCAAAATGGGAACTGGTGCAAATACAGGGAAAAGACAATAGCAAAACCTCTGCCTAATCTTGTCTTAACTTGTTTTCTTCACAGCCTGCTTTTCCAAAGCTGACTTTGTGGCCTACCTAACTGCAGCTCATGGAAATAAAGATCCCACTGCAAAATTCATTACATCAAGCACTAAACCCTAAGCAAAACGAGATAATGATATTTAGCTTGCTGGAGKACAACTGTAGACCAAATAAACTGACTTTCACATATCAATAACAATTATATTTTTATCACATTAGCATTCACTTGGAGTTCAAAAGATTATTTTATATTTAAAGAGACCAAACATATTACCAACTGTTTGAAATAACAAGCACAATGTTGATTCATTGCATAGGACACTCACGGATTTCTTACTTGTTTGCTCTTGCTCTAAATATGYCTAGAGCTGCTAACCATCATCTGCTTAGACTAGAAAAACTCTTATTTTGCTAGCACTGAACTGTGGGACTCTTCATTTAATACTTCAGTCATTTTACTCTTAAGTATTTCATAAAYGGTAGCACCCAGGACTCCATCACCTACAGAACTCTTCCACAAAATGGTAGAAAAGCTTTCTCTGGGCAAACTCGCTCTCTAGAAATTCTGCAGAGCTCTTAAGAAAAACAGGACTTTAGAACTCAAAGCCTATTAMAAAACAAAAACAAAACAAAAAACCTCCCAAAATACAAARTAAAAATGTAAAATATGAATTGAAAAATCTTTCAAAAGTTTAAGTCATTCATATTTTATAGGTCTTTAAGGGGCTTTCAAAACAAAGGAAAACATGAGATTTTACCTCATTAGTGTTACCTCATTTCTTTTCTTTTCTCCTTATTTTCCTTATAAAGCTTAAATGGCATGGTAAGGAATTAACTACCCTGCACAAGAAAGAGCAAACCCTCATAAAAACCTGTACATGAATCTTTAGCATAAGAGACTTCTTACACATAACACATCACTTCCAAGTAATCAGTGCAGCTCTTCTGCCAGTGCTAGATACAAATTAAACCCTCATCTCCAAAGTGACAGCTTTTCAGCGCTCTGACTGATGACCATGTGATTTTAGCATGAAAGTATAAAGTCACTAAGAGATATTTCTTTTTAGGTTCATATACTTGCTGAGATTTTTTCTTCTCCTCTCCACCCCAGTTAATTTTGTATCTTACTGCTAACTGAATTTAACCCAGTGAGACAGGTCATATATGCAAGTGCTCATTTTATATGATTTTTAAGTAGATAGACTTAAAAAAAAAAAAAAAATCAAAACCATATTTGCAATTCTTTATATTGTCTCAGCTATGCTGGTGGAAGTTTGGGCTGCTATCAACAAAACCACTGTTTGCTATTGTCAATTCAGACTTCCATTAGCACTTTGCCAATCTCTTCTGCAAATGCTCTGGTAATAACACACTTGCTGACTTGAACCATTGAGTGAAATCCTTTAATCCTGCTTACTAAAAATGAGGTTTGGCCCTGTAACACATTTCAATAAATGAAATCATGGAAAGAAATATTTAATATGATGTTCTGATGAAGTTTAAAATGGAAGAAGCCTAAATACATTCCTTCAAGTGAATGGAAGTATAAAATAATGATGTAGAATACATCTAAAAAGATAAGCACCGTTTTTGAGAATTTGGGAGAATTATAACACCTCATTTTACTCTACACGCACCGAGAACACCCAATCCATCTCTACTTAGCATTAAATAACTCACAAATTTCAGTATTGCTAAAGAAGGCCAGACACTTCTTGTCCAAACAACAAGTTTAAAAAGAAAACTGTCATCTTGAAAAATCTAGCACGCAGATAACAAAAAAAGAACAACTTCAAGTTAAGGATCTGCTTCATAAAGTAGACCACTGGCCCATTATACCCTTGACACTGTCAAAACACCCCCTATCTAGCCTATTTAATACAAGGTTGATGAACTGCATCTTCCGAAAATAATTTTATGCTGGCGCTTATAAACAGAAATGAAAGTGAAAATCATCTTGCAGAGCTGGATTGAGCAACCATCCCTCAAAACGCAGGCACTGTCTAAAGAAAAGGACAACGCTCATTATCAACCAGGGCTCCACACAATCCCATATGACGCAGTASAAGTCATGGCAACCAAATATATGTTAAAAAAAGTACCCTGTTAACAGTGTGCGGAAGTACCGTGATGACCCTAGTGCTCTGCGCACAATATGATTTGGTTTTAAATCTTTCCTCAAGCTTACTATTAATTACRTATTTACTTACAATTATCAAGAAAGTGAGGACCGACTAAAATTTAGCATTGAGAGAGGAGTATTGCTGAGCAAACAACATCCATTTAGAGATAGCTTTTTCCCCAATGAGTAACTCCAAGCGCCAGTACAACCCTGCTACCAGCTGAACCATTCAGGCAGCCAGCCATGCTAGTCCAGCCCTAAAGAAACACGCAGGAACACCGCATTTCAGCAATTAATGACGCCCCGGTCACGCAGATGAGACACGGGAATCGCAAAGCCTCTGCCCACGATTAGCTGAGCCCGGCCGGACAGGGCAATCAGGCCCTAACGAGGCATCTCCCTTGGGAGGGAGTTGGGAGGCAGACCTGCGCTTGGCAAGGGTACCGGCGAGGCGACACGACACCGCGGTGCCCCGAGAACACGCGCCTGGTTGAGGCCGCACCTCGGAGAGGAAAACAGGAACACATAAATAAGCAAGGACGTGAACAAACACTTGAGCTCGCAGAGAAACGGGTAGCTGAGCGGGGCGACCCTGCGGCGCCTGAGAGCCGCAGCCCAGCCGAACGGCCAGCTCCTTCCCCCGCCTGCCGCTCGTCCTGTCCCGCGCGCCTCTGRACGGAGGCGGGCGAGGAGGCGAGGCCGCAACGCCATAACGGCCGCAACGGTCGCAACGGCGCGCCCGCCCGCCCCCCGCGCGTAGGCGCCGCGCGCAGAACCGGGCCCTGCGCGCCGCCACCAGCCCCTCGGCGAAGAAAGGCGCTCCCTCCGCCGGGCGGCGAGGACGGGGGCAAAGCGGCGGCGGCGGCGCCTCTTACCGCGGCGCGGCGGCCCGGCGAGCGCGGCGCGGCCGCGGGGAGGCTCCGCCGCAGGCCCCGCCGCTGCCGGGAGGGGCGGGGCCAGCGCGGGGCGGGGCCTGCTGGGGGCGGGGCTTCCCCTCCCCGAGGCTCCGCCCAGCGCCCCGCCCCGTTGCTATGGCGGGCCGCGGCCATATTGTGCATATTTATATATGTAAATGCAGTTAGATGAGTGTTGGTGCTTTATTTTAGTCTGAGGCGGCCGATTAAGTTGTAGCGTGAGCTGTAGTCGTGTGAATTAAGGGGTTTCTCTGCCACCTGGAGAAAGGATTACCGAGCTTTGCTTACTTTCTCTCCTTTCTATGCTATTGGACAGGTGAACGCCATTTCTTGATCTGACCATACTTGTAGGAGTCAAAAAACACATCACAACACTACTTTACCTACATCTTTATTAAAAGAATCAGGATATTTCAAGTTTTTTTTTTTTTTTTTTTTTTTTTTTAAAAACACTGCTTTGGCTTGTGTGCTTCAGCCAGTGGTTGATTTAGGTGTGAGCCCTTCTTTCTTGGTTTTAATCTGCGATCAAACGAGCCACCAAACTGGTTATGTGTTAGTGGCCTAAGATCCACTTCCCGTGCCCTGCTAGGATGCGGACTCACACAGAGCCCATATTTTCACACAGGTTGGTACAAGAAGGCCCAATCCTCATTAGAGCTGCTGGGAATATGTGACAGAAACCTGAGCCACAACCACCTTTGAGGAAGCATAGCCACTGTCCTCGTCTAAGCCCAGAGCTTATCAGTCACATTCTTATCAGTTACAGGTCTTGCCTGCAATTACATGCACTGAGCATGTGTGATAGGAGATATCACATCGTAATGCCACTATTACCCCTCTTTAATAAAGTGAGGGAGGAGTTCTGCTACCTGTGAGGAGGATGGCATTGGTGCTAATCATGTTTTCTTCTTCACAATCTGGAACCATGAATCTGTTGAATCTCTGTGGCAACCTGTATTTGAATTATCTGTSTCCAAATAGTTTTGATAGGAGTTGTTGAAGTCTAATGCATTGTAAAAACAGAAACAGCTGCCCTCTGCTACTGCATATATTGAAATAAAGTGTGGTTGAAATGTAAATGATCAAGATCAGAAGCACTGTTGGTGAAAACAGATGGAAAAAAACACTGCAAATCAGGCCTCATGAGGAGCTATCAACCTATAAATGCCTGATCTTGGAAAATACAATCAAGTTAAATAAATACAGACCAGCTAAGGTCCATGCAGGTTGTGTGTAACCATTAATATTACAAGTGAATCAGAATGCTAGATTTGTAGTTATGTTAGAAAGAGTATTAAAAGAATAACAAACTAAAAAAAAAGAAAAAAAAAAGTGCTGGGAAATGTAGAAGATAAGTAGCACTGAGATTAATAGAGAAAGTTTCTTCTTTAAACTATGTCACCTACTGCAACTTTTCTCTGTATCCTCAGTTTTCTTGTTATGTTGACAGCTCTCAAAGTATTGGTGGGAGAGGCTGTAGCTACAAAGGAGAGGAGAGCTTAAGAGAGTGCGATTGTTTTTAAGAGGAAGAAATAAGGCAACTAAGAAGTGGATGGTGAAAAAATGGGTCCTAGATCTAAGACAGAAGGATTAGAGATTAACAAGATAAGGAGACTTTTTGTACTAAGACAATAAATTGATGTCTGAAGTTCTAACAGATTCATATTAGAATCTCTTTTTCCTTGTAGGCTGCTTCTCCCTCTACTCACTTCATCAGAATATTTGCTTATGGAATTTATCCATAAGGATAATTTAATATCCATAAGGATAATAAGGACAAACAAACAAACATCAGTAATTTTCCTGCCCTTTTGAGTCCATAGAGGAAATCCTGATGAGTGAAAGACTGTTTCATGTCCTCCCACATGGAGTCAAAGACATTATTGCTTCTTGCATTGTTTGAGAAAACTGTTAGAGATGACTTTACCAAAAATCCTTAGTAATTAAAATGCTTAGGACAATATACCAAGCAATGTAAAGTAGCCTGAAATTCTGGAAGTAAAATATCTCTGGTCTTATTGGTGCATCCCACGCAGCATTATTCCAGTGAGTCTTAATTTCAAATGACTTTAGTGGGCTAAATGACAGCTTGTTTCAAAGAGCTGATAATCAACTTCAGCTCTTGGATAAGAAATTGAGATGTCTATGGATTTAGGCTCAGTAACCACTGAGATATCTTTAGAAAGATTAATTTATATTGAAGCTGTCTCTGAAAGTCCTTATTTAGGATCAGATTTAACCTAATCATCTTGTGATTGCCGTGCTAGCAGTGCTAGCATTTGGGGCATATGAGCTGAGCACAGGATAATGGACTTGTTTTTCCCAGGCTGTGCAGGGACATTTTCTAGCATTAGCTGGATTTGCATCTAGTGAGGGATAGGCAGCATTAGTTTATGTAAGGATTTTGCGGTTTCTTGGGTAGTCAGAGGGTCATGTCTCTCCTTCCTGATACTGAAATTTGAATGTGAGCAGCAGAATTTTGTGTGCAGCTAAAGGAGCACCTGCTTCTCCTTCAGAAGGGGAGCAGGTTGCTCCCAGGTGCCAGACAGCATTCCACTGGAATTGCGTCTTTGGGCCGTAATCAGGTGTTGCTCTTGCAGGGCGTTACAGAAAGCGTGTCTGCAACCCTCTGGAGCAAAGGAAATGCAAAGAGAAGAATAGGATCGGGACTCAACTTAGTTCAATCCTACAAAAGATATATATACCTTTTTTTCAGTAAGGTGGTTCAATACAAGTAGATGAASAGCACAACATAGGAACTATAAGCTTACCCTGTGGTAAGACAGCGACCAAGTTGAAACTGAGAGCCMATCTCTAGCCATCTGACAGGCATTTCAATGAAATGCCTTCTTTTCTAAACCTTTTGTATTCTGACACAATGTTATTAGTGCCAGTGACAATTACTGCTTAATATTCTATGCAGCAGCTGAGCAGCCCTATGCAGCATTTTTATAACCACTCCGTATTTGAAAARCTAACATGCCACTTTCGCAAGAGCTTTCCTTCATGCCATGAAATTAGATACCACCTACTTAGTTTTGTTGTCTCAAATAGTCTCCACATTTCTAATACACGAGTCAAATTTTATAACCCCATGGTCCAAAGGGAACCTCTGCTTCCCTGGAAGACAAGCAAAGCAAATATCCTACTCTCTTGGATGTTAATGGGAGCTTTATTTGACTGAAGCCCAYGGCAGCGTGTTTGTCAGCACTGCAACAGCAGTTTCCTTATCTGAGCTCTTGCCTATCATCAAAATGAGACAAAGATTTGCTTTGCTTAATCACGTGCGGAACAAGAAAGAAATGCTTGTACTTTAGTTTTAAACAAAAGACTACTTTGAACTTCTGTTAGCTTTTGGGAAGTGCTTTGAGTAGAGAGAGTGCTACAGAGTGATTTCATAGCTGGTCTGCTTGTCTTTTTTTAGTTTTGGCTATGTACACTCATATTTTGACTTTCTGCAAACTCTACAGTATCTTTCTCATGCATATGAAATGATGAATTTTTCTATTAATTTTYCCACATTGACTTTGTCCTGTTTCTGTACATGACCTTCAGATTTTGCCTGCTTCTTCATTACTATTGACTTTCACTGTCCTATCAAAAGTCTTCTCCCCCATACTTTCATGGAAACTTCTGAGAAGAATACAAATTAACAGTTTCAAGAATTTTTTTTTTTTACTTCATTTTTTGCTAGAACTGGTGATAGGTGGAAATAATCTTAAAAACTGTTCAAATGTACCGAAACTATCAAAACTATTCTGCTATCTCTATCCAAAAGCTTCTATATGCTCTTCATATGCTATTCTGTAGACACCAATAGTTATCTTTAACTAAGTTTTGGAGCATAAACTGAACTCACTTTTCTATTCTGGATCTGTTTTATTTTAGTTTGTCTGGTTTTCTATATTTGGGGGTTTAATTGTCCATTGATTCCATCTAAATGATTCCCTTTTTGCACCGAAACACATCAGTTTCAAAATCTCTAAAACAGGCACATCTGCACACCAGACCAAACAAACAGTTGGTAGTATCGTGAAGCTAAAAAAGGAACCCTTATCTTTTCTCATTTTTGTGACTAGACTTACCGAAACTAAAACATCTGCATGAAAAAACAGGAACTAGCATAAAATCAAGAAAACCAAGCAAAAAAAGGCCTAAGAGTTTAGGTATGAATATTCAATATATTTTATTTTGCTAAAAGAGGAAATATTTCCACATTACTGTACAGAAACTACGCTGCAAGCAAGGCAATTTTCAACCAGATCTGATGCTACCCAAGAAGGGTTTATAGTGCTGGTTCTGCAACGAACTAGTGGAGGTCATCGGAAGTACAGCTGCACCCTTCAGTAAACAACTTTCCTTGTATTATTAGTCCTGACATTTGTAAAAACAGTCAGCATCTCACTACAAATGATCGTTACCTCTAAATTTTAGTCTTAGATGGTTACCAATATACTATACAGAGTAACTGTTTCCTGGCATGTGCTCCAAATACTTTGGGTCCAGAGTAAGTTTTGAAAATATTCCCTGAGTTGAAATAAACTTTTTTTTTTTTTTTTTTGGCTATGGAAAGAACATATAAGTGTAAAATTGTCATATTGTTTCWGTAAAAGGGTTGCTTCAAAAGTACATTTGGACAGAAGATGATCAAATCATTTGAAGGGAATTCCAAAACAGCTGTGCAGTACCTTTTTTTTTTCCCAACTTAAATACCCCTAGGGTGAGTGGGTCCCTCTAGTCCTTGTGTCGTAGCTGCTCTTCCTCTGTTTAGTTCTAAGGATGTTCTCATAGAAACAGCACAGATGCCTAATACATTGTTCCTCTTTGAATGACAGATATTTTCTGAACAAAACATTTGTGRTGGAGTCTGAATACATGGAAAAGAAGACACTAAATCATGCAAATAAAGTAGGAGAGAAGCAGAATTATGCAGTTGGCAAGGAAACATGGAAAATCCATTTGACTAAATCTTTTACTTTACTTTTCCTCCATGCTAAATGGAGGAAAATGCATAAAAGCATATAACCCCATAAGTAACATCAGATTGTAAAATACCTGCCCTCCTTTCTCACAGCAATATATAGAAAAAGTAGAGTCATTCTTTTGGCTGCAGAAACACCTGTTTAATTATCCCTAATCAGATTTAATTAAGCTTGTGTATTCATGTGACTCACCCCTCCATGAAGGAAATGGTCACATACTCCATCTTTTACTACTGTCCATCTCCTTTAGCACATGAGACTTTATCTCATACATTCCTTTCCATGTGTTTCATGAAATTCCTGTGCACTTCAGTATTTGTCTTCTAAAATAATATACAGTGGCAGGAGGTGGGGACACTTAGAAGGTTCACAGGGAAGATCTCCCCAGCTGAGCAGAAACCTGATGATCTCTGCCCAGGAATCAGCGCAAGCAGGACTCTAGTTTATTTGATGGCAAACTGCCTCAKCCTGCGCACAAACTGAGGGGAGAAATGCCTTTCCCTTCATCGTTTTTCTGGTGAGAGCAGAATAGCCATCAGGCTGGGAGGGTCAGCACATGAGGAGGGTCGGGCAGAGGACGGAGCTGCAGGTCCCCTGGCCCAGCTCCTGGCAAGGGGAAATTCTCCCTCCCCGAAATCAGACCAAAAAAAAAAAAAAAAAAAAAAAAAAAAAAAA
>NW_020455498.1:648530-697672 GCF_003342845.1 Nothoprocta perdicaria | reverse complement strand
AAAAAAAAAAAAGAAGAAAAAAAAGGCTTTTGTGAGGCCTGGTGTCAGTCACAGCTCATCACCTGACCTCAGATCTCAGATTTTTCTTTCCGTGTCCGGTCCATCCTCCCCTGCGCTTGTGCAGCTGCAGTGGTGCCGTTGTGAGCAATGAAGCCAACCCCCTCTTCTGGACAACTGAATTTCTGCACTTGCTTTTTTTTTTTCTTTTTTTCCCCAGGAAAGAGGACGTGATTAATCTGCAAGATTTCTAATCCCAGGATGAGGAGATATGTCTCTAATCATTGAAAAAGGCCAGGAAATGTTAACTTTAAGGAAAATAAAAGYTCGCTCATCAAATAATACATCTCCTGAAAAAGAGGAGAGTCAAAAATTCATATAGCACCAAAAAAGAAAAAAACTAGGAGACCTTTGTGCTGAGCATTTGGCTCTTACTCTCTTCTTGTTCTTTGGAGTTCAGCCTAATGTTTCTGAACCGTTGTACCTAAAATGAAGGCAAAAAGAAATCTCTACAAGGAATGTGAAAAATGGTGTATGACACAGTGCAGCTGTATTTGAATTACCTCTTATAGRAGTTTTTAAAAGAAGAAAAAGAAAAATTTCCATTTGTGCTTTTTCCAGGAGTATKTCCTGCTTTCCAAAAGATAACACACTGTAGGAGAAAGTCCTACAGTTTTTTTGTACTAAAAATTCTTAAAGCTGATCCTAAAAAAAGTTCTTATAATTACTGTAAATATAAATTGCTAGCATTTAAGAAAGTAGCTTAATGTTACATCAATTATTTCAATTACAAAACTGTGTGCTATGTATAGTTGCTTAAAGAGAGAGAGCTGTTCTAAAGCTGGACTGTACTTTACCCCTTACTGCAGAAAAGGGGAAGGAAATTCTCGTGTTTGCACTATGAGTGTCTAGAACAACCTTCTGTATGGTGGGAAATCCCTTCCATATATCCAAGGAGGAGCCTAGTGCAGGCAGCTGCCACTGAGCTGGCACAAGATGAATTTGATTTCTGGGATGTATTTTGCTGCACGGTCTGCTTAGCCTACGCAGCCAGTTCCCTTTCCAGCGCACACGAAGGACTCCTGCATCGGCACCTCATGGCACTGAGCCCACAAAATTGTGTTCCCTGTGGGGAAGGCTTTGATTTTGTGCTTGCGCCTTGTTAATTAGAGTCGGTGCTGCCAGGATTGTGACTTCACTTGCACAAACCTCATTTCCTTGGGAATGCCTTGTCGAACTTCTCCTTGAAAGTCGTGCCCYGAGCGGCGTTACGTCTTGCCGCACTCCGGGAAGCCGTCAGAGAGCTGGTCGATGCGTCGGTCCTAGTYCAAGGGCTGATGGAAGGGAGTCCGTCCTGCTGGCTACAGCAGGGCCGTGCCGTAATTATAATGCAGTCCCAAGTGCATTCACTTTACACATTGTTGCTTCCTTGCCGGAAAATATTTTCCTGTTCTTTTTCTTTGATCTCACACGCAGGAGAGAACCTTGCATTTGATTAAGTAATGAYTGTTCGTCTCGAAGCTGGCATTCAGTGCTGTGCAATGGTGTTTACAGCGTAAGCCTTTCCCACCCAGGGCAGCAGCTCTGCCAAAAGCTGATATGTGATTGCACGTGGCTGCAGACATCCCGGGCACTCTCTCCATATGAGCACTAGGCCCGCTGGGGGTCTGAAGATGCACTGAGCAGAGAAGAAACATGGAGTGGAATTCATCCCATGCTACCCRCAGATCTCGGGAGGTTTTGGAAACCACCCACATCTCTGTTTTATTCGTGACTGTAATAGCAAGGAACACTTCCAGGGCCTTGTACAGGAAGATAGGACTTAAAAGCCACTCTGTTGAGCTTAGATGTGCTTGGGGATCATAGCCAGATTTCAGAGGTCTGGGATAGGAGTTCCCAGAGGTGTTTATTATATGGAGGGACACTTAGTGAGGCATCAGATGAAAAGCTAAGTAAGAGAAGTGCACATCAAGGAGATAAATACATTGGACAAATTCACGGATAATAGCTCCATACACAAAAAGTAAAGGGACTTGATAAGGATGTATGCTCTAACATCCCCAAACCCTGAACTGCAAATGCTGCAAGAATACAGGGGAAGATGTAGCACAGAAATCATTCTTCCTGAAATAATATCTTCTGTTAACTGCCATTGGAGAACACAGTAGCCTACGGGGAGCATAGCTCCAACCCACTAGGTCGTGTTCTGTGCTCTGGCATTCTTAGCTGACAGCTGCTGTGTGCASACAGCGCAGGCAGAGGTTCAGAAACTCTCATTTGTGCTATCAATAAAGAGAAGTTCCTGATTTGTTGTGTATACGTGGTATCTTCAGAGTGAAAGATCTGTTGCCTTTACCTGCCTTTTGTTCACAGATGACAGGTACACGGGATTTGGGTTTTGACCCACTGAAACTACGTTAGATTTCCACTGGCCTGCAGGATATCTTACATTAACTCTGGAGAAGAAAGGAAGGTAAAAAGGGCTCCAGGATACATACTAGATGTTCATATATTTGCATGATGGGATATCACACATGTCTTCCCTCCCATCGTCTGTTGCCTCCAAGGCAGATGTGTGAATGACAGGAATGGACACCTTGCACAGGGAAAGAGAGTGGTTGGGATTTAGTCCCTTGTGTATGGAAATCTGCTTAGGCTGACCTCACTTGTTTCAGGTGTTGAAAGCACAAATGAAACTTGGGAGCTTCATAGTGAAGAAAGTACTGCTGCAGTAGCYGAGCATCTCTTCAGGCCAGTGCGCGGGACCAAGTTGTGAGTGGAGAGATGCACCGATGTCTAAACACCTCCATCAGTAAATGCATTATCTATAAAATCTAATTCTTAAAATATAAAATAGCAAGTTCCCATTCAAAACGTGAGCACA
Source organism: Nothoprocta perdicaria (assembly GCF_003342845.1). Lineage (NCBI taxonomy): Eukaryota > Metazoa > Chordata > Aves > Tinamiformes > Tinamidae > Nothoprocta > Nothoprocta perdicaria. The sequence goes on along the minus strand of NW_020455498.1, from coordinate 694,791 downwards.
GAGCTCTCAGGGATGCAGTCAGAAACAGTGGGCTGTGTCTGGGATTACTGGCAGCAGGGTTACTGCCTTCAAGTCTTTCTCCAACCAGTGTTTGTTTTTGAAGTATTATCTGCCTGAGCATCTATGAAGAAGAACTAGGGTCAGCCTGTTTGTTTTCTTACCACTCTTTGGGATGGAATCTTAGATTTTTAGCATCATGCAGGGAATAGAAACAGTTCTGCTCTGGTTAAAGCTAGTGTTTGCTTTTAGAAAGAAATTTTAAAAGAGGGCAATAGTAACAAACACTGAAATGGGGGAATGTATCAAGGCCAAAGTAAGCTTACTTAATGTCTCTGTGGCCTAAACCCTAAATATAAACAAAACCCTTTCCATTCCTAATTTCTTCAGAGATAACTTATGAGACATTTAGGGACAATTAGAGAAGTATTTCAATTTCTCTAGCTTGTGGAGATGTATGAACTAGTCCCCAAATGCATTCTGAATTACGTTAGCTACTTCTGAAATTCTAGGAGAGCAGCTCGCTCAGCACAAACTCAGTAGTCCCCTTTGGAAGGGAATCAGAGTGCATCAGGTGTTTGGCAACACCCTGTGAAGGGGAGGTGGTACCTATGAAAGTGCAAATACAGAAAACAAGATGAGTGTCCAGGTTTGCTGCTGCTGTAATAGCAATTGGCCTGCATGCAGATCTCCCAGGTGTCTTACTAAGTGAGATAATGTTGGGATTATTCTGACATTGAATACAAAGCTAGAGTTACACCACAGCAAATTTACCTGCACCCTAAATTGAGAAAGGTAACAGATCCAGCTGAGAGGCCACTTAAAGATAGCAAGATTGGAGAGAAACAAATCTGTGGGGGGGAAATGGTGCTGTGGGTAAATGGAAAAGTGCATGGAAATGTATGCTGATTTAATAGATGCCTTATTAGAGAAGAACCCAGCCAAGCATGTTTTATCAGTGAGGTACCATAAAAAAAGAAGATAATCAGAAAATGAAGTTTTAAAAGCAGACCAATCTATTACTCTATTAGTAGCACCAACTATCATAGCAAAATAAGCCAAGCAAGCCAAGTGTAGATAGAACTAYGGCAATATTTTTATAAAGACTGTTCTGCTTACAACTTAGCAAACTGAAAAAAAAACTGTTTATTGGGCACTAGCACACAGTTACGGTAAGCCTGAACTTTTCACATCCCATTCATGAGTGATGGAATAGGACAGAAAGCCGATGTTTCATTTGCGGCTTGGTCCTATTCTATTGTATTTTATTATAATTGCTCTGGTTTGAGAGTGAAATTACTGATGAAGTGGCGCATGATTCCCATGTCAACATAAAACCTCTACAAACAGGGGTTTGGTCTCTAAAATACACACATCACAACACAGTATCCTATCATTTACATCTGAGAAGACATATCCAGTGTTTTGGTTGGCCATCCACTGCAAAGGAATAGCCAAGTTTCCRAAAGCTTCACTTTCCAAACTCCAAATGAGACTTCAAAAGTCGTAGAAATGCAATGCAGGATTATGAAGTCCTATACATACAATATCAAATCTTTCTAGAAGGAAAAACTGTGGGAGCAATTATTGTTATGCTAACTTTGACATAGTTTCAGGAAATTGCTAGTGATTTCTCATGGAGGCTTTAAAAATCTTTTCCATCTGTTCTTTTTGTTGGTTATTTTAAGGTGCATTTATAGTAAAACATCCACAATAAATTGTAGCTACAATATATAGATAATAATTTAAATATGCATTTTTCTCCAAAAGCTGTGTTTAAAGTAATGTGAATACTGACTCCCATGAAGAGGCATCCAAAGGACTGAGATTGACTGAAGGCTCCAAACARTAGTCTGGGAACCGAGAAAAGGAAAATTCACTTGGTTGATAGTTTCAAAATATGGAGCATGGTCTTTCTGGTCCATGCATATCTCAAAGCCTGGGAAAGAATTGAGCTTTACTTCACAGGGGCATATTTCAGCAAAACAGAATCCAATCCACAGCAATGCCTATCCCCAGAAAACTGATCAGCTATCCTCCTCAAATTAGGAGGCAGCACATCCTGTGGTAAGTACAGTATAGTTATTACAGATTTCTTATTAGCTAGCCAACATGCTGACGCTACGCAAAACACTCTCACTGCATTAAGTCTTCAGCTGTGGACCAGGTAAGGGTATACATTCCTCATGCTTACGTGGATGTCTGAGGGATCAGACACACCAGACATTTTCTTCAGCTGCTTTTCAGGATTGAAATGCATATAATATTTTTATGTAAGTGAAACAGTTGTGCAAATACTCACAGATTTAGGCTAGAGCCTTGAAAAGTCTATTAGGTCCACTTTTCAAGACAAAAGCAGCAACTACTAGATTGTTTCTTGAGTTACAATATCTTTCATAGTATATGCTGCCCCACGACATTCAACAAATTCTCATAATAGTAGTTTTACATTTTGAAATTTCAGAATTTTACTCTATAGATTATACCCCTGCATATAGATATATATAGGCAGACATAATGAAATTCAGCAGCGTAAACTCTTAATAAAACTTTGTTTTTTAATATAACAGAAATTCAAATGTAAGATGTTGTTATTCTTATTTAAAACACAACTTAGTTCAGGACTAGGTAATTATCATTTTTATCATATATCACATATCACCTGAAGTTCTCTAAGTAATTTACAAACATTGACATAATAAGTTTTTGAAAGTTTACTTCATTTTCTCCACTTGCAGAATGGGATAATGAACAGTTTCTGAAGAATATTCTTCAATTTCTTTTGAATATGGCAAYGATAATGAATATAAATGATATCTTGCTTTTGCCAGTCATGAACTTCAACATTCTGACCACTGGACATTATTGGAGACACCTAGATCAAAAACGTAAGGGTGTAACTAGAGCATTTGTCTTACTTTTACAGTGATTAAATGGTACAGGATCATGGCCAGCAGCATTTTGACTTATTTTTGTCATATCAACAATACCATACATAGCTGTTTTGACTTTAAAATTAGCATAAAGAAAAGGAAATTATTGTGTCCAAAAGTATGATCCTGAGAAAATTCTCATTTCTCTTTTTTTAGGGTGTGTTCAATCAAGTCTTTCAAAAAGTGAAAAGAACAGTATTCTAGTTTGTACAGAAGTCTGTAAAAAAATGCTGACACTTGGACATTATGAAGATGCATGGATAACCTTCTGCTTCTACGCAACACCACATTGGTTGAATTCCAACCATAGGTCAAGACTTAAGAAAACATTTAGAGTAGGAATGGCAGGTTGACAGCAATCTTCCTTGCACTATGGAGGATAAGCGTTGTTCCAGATGCCTGATTGACTGAAAACCAGACAATCACAAAATATAATTGAAATATAATTAGAATATTAAATATAATTAGAAGTTGGCTGGATCCTGAAGAAAATAATATTCTAGTCTCTCATAGTTTGTTATTTTACAGGGACATTTATACAAATGAAAAGTTGCATTCCCAGCCACTGCTCAGGACTAATGTCTTCAAGGATGTGTCCAGTTCCATGAGAGTGGGTTAGTTTCTCAKCCTCAGCTTCTTCTTATCCTCTGTCATCTCCAAATACAGAGGTCAGGCAAATTGTTATTTTTCTTTTTAGACACCAGATGCAAAKCTAGGCATGTTGCCATCTTCATGTAACCTTGAAAAGAAATAATAAAGATCTTCTGAGAAGAGCAAGAAGGGAGTTCAAAGGGCAGATAGCCTTCCAGTTGCATTTATGTCATGTTAYGAGGGCTCATCACCCTCACCAGAACTGAAAAAAAAAAGCATTGGCAGGTTTAGCAAATCACAGCTATGGGTAATTAGACTACCATCAAAGAGGGATAAATTGTTATTACTGCATTAATTGCTGAAGGAATGTCAGGAGACATCTCATTTGGCAGTAACACAAAACAACATAAGGGTAGCATCAGCTAGGTCAGAGAGTGATCTGTCTTCTCCTGAAAGCATGTGAGGAGCACCCAGACTCAGCAAATGGCTCTTGAGCTTGAGTTCACTCCGCTCTACTTAACTATAAATAAATATTAGACCAAGAGCAAAAGGATAGTGGAGGAAAGGTTTATTTGTTCCTGTGTGGGCTGCCAGGAAAAGCAGACATTTTTCTTCATGTGTTGTGAGAGGAGCCACATGGGACCAGATAAGGACAAGAGACCACTGCTATCAGTCTCTGAAGAAATGTAGTGTCAGAGTGTAGTTGATAAAGCACTGTTGATCTCAATTGCCTATTGCTGAAATTGATGGTGATAAAACTACTTTTCCAGAATAATATAACAAGCAAAAAAAAACCGTTTTTCTTTCTGTGTCAGCCTGGGGACTTGTTAGTGGTTTGTCCAGGTCATGGTAAAAGCAAGATGGAAGGTATACTTGAAAAATAAGTATGTTGAGTTCAGTGTGTTTTTGCATGTCCTACTCCTCATATGTCAATCTAGGGCACCAGTTAACGTGGTTAGTAGAGTTTAGGGACTTTTTTTTTAGGGACTTTCTTTTTTTTTCCTTCCTGGAAGAAGGATCCTGCTGATCTACACAGTAGAACTACACCAACAAAAACACACACACAGAGAAACCCCACAAGCAGTATGTATTCCACATTAGAAGCACAGCAAGTGACTATTGCAGCATGCAGTGCAGTACTTGCTTTGTTTCTATTTTAAGAGCGTTGAGTAAGTAATACTGAGTTGGGTTTGCTGGTGTACATGTGTTTGGAAAGCATCTGTTGGGAAACTGAATCTGTCTTAGTGATTATGCTCRTTAACTAACAGACCACTCAGCTGAGCTTCAAGCAGCAAGTATGATTACAGAGATCCAATTAACTTACTATTAAAAAACAGAGAGACATATCTGCACTGAAGCTAAAATAATGTTTACTGAAATGACAGGTCAGATTATTTGCTATTCCTTGCTTGCAAAATTTTTGATGCGTTGAACTTTGGACRAACATTCTATCTAATGATGCTTTAGTGAATTTGTCCTGAATGGTGTAGTTTTGTTTTGTTGGTGTTTTGTGATCACATGATTCAGTTGAAGCAAGCCATGTTTTTCAAGCAAGTTACTCGTAGTTCCCTGAGATGCTAATCCCATGAGTGGAGCACAGGGTTGCTATACTCCGTGCCTTGCTGCCTGTCTCTGGATGGGTTCATCCATCATAAATATATAAGCAGGACAGATCTGCAAGAACAGTTTTATGTCTCTCTAATTCCAGAACCCTTCACTGTTTGTCTGAGGTCATCAACACCTATTGCAGTTCCATAATAGGATTATGAGGCAGCACCAAGTTTCAGATCAGGACCCTCAAAGGAGATCAAGAGCATAAACAGCTGTATTTAGGCAGCTGAGGTCTGCAGTATCAGTTGTTCTTGACTGTTATATGGTCACATTATGGGTTTCACAGAACCACCACTRACTAAATGGTGCAAGCCCGTGGCTGTTTACAGTCCTAGGGAGCTTATTTTGGCCTTCCTGGCCCAAGTTAAAGAATACTGGCTTCTAACATAAGTAACTTGATCAAAGAGTGCCCATTGGTGATGAGTAGCTAGGACTAAACCCTTTCAAGACTGATTCTTTGTGTTATATCTTCTCTGGTGATGAAGATTCTGAATTACCTATTTTCCAGCAGTTTCTTTTCTAGCAGATCTTCTGTGCTTTAAATCCCCAAAGAGATTTTGACAAGACTCACATCTGATAGATCTGAACTTTGGTGATGAGTTTCACTTTGTTTTTTCTGTAAATCCTAAGCCTTCTCTGCTGAAGCTTTAAAGCTTCTAGACTATCTCTCTGTGTCCTTTCATCTTAAGAACTGTACATTGTCCACTGCTGGCTTGGCTGCTATCTTGAATGTGTTTCATTTGAGGACAGAAATCTGAGTTTTCCTCTTTTCTCAAGAAACCTGTGAGTGAGAAACAACTATCATACCTKAAGCTCGTCAGTATTCTTTTTAGGTTTGCCCCTGCTGAAAAGGATGTAGTCAGTTTTGTATATGAAAGTAATTAAATGCCAATCAATTTCTTTGTGCTTTTTTTTAAGGCATAAAATAAAGAATCTCAAATCATTCCATTCTGGAGAATTTATATAAACAACTGATTAAGTCAGTGRCTGCGAACATAGGAAACACTGCAGTGAGAAAAATAGGAATTTTTCTTTAGTATTCTAAATACAAGCTTACGGTTTATGTGTCTTAATTATATGCTTGTAATTTCCATGAAGTCTAATTAACCAGCCACTTGCAAACATTAACCCTTTCTAGATGGACTGGGCCTCAGCCCATCTTTTGCTATGGAGGAAACCAGAACAAAATGTCATGATGTGGATGTAGGGTCTTGTTACAATGATTATGCATAAAATAAATGTATTTGTTTTCCAGTGGTTAAAGTGGGTTTTGAAATACTATAATTACTTGTGGCTGAAAAACATTTCTGAAAGGATGTTTGGTCGCAAAGGAAGGCTATGTAGTCACATTRTTGTTATGGATTGTATGTACTGAAGAGTGTGAAGTATAACCTCTTCCTTAGCATATTAAAAATGTTCAGGCATAAAATACATTAATATTTTTCATTTTCCTACAATTTTAAATATTAAACATTGCTGAGACTCTCTTAGCCATTTTATTGTTAAATGGCATACAATGGAAAATTTTAATCTTTTCTACCAGAAATGTAACCTGGTAATGAAATATGGTATTATGGAATCAATATAAGAGGGTTAACCTAATATCATTAAACGGATAAGAATCATTCTAATACTCTGTCAAGCAGTAGAAGAACAGTGGAAATATTTTGTATAATGAAATATAGGAATAATAAAGTTCTTTGACAGACTTAAAGATTTAAATCTGTGAAACTGACCCACTAAAATGTCCTGTGTTTATTTGCTAAACAGCAATGGCTTATGAAGTTGCTCACTCCGACAGATAAAAAATCGCTTCACTAAAAAAAGCTTTTGTTTTTTTCTGAACTGACTCACCAGAGAGAGGAGAATTTTGAAGGATGGGATGGGAAGTCAAGCAACAGATTTTTTATTAAATTTTGGCAGATAAAAGCCATGGAACTGTCCATAAATAATTTCTACTGCCAGAATTATTTGTTTTAATTAAAACAGACAATTCCAATTCCCTTGGAGTCAGCAGTATGAATAGTAAGGACAAGAATCTGTAGCACATTGAGGCATAAACTGAATGGAGACTTCAGAATCACTGAAGTAAAATTCAGTAGATAAACATAGCTAAAATGAAAAACCTAAAGGAATAAATATTTTAAAATAACTGAGTAAGTATCATTAGCTTTTCTTTTAAACACTGTCTTATATAGATCTTCATAGTATATATACGGGACTGACTATTGGACTTTGTGATCTTCTGTCATCCCTTGCTAAGGATGTGATCATTTAGCTTCCATGAAATTAGATTTCAAGTCAATGACCCGACAAAACAAAATTCTAACCTAGAATTTTAAAAGGGAATCTGAGAGTTTGAAGACTTGTATAGTCTTCTAACCAGTGGCATGATGTACAGTGGTTATGTGTCATGCAGTGAACTTGCCATGTTTTCTTTGCTGCCAGAAAGGACTTCCTTTATTCAAAGTATTCTCATAACAACTAAAACCCTGTAATTTGGAAAAGGATGTACTGCCATTGCAAAGCATCAGAGAAGCCAAGTATGAGATTCAAATGCAAAAGCACACCAGTACCAATGAGGAAAGGACTGTCAACCAAGAAAGCAGAAAGTAGAAAAATTAGGAGTTAGAACCTTCAGAAGTGAAAAGCCCAAGTCACACCATGTACAGGTGGACATGTACTTTAATTCTGGCCCCTCTTCCATTTGATGATGATAAGAACAACCCATTTTTATTTCTTGATGAAGAAACTGAGAAAAAAAAACAAAAGACCAAAGATCCCTTGAGCACCTCAGAGGTCTCTTGGCTGAATGGTCTAGAAAGCTGTATGGGATATATGAGAGATGCATCAGCTGAGCCTGTAAGGCTCATCCACTTGCACAAAGAGAGACCTCCCAAAGCAATGGACTGCGTAAGACACTGCTCCTGCATCAGGAGGAGCAGTGCATGAGAGCTTGTAACAGGCCAGTGCTCTTTTTTCCGAGCCTTGGCTCATACAAATGTAGGAGCCAGAGATGATGCAGAGATTGTGAAGGATGGCATTAAGAAGGGGATCCCATGTGATATTTCAGGGAATTTAAGAGAAAGCTGCTGTTGGACCAGCCTTTATGCAGGCCTTCTGTTAGACACTGAGTCAGCTGCCAAGGGACTTTGTTATGCATTCAGACAGGAACTCAACAGCCAACTCACACACCTTACTCAGAAATATGGAAAGCTTCATTTCACTCTTAACTCTGGGCACTTAGTGGATTACTTTTTCTTAGCAAATAGTTTAACATGACCCTCATTGTAGGAGAAGGGGAAGACAGCAACGTTTTCATCTATAAAACAAAAAATCCTTCCAGTGATACCAGAGCAGAGAAGATTACAGCCCCAATAGCAACACCTGCTCACACCCGAAGCCCTTAGTTATGACTGAACTGCTCAACAACTATCCTTCAGCCAGATGCTTCCTACCATGTTTGTCATCCCACCCAGAGAAGCCCAGTTCTGATGGACATATGGCTTTGAAGTCTTCTTTTTTGACCCAGTTGCACTGCGTTGAGGGGAGAAGTTCTCCACAGGCCGTTTAGACCTGCTACTGCTCAGCTTTCTTGCCACAGGATTCCCCACGGGCTGATGGTTTTCACCATGGCTGCCTATTTTGCCTACTGACTGTTTGCAGAAGACTGGCTGGCTTTCTGTGACCTCTAGTAGTCAATCTCTCTAGCCATGCCAGATGAGGTGGACCTCACAGCAGCCTATTTCAGTGATTGACTGGCTTAAAGAGGCTGCAGTGACGTGCAGGAGCCACACAGAGTCCTTGCCACATAAAAAATAAAGGCTTCCTAAACAGAGTCTCCTCTTTTTGAAAAAAATCCTTCATTGTCTAGCATTTCTGTAGTCTAAGACTGTAGCCTCTAATTAGGACCATCCACTCGGGGCATGTCATACACAGCAGAGTTGCCTATGGTTTTCCCCACAGGGATATAAATGTCCACRTTTCCCCACCTTTAAGAACTCAGTTGTTTTTAATTGAAATGTCCTAAAATATGGTAGTATTGGGACATGCATTAGATATGTGTAGAGCCACCTTTCCCCTTAGCCCTCTGCATGCTCCTCCAGGAGATGGCCAGGCCTCAGCAGAAACCAGAGGCATCTGTCAACTGCGCGGGCTCTTCAAGAGGAGCTGCTCTGCCTTGCTTCAGGACGGCTGACAATCCCTTGCAAGACCAAAGATCAGTTAAGCCTTAAGCCAGCTGTTCTGAAAGAAAATAACATGTAGGTGTTAGATACAAAGTTTTTTTTGTTTTGTTTTTTAAAGATATTTTGAGTAATGAACAAAACAAAACAAAACAAAGAATGTATTTTTGGAAAGACTTATATGCACATACACAAAGACACTCAGGTTAATTGTTATCTTTGAAAACAAGGTATATACAGCATATGCTTGGCTGTATTTTCTGTACCTTTTTCCTGCATAATAACCTTAAATAAAAGCCTGAAGGTAAAATTAGTTCATGGTAAAGGGAAGGGAAAGGGAAGAACAATGCAAGTCTTGGGCAACTGTCAGAGCCACAGGAATTGCTCCAATGAAGCCAAGACRGTCTGAAGACTGTAGAAGAGCTACCATCTCAATTTATTGTGCTTGGTGAAAGCAACATTGGCAACAGAGAAATTAGGGGATCCTTTCCTAAACATGTAACCACAGAAAATGACTGTATAGATAATTTTATTGGGAGAAAAGAGCAGCAAAAAAGCAGACTTTCCAATAAAATGAATAGAAAAAAAAAAGCTAGCCTTTAATGTAAATCTTTGTTTTATGAGCTTTAGTCATAAATGCAGACACCTTAACGATTACTATGATTTTCCTTTTGAGAGGTAGAGGAAGGGGGCTGCATGTATTTAAAGAATTTCAAGATTAATTTTAGAAATACTTATTGTCTTAGTGACCAATGTGACTGCCTCTTTGCTGTGTTTTTTGTTTTTGTAGAGCTAAAAATAATTTAATTGGCTTGTGTTAGCAAGAAATGTTTGGCTTTTCCTCTGTGCTGCCATGTGGCATAGTCTGGTATGTGGGTTTTTAATGGCCCACGTAGTTTGTGCTTTGTCCCCACAGTATCATCAGTGCCACACGCTCCAGTGTTCCCTTATGTTTGTACAAGAAGATGAAACCTCTGGTCACTGTAGCCTTTCTTTTAATATCCCTTCCACCTGTTGAACCACAGTCAAGCTTAGATAATGCAGCTTTCTAACGTTGTCTACTGTTTCAGCAGTAAAAACAACGTGGGATCAAACCCAGCCAAGGTGTGCCTAGTCCTTTTATCAGTCACAAAACTATATGCTGCAGGACTGCCACATGAGGCAGGACAAGTAGGCTTGTGGAGATGGGTTACCCTTTAGGGTCTATGAGGAGATGGGCTGTGTGAAAAAGTGATCTTTCCTCATGCCAGGCGATAACTCTAGAGCTGAAGAAATAAAAATATCTTAGGTCACTTTGATGCTTCTGTGAGTTTCTCTTTTATTAATATATCAGTACTCCTCCCTGGATATCAGAGGCCTCATCTTCATATATCARGGAAAAAGAAAAAAGAAAAAAAGAAGGACATTTGTATAGAGAACAGGCTTCCAGTATCTGAGCTTTAGAAGATTTATGGACAAAAGAAGCTGCATGACTCTGTTGCTGAGTTATTGTTCATTCCAAATAATGAGAGTGAGAAATTGAATAAGAGTTGCTGGCTTACACTGCCATCTGTAAATCTTCTAATTTATTGTAGCAGCATTTGAAATTATATAGTTGACACTACAGGTCTCTAATCAGCTAACCTCTTGGACACAGGAGGGAAGAAAGGCAGGGAGAGGGAGGAAAGAGGAAAGATCACTCACCCTGTAGTCATATATTACCTGACATTTTAATTCTAGTTGGTGTGAGTCAGTTTGTATATCAAAGTTTAAAGAGCAAGGCAGGATGTGTCTCAGACTGGAATATATGAAACAGAGTTTTGTAGRCTCTTATATGGTGTCACTGGTTTGTGGATGCTAGCTATTTATATTGACTGATCAGTCTGGTGCTTCCATGTTTTGGTTTCTAATAATCTGTCTTCCCATGGGTTTTATTGACCCAGCCTTATTCAAGAAACAGCTTTCAGTTCTCTTCTTTCAGTTCTCCCAGGATGACCTGGCAGAGCCAGTTGTGTTACTGGATCCGCTAATGTAATGGTCTCAAATTTCAGAGTTTATACAGAGTATAAAACATGCCTTTAGAAAAGCAAAGCTAATGATATATTGTCAAAATTCTTGCTTTCGCTGTATTACCTATAGGTATTATGGATCATTTGCATCAGCATTTCTGAGCAAGGACTGTATAGGAAGATTATGAAGAGTATGAAACCTTCCATTCTATTGCTGCAACATCCCTCCCCCTCTATAGTTCAGTAAAACTCTCCTTGCAGAAGAGGATTTATGGCTCTTCAAAGACCCTCTGTCTGATGCAGTTCAAGCTCCTGCTGCTCACAAGCTTCCATCATGTCCAAATGAACAGACAGTAAGACTTTTACTGTAACCAGTACGACCACATAAAATTTGCTCATTCTAATGATGATCCTTATGTCAAAATCCTTTCAAATTTTTCGCTTACAACTTAAAAAGCTCTAGCCATGTCCTTCCACAGGACATTTTGTCCTGTCAAATGAACAATAGAAAAACTAGTCCAGTCTGGTCTCTGTCTTCCATGAACATCTTAAAGCACAGATTGATGTGTAGATAATCAAAGTTCAAGGAAGATTTTGCTTTGCTCTTTGTCCATGACCACCGTTTGTCTGCTTCGAGGAGGTGCAGCTATGAAGCTCCACCCCAACAGCATACGTCAAGTTGTCTCTGCTGATGGATAAAACTGTGGATATCTATTGAACTATTCCATTGGCCCCTTATGATTTTACTGCACCTTGAAAGACGTTTTAAAAACATTCGTAATTCAGTCACATACATTTCATAAATCAGTCATTTAACAATATCCATGCTGAATTTGCTCTGTGCTTTATCCTAAGTTTCCTAAGTTTTTGTTTGTTTGTTTGTTTTATGGTGTATGTACAGTAACTACCAGCATACTCAGAGCTGGCAGGGTACCAATAGCTAGAGGAAATATTAATCTCTCAAGATAAGATATGAGCTATGGATCTGACTCAGGAACCAAACTTCAGAGTGAACATTACAATGTGGCTATGAACCAGGGTATAAAAGCCACCATAACCAACTGATTAATGTCCCTGAAGGATGAAAATTATGATAATTGCATGTTAGTATGGCCTCTACAGCCATAGGAAATCTGTGGTAAAGAACAAACTGAAAAGCTAGCACAAAAACACTCTCAGTATCTCCAAATAAGTGTCAGATTTTGACGAGAACATAAAGAAGTAGTTTCTTCAAACCTATTGTTTACCTATTTTGGTGTCCTGATGCAGAGGAAGGCCAAAAGCCATAGCTGATAATTATGAGAGGGCATATTATCTACAATTCGTATCTCCCTGTCCCAAGAGGTGAGGGGAACATGTTTGAGCTGCAACTAGGGACCAAATAGCCATTACTACCACCACCAATGCAGTCCAGTGGCACTCCATGCTGAAGGGATTCAGACGGGATTCAGCTGGAGCTGGGGGAGAGGGAGGTGACCATGTCTGTTCTACAGCCCTGGAGTCTTTGGCTGTTGAGGGGATGTGCTAAGGCATGACATAGTCTTTAAATGGTTCTAAAAACATCTTGAGCCATCCTGTAAAGGTTTTGAAGTCAGACGATTTTGGGGTTTTAAACAGTAAGGAGATGGGTTACACAGTGTTCCCTGAATTCTATATAAACTTATGCTATGCTCACAGCTGTCATGGTTTCAGGAGAGGAAATGGAAGATGGGAGGGAACAGCTTTGCCAGTTGGTAAATCTCTAGGCATTTTTAATGGGGTACTGCTGTCAGTTTTGGGGCACTGTCTTTGCCTGATTGTCTGGAGGCCAGTCCTTTCTATACCTGTTGAAGACTTGTGGCATATTACAGATTCTTTTCTTAAAATGCCCAACTCCAGCCAGTCCAGTTTCTTCTGACAATCTTGAGGAAAAAAAACAAATTCCAAAGCAGCAGGGCAGACAGAAAGATAATGTCTTTCTCAGGATGAAATCGCATCATCAATTAACAGCAATTTTAGCCAATGGGCGGTCATCTTAATCAGCAATCAGGGTGCTTCCTGTGGCAGATTAGGCCACTTGTAGGAGACCTGTCTCCCTTCAGCTTTTTGGGTTAGAAGCTGATGCCTTCTGACACTCCTCGCAGTGTTTTGTTTATGTTTGAAGCAAGAGGCGAGAGGAACGTGACCAGTGGCCCAAGGGATTCCCTGGGTTGCAGCCGCAGCAGCAACCATTTGTTTTCTTTTGACAGCCTGTGGAGGCCTTGAAGGCAGCTCAAATCCACCAGTTTACTACAAGCTACAAACCACAACCCCTCTCTACTGTTTTACAACATATACCTGATGGGAATACAAACTCTGGAGGCCTTAGTTCTACTCTTTGAGCTCTCTCTTACATCTCACTTTTTTTCTTTTTTTTAATCCAGGATTTGCCCACAGCAGCTTGCTTGGACTTTGGGATCCCCAAAACTACTAGTGGTAGCCCCAGTTCCACCCCTCTTTGTGGGCAGCTGGAGAAAGAGGTTTTCAGAGGCATTCAATAAAATGGACTACCACAAAGGGTCTGCAGAAAATCCTTGATCCCTTCTTACCAGTGTCACAACTATGAACCATGTTGTATAGAGGATATTTCACTCCTGAACTTCTCCATGATATTACTGTTTTCCATTTCATAAAGCAACTTCCTAAAAAGCAGAGATATATAGAATTTAAGTGGCTTTGAATCCTTCCACATCTGGTATCTGATCTCTCAGTTTTTGTGAAGGATTGGGAGTTTCCTACGGGCTGCCTGGTGGAGAGCCATCTCCTCCAAACTCTGCAGACCAATACTTGGGTCAGCAGCGGTTTCCCAGCTCTACACAAGGCTCTCCCCAGCCTAGGCAACCAAACTGAAAGAATAGTTACTGTACAGGCCTGGAAAGCCATGACAGGGAAGGTGTCTTTTCAAGATAATTTAGATGGCAGAAAGATGACCCCCCCACGCTTGAATTGTGGTACGTGATTTCTGTTACTTTAAAGAGCCGAAACTCTTACAAAATGACTGAAAGGATATGAGGACACCTTAAATGATACATCATGCAGGGAAACAAGGGTACAATGTGAAATAGCCCTTTCAGAGGGCTACAAGCACAGAGTTCAGGAGGTGGGGAGAAAAAGAGAGATACTTTCTGCTCAGGACTTTATCATAAACAGGTAGTTCTGAAAACCCTTCTGCAGCAGCGCACAGCTAAAAACACAATATTATTTCTAGAAACCACCCATGGCCTCAGTGCTGAAAGATGCGGAGGGGCCTCAGTATGAGGAACATCAAGTTCTCATGTTCCAGTCTGCGGTTTCCTTGCACCTTCCCATTTTGGCATAAGTTTGCAAAGTCACTCTCCATTTTTAATATTTAAATATTAGCTGATGAACCAAGAATATTCTCAGGAAAGGGAGTAGCTACAATTCCAATGGACATAGCTGGAAGGTGGGAAAGCAATGTGGTTGTATATCTCAGGGCAAATGGGGCAATAAACTACATGAGCCAGGAAATCCATTTTTGCCTCCTTCAGAGAATAGGTCTTATTGCTTCAAACTATAAAGATGTTGGTTAAAACTAGGTGATTCATGTTGATTCACTACATCAAAAAAGAAACAAAAAAAACCCACCCTTTCTGACCAAATTCTTTAGTGGGCAGGAGAACCTTTGTTGAAAGCAAAACAAAAAAAACACAACATGCACATATTCACACACGCTTAAAAGTTACTGTTTTTTCCCTGGAAAATGTGGTTTCTCTAATTGAGGGTTGTAAAAAAGAAAAAACCTTTTCAAGCATCCCACTCAATTAGTCATTTCAGGGTGGGTCAGTCTTATCATGTCACGTGATGTCCAGTAATGGTGATGCAATAAAACAAATGCTGTCCAAAATTCATGCCATCAATCAGCAGCAAAACTATTCAGATTAAACCACCATCCTTTTCTAGAAATTCCAAAACATCCCATTTCCTTGGGGCACTTTTTTTTAATAGTCTTGTCTTCCCAAACAGTCTGGTGAGGAATTAAATGTGTGCTGATTTCTTCAACAGCACATGACAAGAGTAAGGCTCAGACTACTGGGAACCTATCTAAGCTAAAATCCTTCTTGGTTACATAATGATCCTGGTTACAGGGTCATTACACCTTCTGGGAAGAAGAGGTAGGAAAAATAAAATCTCCACATATTGATTACTGCCAGGCTACTGATATTGTCATACTAAAATCTCCTATTGAGACAATATCAGTCTGCTTAGTCTCTCAGAACCTGTATTATCCTCGGAAGTCTTTACCAAATGGAAGAAAGGATTGAGAAATGTAGAATTTCAATATAAAATTGAAAGAAGGTTGATGACAAAGCATATTAATTCTCTTTCTGTTTTGCACATTTCTTATTTAGCTGATATCTGGGTATATAGAAAAGGAAAGGTAATAAGCTGGACTGTCAAAGTTATTAGCTAATTTATTTAAATGTGTTTTATTTAAATACCCTTCACGATAAAGAGTTTGATTTCAAGGAACTAATTTAAAGCAGCTTTTATCCAATGAATGAGAGAAAGATCAATAAAAATGTTACACAAGTTTGGCTTTTTTTTTGCCACAGAGTGAAATAATGTTAGCAGTATACGAAGAAAACACCAGCATACAATCAGAATGACTAACACCAAGCATAGCAGTTTCTGTAAATCAAACTTCATGAATAAGTGATAAGATTTTTTTTATGGTGAGTCTGGTTTTACTTGAAAAAAAGGAGCAGTATTTCTGCTGGAAAATGAAATGTTCATGTTATTTATGACTGAAACTTTTATTCATTCTCCCGATGCCAAAAACATACCTACAGCAACACTATTATCTTCCTTTAAGCAAACACTTTATTGAGGTATGTGTTCTGCYAAACTGTGGATGAGTTTTCTATCTTATAATTAAGGTTCTCTAAAAACTTCTGAAGTTACTTTGGATATCTAATTAGGCTCTAACAGGAAGGAAAAAAATGCTCCAATTGCACTTGTAACATTTATACACACGCATTTTATAGCTAAAGGTCTTAGTATCAAAGACAATTTTTATTATATAATTAATGTCCTAAGTAAAAACCCAACTGTAGCCAAAAGACAAGACATGATGGCACTGGTAATGAAGCAAGCACAATTGTGGGAAGACATTACTGCTGTTGTCCACAACTGATCCATGTAGACATGTGCCTATTAACCCCTAGAAGTTTACTCAACAACTATAAAGCATACACATCCAAGAATTTAAGTGAGCTAAACACAGAACCAGTCACAACTGACATGAGTTACTTAGATGAATGACTGAATTATTCCAGGTCTTAAGCTCCATGCTATAGTAAACTTCATAATCTTTTGCTGTAAGCAGCTATGATGACCCAGGAAGGCTGAGGTGTCAGAAGCTTATGGCAAGACCCTTCTCTTTGTCCTACAGCATGTGATGATGCAAGCAAGTGGTTTGTGGGAAACAGTCCAGGAATACAAAACGTTTTGAGGGATCTCCAAATGCCGGCTTGGAAGGATGTCATGGGAATTAGACTGGAAAAAGGCCTGGGGTAAACAGCAGCAGTGGCTAATGAAGGAAAAACTTTAGAGAAGTTAAATTTGGGGCAATACAGCGTTTGGCCTGAGTAAGTGAAAGAAACTTCTGGCAGGTTTTCAGCTCAGGAGTAGTTGAGGAAGCCTAATTTGCAATAGCCCATCAGTGAGGTTTGTTTAAGGACTGAGGGCTGGTAAAGGAAACCATAATGAAACCATTGCTGTTAGTGGAAAGACACCTTTCCAAAGTTGTCAAGTTTTTCCAGAAACAAATGTTCAAAAAAGCCTTAGCAAGGCTTGCAGGAGACCTACAAAATTACTATTTATGAATTTTAATCCATATGTTACTTATTCTTGCTCTTTGTTTGTAAATACTTGGCCAGCTGTTGGGTTTAGTGTTCAGTCCTTTCTGTGCCACCATGAGTAGGAGCAGCTGATAGATGAAGACTGAGTCTCTGATGTAGCCATAGCCTAGACCATGAGAGCTAGCTCGACCATGAGGTCCTAGCAGGGCACATCAGAGCAACTAAGCAGAAGGCAGCATTGGCCCAAGGAAGTTGCTTAGCTGAGCTGGGACTGCTGGGGATACAAGTGACTTTGAGGAGAGAAAGAGCAGTAACTGAGATCTGTCAAGTGAAGTTTGAGAGAAAATGGAAAAATAAAGGTCTTTCCCTCAAAAACAAAAACTTCAGAACAAATACTTGAATATCACCTGCACAAGAAATTGAAATAACTTATCATAGTCAGCAGTGAATATACAATGTGTGTGAAGCTTAAAGGCACCATWATATTATAGATCACAGGTTTTGTCAGCAAAAGCAAAGATATGCAATGCAGTGATATTTAAGTTGAAGAAAGAACACATTTTATGAATTTTTTTTATTGTTTACGTTTTTTTTGAGAAGCAGGTTAGCTTCATTACACAGTAATGCCTCATACATTTACTTAGGTGAATATATTAAGTAAATACAGAACAAAAAAGACCTCATTCTTCTTGAAGAGGCATTAGTATGAAATTTGCAAAAAAAGTGGAGCAGTTTTACAAATGCCCCGTGTTATAGTGAACCATGTTGTAGCAGCATCCTACATGCTTAAGCAAGGGCCTCTATATACGCTACCTATTAATATGAGTTTCGCAATTAAAAGAATATATTGCATGAAACGAAGGAATAATACTGGAACAATTTATTTTTAGATGCTTCTGTATCAAAATGATTAAACTCTTAGATTGGAAACTGACAATAAGTTGTGTGAGATCAGCAATGGCAATGTCCATTCTACTTGTTTCTCTGTGATATTTCATAATCTTTTTAACATCCCTGCCTTCAATGTTATGAGTACAAAGAACATTCTGGAGAAGTCTTGGAATCAAGAAACATTCTATTAGGTAATTTCGCGAAAAAAAAACAATAGGACTGCGAGTAAAAGAACTGCTTTTCTAGGTTTAAAAATAGCCAGTGTTAACAGGTCTCTAATCTTGCACAGATTTGTCACTTGACAATGTAGTCCTAAAATAGAGAACTAAACATTTGCATTTTGATGTTTCCATTCCTTAATAATTGAAACTCCTTGCCAAGCATAAGGAAATTTAAATTTCAGAGATGTGCTGATGCTGTGTCAAAGAATCCATCATTTTCCAATTGATGATGTCCTGGAACAATGACTGCCAGAATCTYGATGGGAGGCTCTGAAGGCATATTTTGTATAACAGAAGGCAGAGTCAAACTTATTTTGTATAGTTTTTCAGCATGATTAGATTTTCCAGTGCCTGTTACTTGCTCAGAAAAAATCATGGCTGTCTCATCTTCCTTTCCATATTTCCAGTGTTGCATTATTCATTACCCATTCTCATTTGCAAGGTTTTTTGGTTGCTGATGTTTATCAGTTTTTGCATATGGTAAGTGTTAGCCAGTGACCTTTTTGTGGATTAAATTACCCATCTGTGACTTCTGTGTGCTGATCATCAGAAAGGACTCATAGAGTCCTTCAGGTAGGAAGGTACCATAAGAAGTCTTTAATCCAAAATTATGCTTAAAGCAGGATTAGTGCTGAATTCAGACTGATTTTGTCTTGAAAATCTCCGAGAATGGCCACCTCTTCTCAATAATCTCCCCCTCCATTCTAGGAGAGCGCTCGGTCTGGTCCTGTACCAGGTGCCATGTCCATTTGATTTTGCCATTGGACTTGATCTGGGTGGCTCCACAGAAGCAAGCGTTAGATAGAGAAWCATTCAAAGATTTCCTTTACCTTTGGGTCACACTTTCCCTTGATTTCACATCATTGTTCCAGTTAGTTGCCCAATGAAAGGTTGTCTTGTGAAGGGTTAGCAAAGACCTACAGATTCTTCCTGATGACCTAAGGAGTTATTTTTTAAGATGAGCAGATTATAGAAGGGTGCTAATGTGTGATAGTCACAGTAGCAGCATACCATATCTGAATCCTAGATAGGAGAATAAAAGAATCACAGAGCCAGAAATAAATACAACCTCTATCATCCATCTGCTAAAATTGATTTCTGCTTCTGTTCCCCCCTCCTGGAGCTGTGGACTTGGATGGACAAAGGARGAAACCTTCCCTTCCCAGAAATTTTAACCAAGCCGGACCAATTTCTGGGATACAGCTTGAGTGGCTGACACTGGTGGGAAAGATAATCAGTGCAAGGTTGAATGCTTCACTTCACTGACTCAGACATTGCTCAGTTAATGTTATGTCCAGTACTTGCAAGATCCCAGCACAACCCTTGTGGCTTTCCCCATTGGTTTACTTCACTGGATATCAGTTCCTGTAAGGCCAAAGTGCAAACAAGAGAGGATAGTCATAGTAAGAACAGTAGCAAATTGTACAAATGGAAACTGAGCAGAAGCTCTATTACAAAATAAAGCAAAGAAGTCATAAGCTAGTCATGAATAAATTTAATTTGGAAAGTAGAAGATGTCTAGCTGTTAGAAGAGTGAGATCTTGCAACAACCTTCTAATACGAGCAGCAGGAAGYAAAAGAATGTGACTAAGATGGAGCAATCTAGATTTGTAAAAGAGAAGTGCAGTAATAAGAAGATTAACTGTAATAGCAGAGGCCTAGTCCTGGTGTTCTAAGAAATGCATTCCTGATCCCTAGAAAAGGTGAGTTTAAGAAAGCTGCTCATTCATGTAGCATAAAACAGGCATATTTTTTTCCATATTCTAGAGATCTATTATAACAGGCGCCTTCAATGTGAGTAAGTGAGGAAAGAACGCTTCAAATAAAGAGTACTTAAACACAACAAAGAATCAGTCCACTCTGCATTTTTGCTTTTTTAATTTGACTTGTGGTTAATGAAGGCCTGGGAACATTCTCCTCGCCCAATTAAGCATCAGTCTGACAAAATGTTTTAAGAGTTATACTTTTGGGTTTCTTTGGGGTTTTCTTACAAAAAAAGAGAAAGAAAACCTTTTCAAAGCAGATGTACTTCCTTTATTTGCTACTGAGTAAA
The DNA here is from genome assembly GCF_003342845.1 of Nothoprocta perdicaria. Lineage (NCBI taxonomy): Eukaryota > Metazoa > Chordata > Aves > Tinamiformes > Tinamidae > Nothoprocta > Nothoprocta perdicaria. Next base: position 674,482 of record NW_020455498.1, on the reverse strand, counting down.
CATGTCCTGAATTTTTGGGGTTTACGGTTTGTTTTTTTCTTGACCTGTTTGTGCCACAACAGCCACTAGCATCTAAAACACATCTGCTGCTTTCATTTTGGCTCATGCATACATATGAAATACACAAATGTAAATGTTAAAAATATGACTGCCRGAGAAATTACCCTCTCCTCTCTTATTGCGAGCCATGGCCTACCTCAAGTTGCATCACAGTGGCCTCCTCTTCATCCAGATGAAATTAATATCCCATGGGAGAAAAGATTCTAGAAAACTGTACTCAAAGCAGTCATCTATGTCTGCTGTCAAAGCAAAGGGAAGCATCATGTAGAGTTTCACAGCAGTTTAGTGGAGACCAGGGGAGTCTGGTATTATGCAACAATGTCATTAATGACCTGTTGATAGAATAAAGTATTGTGTTAAATGTGCAGAGGATGCCAAGCTGGGAAGAAAGACAAGGTTAGAATTCAAAGTGATCTTGCCACACTGGAGATCTCTGGTGGAAACAAAACCAAAAACTTTTCAACAAAGACAAGTATGAGGTTCACCAACACTGAGGAATAGCAACTTGCTCGGCAACTTGTCAGTAGGAAAGGAACTACAAGCAGAACAGAACATGAGTCAACAATGTTATAGTGCTACAAGAAAAGCAAGAACTGGGTTGTATACACAAGACAAAACCCTGTAAGAAACACAGATGGAAAAATCTAACCCTTTAGTTACAACATAGCATCGTCTGGAGCTCTGTATCTAGCTCGGCATACTGTMCATTAAGAAGGACATAACTGCTTGGAAAGAACCCAAAGAAGAATGAGCAAGATCAAAAACCTAGAAAATAGAGCCTATGAAGAAAGAATGAATTTACTCATATTTAGGCAGGAGAAGGGAGGTCTTAGTGGAACTTCAGATTTCTCAAAATATGAAAGACTGACGCATGGTGGTGAATGGAATAATCTTTTCTCTCTGTGCMTAGAGTAGGGTAAATGACTGTGAGCTAAAGAACACCTCTATTATCAAGGTAAGCCATGCATGGAATAGGCTATCTGAGGAGACAGTGAAGTCTTTGTTAAATGGATGAAGATTCAAAGCTATTTTAAAAATGAGCCCACACCACTTTGAAAAAACTAAAGCTTCACAGTATTTCCTGTCTGCCTGGAAATGTGTGGACAGTTTTTCTGTGGGGAGATGAAGCTACACATCTTCTGAAAGTTGCCAAAAAATAAAGGTTTAATGCTTACGATCAAATGCCAACAATGAGAAGTTATTATGTTAGTGTCTGGTTTAGTCTTCCTTAACACTGGGCCAGGAAAGCATTTATTCTACGTATCTTAAAATGCTGCATTTTTCCCTTAAAATACGGAAAGAGTAACGATGGAGGAGATTTGGAGCATAGTTTGGGGAGTTTCATGTCTTAAGACACATGTAAAACAGGAAAGCTTCCACAAAAGAGCCCAGAATTAACCAGAAATCAGGTCTGCAGGTAATCTCAGGGGCTGTAATCAAGCACAGTATGAATATGAAGGCTTTGGTGTGCCTGAGCCCTTTGCAGATCCCTCTCAGGCATATCCTGACAACTGAGCCAGCCAGAGTGTTATAGGGGAAAATACAGGATCTGAAACAGTGGTGTGAATCCTGTGACTGTCTGATGAGAGATTACAGTGTGTGKCTAGAGCCAGTCCTAGCATTGCTTCAAGGTCTGGAGAGCTGCTGACTTGAAGGCTTTGTTTGGTGAGTCCATCCTGAAGTATGAAAGGACAGAGACATGGTCCTTTTGCTTTAACTCTGAAGAACTCCCATAACATACCTTCTGGGATGTGTTTTAATATGCATTGAGACACCATCTCTGGAAAAAATATTGAAAGCACATATGCAATAACATGTAACAGCGTTTCTGATGAAATAATATTTGATAATGCCTTGCAATGAACGGCAAATGTCTAAAAACTCAGAGGAGCTGATATAAAGCATAACACTAGGTTTGCTCTTTAATAGCTTTTGGTTAAATGTTATTCTCATGCTGCAAATATCTTGTGTTGTTTTATACTGTTTTGGTGTTTTGCTACTCATGAAATGTTTCACTGAGAACTGGAATTGTGGCTTTGTTGAAAACTGACAACAAACATTTACTTACCAAGGYTTTACATGGGGTAGCCCTGAAGTTTAACCTCTGTAAAACCTTGCGACAAGCCCTGATCGGAGAGAACCCAACCAGAGCTTCAACAGAAATTTGCTCTAAGATACAGCAACACAGAAGGGTGGGCTTCATCCACAGAATTGTACTGTTCCAGAATCTTACTAGTCCATTACATGACAGTGGACCACTATAAAACCGATAAAATAAATCTTCTCTGTCACTACCTACTGCCAATTTCATTCTCAGCAGAATCAGTGAACAAAACCCTGCATGGGAAGGTAATATTGAAGTTGTCAAGACAGTAAAGATCTAACAGCTTTATAGAGTTGCATAAGCAGGATTTTGAATAAGAGTTCTGGGTTGAGAAGGCATACAAACCCTTGGAATGCTTTCATTGCAACCAGATGGGACATGAGACAAAGGAAATGTCAAGTGGGAAAACAGCAAGCGAATGGGGTCAAATATCAACCACTGAGGTGGCAACATCTGGGTGTTTAGTAAGTCAGTGTAGGAAGAAATTGAGAGGTCTCTCTAAAGACTTTAAAAGACTGCTTTAATTTTTAAGTTGAAGAAATGCATAGATGATGGGAAAAATTGTTCATTACTTAGACTTACCTTATTTCCCTGACAAATCCRGGAAGATTTTGTTATCTGTACAGCCATTATTTCAATGATCAACACCTTCTATATTTGAGTGTTGAGATTTTCCATCTGTTTGATGATTACCAGGGTGAGGCTGACAAGTCTGTCTTTYGGCTCCATAACTCATGATATCTCCTAGACCTTAACCTGACAAATGTTTTCTTTTCCAACTACTTTCCTCAGAGAAGTGAAAGTAGAAAAATAGAAAACATGATTTGTAGTATCAGAAATGAGTTGAATAAACTTACACTTACTAATTTAAGAAATCCTTATTTCATAAAATTCTGTGATCAGAAATATGAGATTATGTGGAAGTTCTAGTTCTCCATTTGACTCAGCTTACACTGTTGCAGTCAGGACTTGGAAACTGCAAAAACTCTCACGTATTAAATGACATTTGCTATTGACATTATTCTCCTAACTTAAGATGTGTTGCCAGTTGATTTCATCAGCCTGAATACTGCGAGTGTCACGTTAACAACAAACAAAAGAATTATGGTGTCAAGTGTATAATCTTCCAGATATGTTTGGCATAATTCTATTTCATGTAAATTTTTGCACTTGCTGCACTGCCGTTTTTTGAGGAGTTCTTTATATATGAAAGATAAGATATCCCTTTTTTAACTGAAAAAAAAAATGTACAAAGAACATTACCTTAATTTTACAAATGGGATTCTAAAGCAGAGGTGACTCGCCTAATCTGCAATGGTAGTTCTGGGAAGGCAAGAGGAGTCACATTCCATAAGGTTTCCGAGGTCCCAAATTTTAAGTCCCTAAACATCCTTTGAGTTAAATAGAAGATTAGCTGCCCAAATACTTGCATATAATCTAGTCTTCTGATTTTTTGGTCAAAACTCCAGACTTTTTTTTTCCAATCACATTCTAGACAATAAAAAGACTTCTAAAATACAGTTTAAAACTGATGTGTAAAACATCTGCAAATAGCCTTTTTGGCAATCATTTGGCTACTGGTAACAAAACCCTTGGTCACAATCTCAGTTAAAACAAGCCCCTTCCCTTGAGCAATGTAAATAAACTATTCAAAAGAAAGAAACATCTCTGGGGAAGAATTTCAGTGCTTCTCTTGTATATGCTCTTTTTCTTAGTAGCTACGGCAAAGTGAAGTCCTATCGTAACGCTGAACGATAGAAAGAGACTAGTTTCTCTAAGCAACTGGGAAAGGAAGGGTCAAGGGAGGAAACATTTTGCTGTCTTGAAGTTGGTTTGAAGCAGTTTTTGAAATGCTTTATGCTTTAATAATATGGCTGGGGGAGTGGGGAATTTTCGCTTAGAATAAAACTGGAAGAATGATTCATTGCATGTCTGCAACTCTTCCTTGATCCCAGTTAAGTTTGACACCACTAACACCTATGAGTCAGCAGAGGCTCCTTGGGATGGGCTTTGCCTGCCCTGTTTTGAGCTTGTTGCAGTAGAATCTTTACCCAAAGCTGGAAACTGGCTTCCAGCATTGCCTGTGTCAGTTTTTCCTACCCACTATCAAATACCACCAGCCCCCGCTTAGAACCGGGATCTATTACTGTGTCCCATGATCTCTGCAGTGCAGCTGTAATCCCAAGTCTATATCTTAGCGTTTACTTCCAGGATCACACTGCTGTTTATCAGCTCTGCCTAACCAGGATAATGGATGTTCCCACAAGGATTTTGGCCCTATGTTGAAGGCGAACATCTGGGTTCAGCAACAGATCCTAAAAATGGGCAGCCGTCATAAAAAGTGACCATGCTGTGGGGGAGGTCTGCACACCATGCCCAAGCATCCCTTGTCTCAGCTTGTATTTTAATGCACTGTGTGCTTAAGTTTAGAAAACAACTCAAGTTCTAAAGAAAACTAATGTCATTTGGGGATTTGAAAAAGCAGAAAATATGGGACCTCTTCCATATACGATGCCGTGTTTTTCAGATCTCACAATATGCCTTTCTTTGTCTTGTGTGATTCCAAGATTCCTCAGCCTCTGAGCTGGTTTGGTTTTCTATCTTAACTTGGCTTACGACTCCCTAGACAACTGTTACAACATTTAAGTTTTTGGCTAATGAACAGACTTCTATCTTCTGAAGCCATTTTCAAAAAAAAAAAAAAAGAAAAAAGAAAAAAGAAAAAGTGATGAGTAAATGGTAAGGGGAATACTTGGAAGTATACTTGGTAGATGGATTTGGTACATCCATATCATTATCCATAATTAGTACATTTTACAGTAGTCCTTGTGATTTCTTTTAGCCTTATACCTAAAACTAGTTGCCTATGGAGTGAGGTAAATGATTTTCTTGCAGAAAATTCAGTCAGAATCTCCTCTGAACTGCAGTAGGATGTACTGCTGTTTATTTTGCAAAATGAAATCATTTGAGAGAGACATTTTCCTCCAGATTTACGTGTCAGCTACCATGTCCCTTCATAAATATGTTGAATACATGGGATCCTGTGCTGTGGAAATGGGGAAGCAAGATCAATTTTAGCCATTTGCCAATAGTCACAGCAAGTCTTTGAAACAAAAACATGTTTTTATGTGCAAGGAAGCATTGATGTGTTTTCCAGATCTCACTTTAAAGTACTCCTCACCATATGAGCTATGTTGGACAGTGCTAATGGATAGTCCAGATAACAAAAAAGATAAGGATTTCAAATACATCTCCACATCTGCAATGCTCTACACATATTAATTGTAAAAAATGAAGCTTAAACTCAGATTGCACATGTGGGGACTAGCAGGGTTTTTGGAAAGCATTCAGTGGGTGGTTAAACAATTTTGCAAAGTCCTTCAGATGGAATGTTATCTGCCAAAATTTTCACTTTGCAAGAGGTAATCAGTAATTTGCCATGTAACTCAGCCTGAGTAAACAGTCTCCACAGTGATATTACCTGGAAAAGCAATAATTAGGGGATTAGTTAACATTCATGTCTATCATATGTAGTCATTACTATTGGTGATTGTGGGTTTTTGGTATGGAGGAATATTTTTGTATCTATCTCCTCTAATAACTTCAGGCTGAATTACTGTGATATCCTTTGTAGAAGATTACATTTTATGGTATTCTCAAAACTAAAGGCAGTACAGGATTCAGGTTTCACTTAGATGCCGGAGATTGCATCTTCCCAAAGAGTGTCACACTTGTGTGCTTGGAACCAAAATGCTCATCAATTAAATGCTGAGCAGAATTTTGTCATTTTGGTTTTTGTTCATAAGGACTTCAGTGGGGTTGAAAAATATTTATCTTGGTCTCTGTCTTTTCCTGTGCCATGTAGTCTCTAGTCCTGGTCAGAATTAGATTCCTGTTCATTGATAGAGAGAGATACAGTTTTCTTCTGGGAAAAAAAAAAAAACAAGGAGAGGTTAAAAAAAATCCACTGATATTTGGTTTCCTGGCTTTTCTGAAGGTACACAGTAATCCTGTTACATCGATTTTTAGGCTACGCACTGATTTTTTAACTGACTTTGATTTATTACTGAGTGGACAAAAAGAGAGATTTTGGAATAGATTGTTTCTTTTTTAAAAAAGTGTTAGGGAGCATCTGCAGAAAAAAAGAACATATTTATCAAATGCCATCACGAAAACTTCATAGCATTCTTTGTTGTTTTAAATTGACTTCAAAATTTACAATCTCAAAATCTGAAACTGAGAGCATCCTGCTTGAGCTTGTACATTCCACAGAGAAGTGGTAGACATACATATAGGAGAAGCTGAATATAACTACCAATTTTAAAAGATACTTTAAAATTTGCAAACACCAAAATGGTCTTAAAATATGGCTTTGGACTTTTACCACTTCTTCAAAATGAAGGAAAAGGAGATTGCCTTCCAACAGTCATACTCTTTCATCCAAAAGATCAAATGAGTTTTTAATCTCATAATCTCCAGAAATCTAACTGTAAAAGATTATATCCTTATCAAAACATGGTCTTTGAAGAAGAACTGAGGTCAAATGAAGAAAAAAAGCATTTATTCTACAGCAGCCTGAGTTTTGCCTCCTTCCTCAGCTATGTTCAACCATTCATCTACTCCTTCACTACTAGAGGAAAAAATGAAGTGAGAAAATAATCCACTAGTTTTATAATTGGGTTTATATTTTGAATTATATCCTGTAACTCATTATTCTTTACTAGTGATGCTTGACCATTCATTTCAGCTGAGTACCAGGATAGGTTGAATTCAATTCATTCTTGTGAGGAGCAGAAATTTACTCCAATATATTTTTCCCAACTGTTTCTCTATTTATTCTATTTTGACAGGTAGCTTTCTTGATTAAGGATGGTCATGGGTCATATTTCCCTAAAATCCTATAAGTCATTAGAGACCTACCTTGAATTTTATACTTCTGCATGAAAGAAATGTTCTTTCTAATTTAATTTAAGTGTAATTTCTCTATCAAGATTAGCGCTTGGTTTGTTCTGTATTGTGCACAATACAGTGCACAGATATTTTCCTGCAGGCCAGTCTGTTAGTCACATTAAAAATATTGGAACAGCCCACTTACACTTTGGATTTCTTAAATCTTGAATTTGAATTTCTGTCTCCAGTTAATCAAGACTGAGTGATTGGAATAATTCAAAGATATTCATAAGACCTTGTAACTTCAGAAAAATGGGAAAGGAAAGAATAGTTTTGAGTGTCATTACCTTGGAGCACACTGAGATTTTATGAGCTTAAAGACTTTTAATCTTTAAGGTAACCTTGACAGTGGTGCAGGACTAATTATTCTTCTTTAAGGTTGAACTACGTTAATATTTATTTGCAGGATGTTTTGAGTGTCTCCATACTAAAAAATAAATGTTTTTTTAAAAAACAAAAGCTTCAATTGTTTGTTAAATTTGTGAAAAAAAAAAACAGAATTCAATCAATTCAATCAAATAGTTGCTGACAGCAAGGTCAATATCTGAATCTTTTATCCTTAAACTTTCTTAACAATGTCTTTTCACTGTGAATAAAGATACCCTTTCATTAACCAACCATCATGATGGTCCTGCTGGATTTTCTCTCTCGTAAGATTGAAGAATAGTCTTCCATAAAGGAAGGCAAAATTTTAATATATGACAAGTGATATAAGAGAGCTGGAGGTGAAATGTTTATTCCACCAGAAGTTGCAGTATTTTAAAAATAAATGGCCATTTTTTAAATGACACTCAGGAATTTCCCTCTAGACTGGTTTTGTGAAATGTAGTGGCTTTGTCTCTCATGGTTTGGGTTGGAGGTTTTTTGGTAAATAATAACTTTTTTTAGTTGTCCTCCCATTATTCCTTTAGATGTAGTGTAGTATCTGTTTAGGATTCCTTTCAGAGTAACTATAGCATTACAGTAAATGCCTATCTTCATATGTAAATATTGATTTTAGTGATGGACATTCAACAATAGCTAACTATCACTGTCAGCTGGTCTGTTAACTATCTTTTCCCACCAGAGTAGGCCAACAAAATTACTTCATCTTATCAGCCAATAAATCTGAATTTAATTCTCTTGACATGAACAGTCTTTGAAGGAATCTCCAGAGAGCTGGGAGGAAACACTTTACTGTTTGCCCTTCATGACCAGAGTACTGGCCAGCGGATGAGAGGACCAAGCAATACTCACAGAGCCTTTGCAAAATGTTTGTTGTCAGGGCAATTTACCACCTCTTCTCTCTTTGAAAATGACGTCTTAATGAAAGAACAGTGCTGTTATAGCCATATAGTACTTAGCTTTCTGCAAGGACCAATTTATTTCAGTCCAGTATGGACTTTTGCAGTCTAGGTCTTTTCAAAGACCCATAAGGTTTGACACAAGTCTGTAAATTGCTTTCTGTAGCCATAGCACAAAACTGGGTTGCGGTATTGAAGAGATTGAACCCACTTTGGGAGATACCAAATATTTATTTTTAACATAAAGACATGTGTAGAGAGGAAGTCTTAAGGTTTTGGTAAGCAAATCTCATTTTTTTTGCTGGCCTGGGAATGGCTGAAGTTCCCTGTCTCTGAAAGGTTAGGACTTGAGTTTATTCTCAGGTATTGTACAGTATGGAAATTGGTGTCTGGAAAACTCTTAGGTTGTTGGGGAAAGTGAAAAATAAATGTGAGGAGAATGATTGGTTTTGTGAAAATAAATGTGAGGAGAATGATTGGTCTCCCTAATTATATACACAGTGCTTTACTTCAAAGTGGGTGAATACTCCACTTCAGCTAGAGCAAAATACTTTCATATTAAATTATTGGTTGTGAATTCAAATGTGAATTTATATCAGTCACTAAGGTTATGTTTGGCAAGACCACTTAGGTTTAAAACTAAAATTTGCCTATCTTCTTCCAAGTCTCTGATCTCTATATTCTTTGGATTTATATCCCACCGAATCTTGTTTATTTTTTTAAGAAGTCATCCATCATTTTGAACATTTAAATAAAAAGCTAATGGCAGCTAGCTGTGAACTCTGATTTAGACACTGTTCTCACTTTAGTGATGATAACATACAGAGAAAGAGCAGTTCATGCCTGTGTGCAAACCTCTCAGCTGTATTTTCCTGCACCTGCTATAGTCATTAAAGAAAGAAATCTCCTTTGCCAGTCTAAGCCGCAAATCTTTACTCTTCTCTGCATCAAAATTTGAAGTATTTGTTACACAAAGATGAAATCTCTGTTCTAAGGGCTGTTGCTCAGTCTAAATGGCAATGTAAACAAGTCAAGTAAATTGAAGTTATTTTTCTTCATAGTCTGAGGGGGATTGATTCTCATGACCTCATTTGTGTAAGGAGATGTTTTGAAAGTGTCATTTGAATTTAGAAGACTCTTTAGTGACCCTTCTAAAAATATCACTGGTACAGTTCGGAGTTGTTTCAAGGATATTATACTCATAAAGATAATATAATAGGAGACTCTGAACTGCTAATTTCTTGAAATAAAGCTGTCTATAGACGTGGCTAAATATATAATCTCTGAGGATTTTATCTATTGAAGATCTTTCTCAATTCTCTGATGGGGCAAAGTAGGGGTATCCCTTCAGTTTATCATTAAATACTAGTTCTTATCATTAGATATCTCTCAGGGTGTTCCAGAAAGAATGTGACCCACATGTGCACTCTGTACCTGACCTGCCAAAGAAAACCTGCCAAAATAAGAGTTTAGACATCGTCTGGCACTTAGTTTATAGAAAATATCCCACTAAGTTTTATCATGGAAGCATTTCTTGCAAACTACACTGAAGAATTAGTTATCTTCAAAAAGATTTACTTCAAATCCTTAAGTTAGTGGTAATCTTGATGCTCAGTTTCATGAAGCTGAAACCTGTTGCTCTGTAGGGAAATACAGATTCTAAAATGATCTAAAAGCCAGGTCCTCTTCCATTTCCTTATAGAGTGGTTTTCATTTTCATTAAAGAGGAAGTTCAGATGAGAAAACGTTCACTGTATGTGTAACAATGATATTACAGAAAGTGTAAATAAGCTTAAATAAGTCTAAATTTCTAAATTTCTCACAAATGTTTTTCTCTCTACATTTTTTCCATAGTAGGCCTTACTGTCATTTTACATTCTGAAAAATAATCACAGTGAGACAGGAAGAAAAAAGCCATTCATAAGCCAAGTGATTAACTTCTTAAAGCAGAAAATTCTCTGGAAGGAAGGTAGTAAATCTTTTGAAATTGTGAGTATACACTAAATTCCCATAGTCATTAAATCTCATGCTAACTTAAGGCCAACTTAAGGCTCAATATCAGCTGAGACTTTTTAGTCCTCTACTTGTTACTGCAACATAAATGATTAGGTTTCTAAATTGGAAGTCACACCTAGAAAAGAATATCACCCTTGGAAAAATTATGTTTGAAATGCAAGGAAAAAAAATGACTTCATGAAGSAGTCCATGAGTAATGACTTTTTATACTGCTGAGTTTAAAAATCCTCAATAGCAGTGGTTAAAATATTTCAAGTGCTAAATTACAAGTTAGATTCCCAGACTAATTCAAAGGGATTGTACAGTAGACTGCATACCCAAGTTTGCATCTTTTCCTGGAGAGGCTAATCCAAAGCTGGGAGAAGCTAGCTGGAGTCTTTCCAGTGAATTTGCTCTGGACTCTGGAAGATAAACAGTGTGTAAGAGCTTATGCCATTTCAATCCTCTTCTGCTCTCATGCAGGACATGCAGAGAAAAGGGAACTGAGGAGCTTGGGCGAACGACTGCATGTTACTAGTAAAACCTGTTAAATATTCCCTTTCAGTGCAGTCCACTGCAGACAAGTATTGGCAACCACCCTGTTGAGGTCCAGCATTTGAGGTCCAACATCCTGTTGAGGTCCAACATGGTCCAACATTTGAGGACACAGAACTTGCAGTGGCCTTGGTTGATCAGCAATGGAGCTAAGTCCTTCCTGGGGTCTGCACCGAGTTCCTGCAGCCCTTCCTGATTAGGATGCCAGCAGGTGACCCCTGAGATGAATGCTCTGTTGCTAAACAAGCTTGTGGCTACCACATCCCTATTATTTCATGAAAGAAAAAATCTTAAAGGTTGGACATCTGCATCCCATAACTACAAGAAAGTTTGTAACTGCCCTCCTGTCTGCACTAGCACCAAGCCATGATGCACAGACCACTAACCATGAGAGTGTCTCCCAACAGATTTCTGGAGATTTAGATCAAGTTCGGCGGCAGCCTTGGCGATAAATGCTCTGACGTAGTTGAATAACTGATGAAAGTGTCTGTTGTGGAACGATAAGCTAGGCACTGAAACACACTGCCTGCTCTGGCTTGTTTCATTAGAAACAGTTGCACAGCCAAAGCCTGAGCCTGCTCTGCTGCTCAGTGCTGAGCTAATTGCTGTTTGCCGCTCATGACAAACTTTTTTCCCCTTTCTAAATGCAAAACTGCTGACTTGGCTCATTTCCTCCACTTTTTGGTTCTTAAGTTTTAACTGAGGACTGTGATTCTCTCAGAATTCCCCGTGTGCACGCTCTCTCAAAGAACAACCTCAATTTAGATAGACTCCCATGCAATTTAAGTGTATAATTTCTAAATGTTAAATGTGGCTTCTAGCTCTTTCTGAGTCTTCTTATCATTTGTTACTACAACTAATCTTTTCTTTGAGGTGGATGTCCAGCTGCTATGCAGTGAATATTTATTATAAACTTCCCTTCTTCCACCTCCAAGTTCATCCACTACCTATAAAGTTGGGGCTACTATCCYGTGGGCCAGCCTGAGTATAACCTCTCTACAAGTGTAAAACACCAGATACAATGAGAAGGATGTAGTTTACAGGGTGAAAATATACTTATGATGTTTCAGATAACGAACTTTGTTGTTGGAGGAGTGGAGTTGATAAAACTATCTAGTCTGGCTTTGACAAATATAAGGGGCTARGGTGTCCGACAAACATGAGACTGATGACGAAAAACGGGGCTTTGACATTAGTGTGGCTCTAAAGCTGGTCATAACCAAGATGTTCTGTGGGCAAGTAGATCTTACAGGCKTCCTGTCCTCAGGCAGAACACAAAGCTAGATAAACATCTTCTGAAGAAAGCATGTCAGTTCTAATAGAAGTGGTCCTTCTGAAATTTGTTTATTGGAAAATTAACAGACTGAGAATTTAATCTTTAAAAAAAGAAATGTGGCAATTGCTTTATTTGGAGCTTGATATATTTCACTAAAAAAACTCAAATTGTTTTAATAATCAATTTGTTGTAAACAAAACAATCCTTTTACAGTGCTGATATACTACTTCTGGCAAGCTCTTTTTGACAAATATCCAGAGCATTCAAGACAGCATGTGCACTTCCATGTGACATACTTTAAAACACACCAAAATGGACATGCAGAACTGTTGGATTTTTCCTCTCCTCTCCCCTCCTCTCCTCTTCTCTTTCCTTTTTTCCTAGTTTCTTTTTCTTCTTCTTACTTGCATTGCATTCACACCCTGCAGTGATCTCAGTGAAGAGAAAGGGCTTCTCCCTACTGAAGCCTGTTTCTTTGCCACAAATGGGTACGAGGCAGAAGAAGTCCTCTCACTTTGCACAGCCAGCTAACAGCATCTCCTCCTGGCTGGAGGAATTTGGATGACAAATGTCCTTCTGCTGTACATTGGGATCCAGACCATGTTGTGCAGACAGTGGGCTTCTACACTTCCTTGCTTAAATATCAGCTACCTGTCATTAGTAGTATTTGGTATTGACTTTCAGGAAGACAAAAGTAATGTGAGCAGCAAAGAAAATCTACAATAACTGACACTGGGCACATGGACAGAGGAATGCTGTCTGGGTAAAGCATAAAAGGCAGCAATAAAACATCCCACTGTTGTGGAGCATTCCCATCCAGCCTCATGAAAGCTAGTCTAGAGCCAAAGAAGCCCATCTGTGAAGAAGGTGGAAAATTTCACGAAGTGAGAAATGCTTGAATCTACTAAAAGAATCTGGATTCACCCTCCAGAACAGTTCAATAGGTGCTAACTCCGCAAGCGGCAGGGGAAAGAAATTCTTAAGTTTCCATTGCAATCAYGGGAAAAAAAAAAGATGTCTGATCTGCCTGGTGCTACCAGGGGGCTTGGTAGGGACCATGAGCTTCCTGCAGGTCATCCCTTTTTCCCCCAGGAGATTGCCACGTAGCCACACCATCCCCGCAGCAATGAGAATCAGTGTGGCTTCAGGGACCAGTGCCCAAGATGAAGATAATGTTTAATCATAAGAAGCAGTTTGGTTCCCACCATGGTTGCACTTTGAGGGCAATGGGAAGGATGTCTCTGCAGGTGAAGCCCACTGTGCTCACGCAGCCTCCCCGGTGGGGCCTGGCTGGTATCAGGAAGCAGGAGCAGGTTTCCAGTCCTGAGGGTGCAGTGAATCAGTCCTCACCTCCCCCTGGYACTGCTGGGGAAAGCGGGCTCTCTTCAGGAGCCCTTGGGTCCATAAGCAAGCAGGAGCATCAGGCTGCAGCCGTGTGGCTGAGCAAAGAAGTAATGGCACGTCAGCTGGCAATTTCATGGGAATTTATTCTAAGCTACTCTTGTTGTCTATGGGAGCATTTCTGTTCAATTTTGGATGCTCAGGGCTGGCAAAACAGCCTGAATGATGGCATTTGGCATTTCATATAATATTTTCCACACAAGGTGAGCCAATAGGCCTGACACAGCTGGGGCCAGCCAAGTCCTCCTCCCTGACACACTGACCCCTTATGTGCCAAGACAGACCCACAAGTGGCCACATGATGAATGGGAAGCAGCACTTTCACCATTCTCCACGTAGCCCCCAAGATGCAGGAGAAGGAACCCTGTGAGCCCAGAGCCTGGCAAGCTCTCTCCAGCCCAGCCTGCTGCGTGACAGTCCTTTCTTTGGACAGCACTCCCCAGGATTCTCACTGCCACTGGTGAGGAAAACCCGGAATGGTCCCCAAAATACTGTACCTGACTGTGTGGGAAAGGACAACTGTCTGCTGCGGAAGGAGAAGCAGGTTGGGCTGCGGTTGCTGACCCTGTCTGCGGCYGGCGGAGGAGCCTCCTGGCAGCCCTGTGACGGGGCTCCTGCCTCCCAGAGGTGGCTGGCAGATGCTGCTGATGTCTTTGGCTGCCCCCAGTGTCCCTCGCTCAAGACCCTGCAGAAAATTCTTCCTTCTGCCAGGAGGCTTTAAAAAAAAATTTAAAAAATAGCCTTACATTAAAAAAAAAAAAAAATCAGTTTGGAAAATATGCTGCTTAAAATCAACCCCCATTTACAAAGAAATCAGTTCAAGATGTTGTCACTTCCCGAGCCAGGAGACAGTGGGAGCACAATGCAGGAAGCCTCCTTGGCCCCAGGCCCTCCCCTCAGACAGGGGCAAGTTACTGCAGTGAAAAGTGAAGCAAAAAGGGGCTTGAAGCACCCAGGGAAAAATTTACTTTGCCTATATATAGAGTCTATGTACTCAAGCAGGTACACTGCACCTGAGGGACAGAAAAGAAGCGACTCTCAGACATTTTCCAGTTATGCTCTCCCTGAACTCACCTTGTTCCTGACAAACCATGCGTGGTATCCTGTACGCACATTGGCATGACTCCTGCTCTTGCCACGTTGCTCTCAGGACAGGGCTAACAAGGGCTTGGGYGAGCTCAAAGCCAATCCTAGCCTAACGCCAGAGAGCAAAACGCTCTGTGTGCTCCAGTGGCCGCCACGAAAGCATTTGCGCCTCAGCTCTGTGCTGGAAGCTCCCTCTGTGCTCAGAGCAGGCTAAAGAGTAGCCAGAAAACTTGGTGGAGATGAACCAAGTGAGAGGGCTGTCAGGTACGGACGTCAGCAGGGTGATGATACTAGGCAGGGCAAGGAGGCAGGAAGCCACCACACACAGAGGAATAATTAAATCTCTTCTAAGTAAGCAAATCTTACTTGGCCAGTATGATATAGATGCTAAGAGCATAGAGGTATTAGGATGCATATCTGTTACCAGTTATGCTGTTACCACAAAATACACACTCTTGCATGGCAGCCCTATCATGCGCATGGTTTGTTTTAGAAAAGAGAAAGGAGAAGGAAGAGCTTTCCTATTTTTTCAGTTTAGGACCAGATCCAAATCCCTCCAAAGTCAATGGGAATCTTTCCAGGCTTACTTTAGGTTTCAGTATACATTTTTTTTTTTCAGTAGAACAAACTGGTGTTATATGAGGCAGATAAATCTTCTGKCACCTTTACTTAGCAGTAATTTTTGTGCAAGAGAGACATAGCTCATATTTGTGAGCCAATATATTGCTTAATAACTATCTGGCAACATGGGAGGTATGTGCCTTTGGGAGAACCCTAGAACTGAACATCCCAGGGAAAAAAAGGTAAATTGGTATCCACAGGGTGTATAGGTGTTGTTTCCAGGAGCCTACYCTTTTTCTATTTCTTTTTGTTTGTTTGTTTGCTTGCTTGGTTTTTCATTTCCTCAACCAGGCAGCCTTTCCCTTTCTTCCTTTGCTATAAGGCTGGTATTTCCATGAGCCAATGCATGATGTGTAAAATACAGATGCTAGGATGTGCATTTTTTTAGTAGTTTTAAGGCAACTCAAATCTGATCTTTCTTCAYTCTGTAGTGTTGCAGCTAGTTTCAGGGTAAGCTCCTCCTGTAAGTTAAAATACAGAGTATTTTAGTATGAAGTAAAGATTTAAAGCAGCAAAGAAGTGCAAGTTTCATTTTCAACACRCACTGTACTTGTAGAAACCATTTGTTGAATTATTTGAGAAGCTGTATTTTTTTAATAGGATTTTTAAAATATCTATTACCTCAACCTCAGGTATACATAGCTAAAAAAGTAGTTAAAAGGTCTAAAAAAATTCTAAAACAATACTTATATGTAGTATATCATAGCATTGAAGCCAGATCCTTCAGGATCCTACACGGGATACTCTACAGATAGGACTATATTTCTTACTTTTAGTGTTATCAAATTGTTGACTGCATTTTTTTCAAATGAATGCCGGAATCTAGGTCCTAAGTTCATTTGGAATACTTTGAGTTGGTTTTTTTTTTTTTTTTCAGAAATGAATTTTTAAGAAATCATAGTGTTTGAAATTATCTTATTGTCTAAACATGAATTAAACAAAACTTTGAAAATTCACCTGCAGTTAGCCATTTTTAAGAGATTGTTGGCTTAATACTAACCTTAAGACACATGTCTTCCTTGGAAGGATTTAATTTCATAAGGTGATTTGAACAAAAAAAAGTATTTTCCCTTCTCACTTAAAAAATAAAACACTGCAGATAACAAAGGGGGTAACAAATACCCCCTTATGTTTTGATGGAAAAGTCATTTTCTCACTGAAAAGTCACAACTTCTCACTGAAGTTGTGACTTTAGCCTCAGCTGTAGAAGGATTGTTTGCCTTTTGTTTAAATACATTGGAAGATTGCCTGCATACTAAAATGTTTCAAATTCAGTTCAAGCAATAACAAAATAAAAAAGAGCCTGAGAAAACAGTTACTGTATGATAAAGGAGTATGAAGGAATAATACAGAAAATGAAACACTACACAAATAACTAGTACTATCCAATAGGAAAAATGGTAGAAACTTTTCTTAAAGTACACAATGTGAGGCAGCAACACTCACATCCAAAAAGGGATCTTGGGTGCCTAGATTTTGGAGCTTTGGACAACCAGTTCTCTTTAGCAATAGTGGAAGACAGAGAAAACATTCATAAAACCCATAGTAGTTGTCAACAATGTTGTGTGTGTTGGAGACTGATGAACAGGTTCGTTTTTAGACAATAATGGTTATAAATAGGCATTATGGGAGACTGATTTGTCTCCTCCTAATGTAAACTCCTCACCTGAATCATATAGCTTATACCTTAAACTACCTCTTCGTATTCCTTGTATCTGAAGGGAAACTGAGATTGCCCAGTATAGAGTTACTCTGTATAGAGTATAGAGTTTCCCATGCTGGTATTTATGGCTGGGTAAAATGAATCCTGCCAAAACCACCCAGTTTGTATGTGCAGCTTTGAAAATATCAGACTGATTCCTAATTGGAAGCCTAAATATATGACCTTTATTTGCACGGATACTAAGCTTAACAGTTCCTGATGAAACAAAATATTCTGTTTAGTTTCACTGRAGAGAGAAAAAATCAGTCAAGAAATCTTTGATCTAAATACCTATCTGTTTGCATAAGCTTTTCCCAGAAAACAGAAATAAGTAATATTGTGCTTTAGATTCTCTTTCAAAGCAAGTACTACTTAACAAGAATTCATAATCAACTAGACAGACTCACAGAATGGTTGAGATTGGAAAAGACCTCTAGAGATCATCTAGTCCAACCCTTCTGCTACAGCTGGGATGCCTACAGCACGGGGCACAGGGCGGCATCCAGGCAGGTTTGGAAGAYCKCYGGAGAAGGAGACTCCACAGCCTCCCTGGGCAGCCTGTGCCAGGGCTCTGTCACCCTCACAGTGAAGAAGTTCCTCCTCACCTGGAGATGGAACTGCCTGTGTTGCAGCTTATACCCTTTGCCCCTCATCCTGTCACTGGCCACCATTGAGAAGAGTTTGGCCCCTTCCTCCCTACATTCTCCCTTCAGGTACTTAGATACACAGATCAGATCTTCTCTCAACCTTCTCTTCTCTAGGCTAAARAGGCCCACCTTTGGGCCTTGTTAGTTGAAGCTTCTGCCTTCAACTGCTTTGCCCTTACATAGAACCGTCTAATGTGCTGTGCATTTTTTTCTCATCAATGCAGAAATAATTCTTATCCTAAGTTTCTTCCTACACCTAAATCCAAAATGTAGAGAAAGAAGTGGGAACACAAGAAGTTTATCACAGTTCCTAACACTATAAATTCCCTCAAGGAAACTTAGTTTCTTAATATTCGAGAATAAAAATGCTGGAAAGTTGAAGATAATAAAATATTAGGAATAACTTTCTAGATRTTAGAAATGAGGTTACAAAACTGACAAAATCTATGAAGAAATATGGATTAGGAGTCAGAGYCCTGAGTTTGTGCCAGATAAATTTTTGTCTGAACAAATCTTTCTATGAAATCTATTATAGCTCTGTATGCCAACATCCTTGGCATAAAATCAGGGAATCACAGTGGGAAAATTTCCTGCTTGCCCGATGCAGATTCAGTTGTCTAATACTGAGAGAGAGCAAATAAAGTGTGCTTTAGGTCTCCAGTTCAGACTGCAGCATTGCATATTGGGTGTGTACAAAKGTAAGATTTGACACTTCTTGCCCATGAACTGTTCTGAGATCACTCTGAGGTCCTTGTGTTAGCTTATGGCTTGGACTTGGACGTACCAGTTTCCACTCCTCTGGTTAGGACTTTGGCCTTGTTTGAAATTAATTCCCATTGAATAGGCATATAATTAAGTATTAAAACATCCTGGTGTTTCAGGACATATCTACATACCCTTAATTTTGTTATTATGGTCCAAGTCTTCCCCTTGTATTCTTATAAATATGACAATAGCCTGAGCTTAGATTCTCTCAGAATGTTTCTTTGGAGTGGAGCAGGTTATACTCTGTTGAGAAGATCCAACAAATTACATTGTACAGAAATTTCAATAAAAAGGGATCACTTGGATTCACATGCATTGTTTTACATGCAGTATAGCTTGGAAGGCTAAGTTTTTTTCTCTTCTTTGGGAAAGGACTCTTTTGTAACTCTCCAGATGTAGGGGGGTTAGACCCATGGGGTCCACACACCRAATGGGACACCCAGGCTATACCCCAGTTCCCGTGAGTGATGCTGAGTACGGCACAAGAAAGAACTGARAACGAGTAAAGAAAATGTCATTTGTGCAGAATGCCAGTTTGAAGAGCTCACCACTCTTAATCTAATGAAAAGTGCTTATTGGCTGAATGCTATTTGCTTCCACTTTCATTATTTGTTAGACCTCTCCCTTGAACCGTAGTGACTGCCGCCGCTGAGTGGTCTGGCACGTCCTCGTTTTAGGAGGCTGAGCTCCTTACAACTCACACTACGAGCTCATTAATTACAAGAGCAGAAGTGCTGCCTGTGCACTATGCCAGGACGTGGCTCCCAAGCCTTTGATGGTGAGTGTTTATGCAACTGCACACAAGTCAGTGCCTGCTGTGCCTTGCAGGAGGAAATGRCAGTAAGCTCAGGGGCTCTCCCGTCCACTGGTTGTGCTAAAATACTCTGCTTTCATCACTCCAGAGTGGGACCAATGTCAGTCCTCAACATTATGAGGTAACTTCACTGACGTTTCTTGTTCCCCAGCCATCGCACTGGCACAACAATGTTTAGGGAACTGTAATTTGCCTCAGGGGAAGCTGACCAATGCACGACTGTTCAGGTCAGCTAAGATGAGGTCAATTGTAGGCTACATAATGGGGAAATACGTTATTTGGCCTCAYGGCTCACTTTTACCTTAAATTCAGAGTAGCAGCCTGCCTTGATTTTATGAACAGCAAGTTGCAGATAAGGATCAACGTCTCACTTGGTGCCAGCCCACAGGGCTCCCCTGGATGCAGTGGGGTGACACCAGTTTGCGTTGCACAAGGAACTGGCTCCTGTTCTTTTGGGCCTCCTGATTGCTGTGAATCATCCACATTCCACATGAAAAATARACCCATTTTAAGACAGTTTAAAAATGTAAAACTAGTGCTTGGTTTCTTGACTGCTAGCATCAAACACAGCCAAGGCATTTATCCGTAATTTTAGAATGTCTCAAGAAGATTTATAGATCCCGTGAAAATACTCTTTTCCATCTCCCTGGTGATTTAGCCTTCCACTTGCTTTTTAACTTCAGTCCATCTTTAGATCCTGTGGAAACAACACCAAAGTTAAACACAGAATGAGAATGATCTCACACCATCTGCAAAGACTGCTCTTCTGGAGAGGCAGTGTTTAACTTAGGAAGATCCCTACCAGGGCAGTGGGAGTTCAAACGAAAAGCTTTCTGTAATAAATGTATTTCAAGGGTGTATGCAGTGATACAATACAACACTCTAGCTGATATCTTTTCCAGGATTCGTTACAAGTGACCATGAAAATAAAAATGAGTTGCATGAATAGATATCAAACATTTTAAGCAATAGACTGAACCAAAACTTTATATTAAAAGAAAGAAAAAGGAGTAAGCTTGGAGAAACCTAATGTAATGATTATAGCAATGATGGATACTTCCATACATGATATTATAACCATTTTATGTAAGATGAAGAGGCTTCTTAAACATGCGTTCCCATGTAAATAATCACAGTAATGCTGATTAGTGCTTTCCTACCTGGCATCTATATACATAAAGGCATATATACATAAATATACTATATACATTCTACATAAATATATAATACACGTTATATATATAAATATATAACATATACAGTTAAGGTTGAAGAGTGAGGTAACAGCCTCCTCCTAACAGCCTCTGAACTCCTCCTAACAGCCATCTGAAAATGTGTCAAGCATTTTAATACCTTAAAATTAGTGGTTTACAATATGCTTGTGAGTAAGCTAGCAAACCACCTCATCCTATTTCTAACGCTGAAAAAATGGAAGCAGTAACATCAAGAGACTGGAGAAAAAAAATGGCATGAAAGAGTTTGAAAAAGAGGCCAACTATAGCATGGGTATAGAAGGAAGTTCTTTTTACAGGAAAATGATAAGCTTAAATTTAAATGGGTGCTGGACTCTGCAGCTACTGCAGGGAGCTGGAAATAAAATATTAGGAACTGTAACACCTACAGTAGGCACAAGCCTATTCTCTTCTGAGAATTTCATAAATTTAAGACATGAGTTTTTCATCTTGGAGCCTCACAATCTTCTAGAAAGCTGTTTCACAGGGGTAAATCAACAACCACAATGAGCAATGACCACTCAGGGAGCCTAGATCACTGCCATATGGCACCCTGAACTGAAGATATTTCCTTTCACAATTTTCCTTCACACCCTTCTGTAGATTACAGGGCCCTTGAGACTCTGGCTACTGAGCATTGCATTTTCAAGGATAACTTGTCTGGGAGGATGTTAAACTTGCCAGGAAAACCTAAGGCTGAAAGTCTAATCTGAAGCTGGATATTTTATTCCAGTTATCTTGTTCTATTCAATAGATGAGAGTTACCTTTCATTCGTGATCAATGAAACAGAAAAAGTAGACTCTTTATTTCATCTTCCAAGGTCTGTGTGGTATGAGGAAGATTTTAAAGTCTAAGTAAGTTTTCTCTGGCTACGCACTTGCATAAACGTGCATAAAATTTAGACTTCTAGTTTTCTAAAAAAACTATGCAACACAGTAGTCCAGATGTCCTTCATAGAAGGCTATGAAGTGTGTTACCATCAAAACCAATGAAAAAGAGCTGTATTCTTGCAGGCATTCACAAAATTCCTTCATGTAGCACCCACATTTGACCAGGTATGCTGCTCCCATGAGAACTACAAACTATTGATGSAACTGTGCATTTTTACAGAAATATGTTTATTTACATGAATGCCTAGCCTTTTCCAAAGCTCATAAGGAATCAAAGAACAAGGAGACATTTATTTGCCTGAAATGCCAAGGGCTTTTAGGTAAGGACTTGCTCCCCAAAGCACTTTTAATACCACATATCAGAAAGGTCTTAAGTGGTAAAAGGACTTTTTTTTTTTTTTTCTGAATCTGTCTCTCCGTTCTATCTTTTCCTGAGCTATGTGCTAGTCAGCRCACAACACAGCCAAAAAAATCTATCCAGAAAAGTTCTTCCATTCTTCCGCGAATAACCTGAGCAGCTCTTTTTTTTTCTATTCACTGTAGATGGGAACAAAAGCTTTGATCTTTCAACAAGCAGCTTATATCCTAAGCTTACTGCTTATTTCTGAATGATAGAAAGGAGAAGGCACAACTTGTTAGCTTCACAAGAACATTATAAGCACTCATTTACAGGTATTTAAATACTTTCTGCCTGCTCCTATGGCCAGTAAAACAGCTGCAATGCAGTTTAACCCAACCTACATCACACACCACAGAGGAATTAACACAAAAACCATGTGCTGCTGGGAGCAGGCTGATGCAATACACAGTTTAGCTTGTAAAATATCACTTGAAATCTAGTAAAATGAAGGCACAAGAATACTGCATTTCACAAACCCCACACAGCTTGTGGAGAACCCCATGCTTATGAGATTGCATGGAGAATATGGGTTTCTAGCGGTTTTACATGTCTCTCTCGACAAGGACAGGACAGTCAGCATCCAGAACAGCTGTAGACAGACTCCACCCCTTCAGGCCAGATAAGAGTCTGTAGAGATTGTTCCAATATCAGGAATTACTGTCTGTTTATCCTCCTGGTGAATGTCCTTCACCCAGGCACTGCAGGGAATGAACATGCCAGTCTGTAAACATCATTCCTTCATAGGATGTACTTTACTTTAACCACAATTCCTTACTGAAGTCTGCCATATAGGATAACCCAAACAACAGGACTGCCTGGAGCCAAGAGAAAGGATACCAGCTCAACCCAGACTCCTCCAAATCAGAGACAGACACTGGGTCAGCCCACAGACGATGCAACAATCCTGAAAACATSTAACTAATATTGTCAAAACAAAAATTAACTCTAAAATATTAACCCTTGTCAGAAACAGGAAAGCAAATAACAGATGAGTGTGCAAAGGAGGCTTTCTTTGGAACTGTATAAAGTTTTAAGAATCTTATTTTCTCTCCTTTTCCTGATAATGATTTTTTGCATCCAAATTTATAATTYGGTTCAAAAAGAAAAGTCATTCCCCTGCAAGGTATAATTATTCTTCCTTTTTAGTTTCTAAATTATTTTTTCTCTTAGTCTTTGACAAAACTGCAATGTTATATATCATTTCATATATCATTAACAATCTTATATATCATTTCAGATGCAAAAAGATATCACGTGTATCAATGCAAGCATGCTTTATGCTTGAAAAATTGCAAGATGATAATTCATCTTGTTCAGCTGTCAGTCAGTCTGAGGAAGCTATTACTTCGTGCTGGGCTGCAGCAAGGACCATGGATGGGTACCCCAGATCTGTCACACTGCTTGGCCAGTCATACTCAAAACCCACTCTTGTCTGCATGCCCTCTATGGWAAAGCACCTTGAGAACAACTATGCTAGCGGAGAAAGCCATTAGGCATAAATGAAAATAAGTTTAATTTCAAGGAACTTCARTAAATTTGAGATGAGGGTGGCTGCAATTTCACCTTTTTTTTTTCTCATCTTAAATAACAGGCAGATGTATATGAAATGAAGGCTGAATTATCTTCCAGTACCTCCAATATATATGTCTCTATAGTAAGGCTACTGACTGTTGGGAATCCTGCTGGGAAATACCTAAATCTTTTCTTTCACACTTTGCTTTGAAAAGAGTTTTAATATCTGTGTATTTCAGATTATTCTCGTATTTCAGATTATTCTCAGTATGGGAAGGCAAATAAATTGTCAGCAAGACTAGGCTATCAATTCCTACATGGATTGTGCTGGCTGACGTGCTTCACCATTCTTAAATGTGTCCTACRTCATTCTGGCTTGGAGGAAGGCTAATACCAGCTTCTGAAGACATAGTAATTGTTGTTTTTTTCTCTCAGATTGTAGCGGAAATGTAAGCTGCAGCCAAAAGACAACCCTTGTTGGCCAAGCTCTTCTCTACACCAGAATTAATGTTGACAAAGTCACACAGTGAGAAGGACTAGGGAATTGATCTGGCTTAAAATGAATCCCTTTCCAGGGGTAGGGATTATTTCAGCAGCTGCAGCATGGAGGAAAGTGGAGGCATAACCAGAGCCATAGGTTGGGATGGACCGTGCCAGTAGACTGCAATGGAAATAACCCCGCGTTTTAAAAACAAGTCAACGGAGGTTACACCATTGTGGTTGAAAGGTTGGTAATTTTCAAACCTAGAACTGTTGGATCCTTGCCTGAAGCACAATGAGGTAAACTACAGTTCTTCCAAACTGTAAAAATAGCCGCTGCTGCTATCACCGTGACATCACCTTTTCCGACTGAAACCAAGCTGCGCAACTCTGTTCTAAAACACTCCAATTGGCCATGTTTATACGGGATACAGCACACATTTCAACCATACAGTAAAACTTTCATAGCACATTTGAGACTTTATCCTTCTTGTGAATTGTCTATTTCATTTAGTGGGACGATATTCAGATCTTTTATAAAAACCTGGCAAATATATTACTCCGATAAGATTTTGTATTTTTAGTAGAAAGTAACTTAAATTATCTCCTGAAACAGTAGGTAAGGTACTTCTCTGGGCATTTTGTAGGTTTGTGCCAAAATTCATATGTACATTCAGCCTATGTAAATACAGGCATTTATACCATACTTTTATTTGGTTGTGGCAACGCCAGGAATAAAAGACGGGGTTCTGTTTCCTCTATTTGAACTTTTGCAAAGCCTTGGAGAGCATATGTGATTTCTGCCACATTTACCTGCCCCAAATGACATTTATCACTGTACTGTGTATTGTGAGGCCTTCTTTTTGTAAGAAATGTGGAAGAAATTAATTATTTTGTGTACTTCTTCTACAAAGGTCTTTGCACTAAAATACCTCTTGTCCTCGWAGGCCTTAGTTGCTGACATCTTTCTATGGAAAGTGATTGTAGCTGTCCAAGTTTTCATCTTGCTCCTCTTAGCCTTCTTTCCCGATATAGACTCTCCTTTTTCTCTAGTCATCTGATTAGCACTTGCTTGCCTTCATCACAAACTAAYTCATCTTTGTTGAACTTGAGTAATAAGAACTGTCCTCTGGCTGGTGAATCATCACCAGCACCTTGCATAATGCTCATCTTTCCTATGGCAACACTTTGCCTGAGATTACAAAGATAAATCTGCCTATATTATATTTGTGGCTCACAGTCACACTGTGGTCAGGTCGTGCTTCCAGAAATTTGCCTACTCTGAAGTTTCCAAACTACAGTGGGAACTCATGGTGCTGCCCTTGATGTTGTACTGCCTGTTTACATATCACTCTTCTTTGAGTATGGATTATTGGTGAAGGGTTATCTCTTCTCTCAGAGCTTCAACTGAGGCTGAGCACAGGGTGGACCATRAACATGAAGCTGATGGTGCCAGTCTAGTCACCATAAAAAAGAATGTTTGCCRCAAGGGAAGGAAAATAAGCATAGCTTGCATTAAATGACCTTCCATTTTAGAAAGTTAATTTCAGGAGTTGTTATCAAAAAGAATCTTCTAGAAGACGCCTGCTAATAAATCAGTTTGTAAAGTTGACTCAGTTATTGCAGGAAACTCCCAAACTATTTATATCCCAATTAAACCATCTCAAAATTTTGATAGTAGCTCACTGAGAGCACACAAGTCTTTATGTCCAACACATGGATGTGATACAGCAGCAGGCAGAGTGGGCCAAGGATTTTAGGAAATAGCACCAAGGAATCACACTATATGGAATTTTCAGGCTAACACATAAGTTCTGAGTTATGCTTGAAAATGAACTGGTAGACAGTGCACTTTTAGACCATACTTTCCTTTTTGCAAAGAGCTCCACAAAACAAATAAATGCYGAAATAACACATCCCCCCCCAAAATTACTTATAGCTATACTAATTGCATTCCCATACTGTGCTGTATCCAGCAGCAATCCAGACTGGAAATAAGAAATTCCTAGATAAATACAGGGACGGCTACATCCAGAAAAAAAAAGAAAGGTTGTTTCTTATAGCCAATGTAGATGGAAAACTTTTTGGAAGTGCAGGTGTTACTCGCCTTTCTTCTTTCTTTAATAATCTATTTGGCTTCTCTTGCTTCTTTTTCTTCTATTTCTTTTTCTTTCATTT
>NW_020455498.1:608498-648518 GCF_003342845.1 Nothoprocta perdicaria | reverse complement strand
TTTCTTTCTTTTTTTTTTTTTTTTTTTAAACTATGGCCATCAATGGCCAGATCTTGTTTTTATATCTCATCCCAAATGTTTTCATACAAACTCCTATTACTCAGAGGGGTATTTTAGGGTGATGTTTTTTAGTATAAAGTGAGTGCTGTTTACAGTGCTTGAAAGCAACACTTCCATACACACCCTTGGGCACAGGTGGCCCAAAGTTCATTGTAGTGCTCGCAACACCTGACCAAACACACGCCACATATGTCTTCCTTTTCTAAAGCCCTTGACAGCCACGTTTCTAGCAGCTGCTGTAGAAATAAAGGAGGAAGCTTTAAAAATGTATTGTCTTTGGCCAACCACACTTGGTGTTTTTGGCTGGCTGGAATACAACTAGCAGTGGAGCCATTATCCAACGTTTCCTTCTGCTCTTAAAAAAAGAACCTCCAGAGAAGGCGGTTTCATTTGTGAGCAACATGTTTGACATCATGCAAGCTCTGTTTTAATACACACAATATTAGCACTAATCTTTGAAGTGCRATAGTGCTTTGCTTCCTGTGGCTTAGCTTTCTCGTTTGCCTGTTTTGCAATTCCAGCTCCAGTGGTTCATATGATGGGATAGGCAGCAGGTGTAAGGGAACATATCATGCCTTGTTTCTTTCTGGACTACTCCCTTTGATTATTTCTCATAATGTTTCCCATTGGGACCATCTGTCCTTTCAATCCACATCTGTAAGAGTGAAACTGTTGGAAAAAATAATCCTAAGGGCAATATCATTTTGGCAGTGCAAGCTAGCACAAGGTGGAAATTAAATGGAAGGGAGTTAGGTGCATTTAAAGTCCAAATTCAGCAGCTCAGTTAAGAAAACTTTTCTTGGAAAGAAAAGAACAGGGTCATAAGCGATGACTGCTAATTTCCACTGGCTAGATACGATTTCACGCTCAATCTATCTGCTTCAGTGGGAGGTGCAAATGTTYGGCACTTCCTTGAAGGGAGTCCGAAAGGTCAAACGCGCCTTGGTGCAGGGCCCACAAAGAGCTGCTTCCTCTTCATGAGCCCCTTGAACACCCTGGGTTCATGGTGGGACTTTGGCCCGGGCTCACAGGGGCAGGCCGGTGCACAGGGAGCAGAGGCAACGATGGGAGCCAAACCTGAAGTTACTTTGAGTCTGCAAATGGCCTTTGTGGGCTTGTGTTGCTGCACAAGGAACACTGGTATTCAGGAACCTTTGTATTTGGGGGTAGGTTCCCCGTGTAATTTCTTTAAATCATCCATAAAATAGATTAACAAGAGGCAGGCAGGGACAATTCTCTCACTCACTCTTTCTCTCTTTCTTTCATTGTTGCACTTGAAGAGTGTTTGGTTGGTTTCTAGACTATCACAATCTTGATATATTTGATTTTTGATCATTCTCACTTCCATTTTTCTCCTTACTCTTTCCTTGTTCTTTCACCCACTCTCTCCTAAATGGAAGATGGCCCCTATAGAGTCTTGAACAGTATTTACAGTCTAGTATGGCTCAGTAGGCATAAAACTGTGAAATAATGAATCTCTTCATCTGTTTGGGTAATAGTTTCTTCCATGACAGAGACACTGACTGCTGCTCATAGGCTGCTTTTTGCTCAAATAAACCCTTTAGGGAGGAGGGAAGAAAAAAAAAAAAAAAAAAAAAAAAAAGGTAAATCTAAGGCAAATCTTCTGCTAGCATAAAATACCATCTTTTTTTTTTTTTTGGAAATCTGCAGGGTAATGAGTATACTCACAAAAGTCCCATCACTTCATCAGAACAAGGTTTTACAGGAAGAGACAATCTTCCATTGCAGCAACAGGTATGGTTACACAAATTAACAGTCTTCAAGTAAAATCCCATCTTTAAGACCTCATTAGCAGCAGCCTCTCTCAAAGCTTTCAGTTGTGACTACTAACTCAGGGCTTGGTCCTTCTGACAAGGTGTATTTACAACATCTGTGACTTAAAAATATCCTTAAGATCAGCTGTTACTCATGCAAATTTGCCCTCCTGAGAAAATCCACCTGTAAAGCAGAGAATTGATCATCAAATAAACATACATTTTATTCAATGGGATACAGATTGATCAGGAACAAAAAGCACAGTCATATTAGGAATATCTTATCACTACTGATCTGCTTTGTAATGGTGTCTTGTAGCCTGCAGGTAACTAGGACTAAAACGTGTAATAACAACATAAAGCTAAATGATACTCCAAAATAAGCATGTCTGATTTTGTATAGGAGTTGCCTCAACTGCATCTAGCAAGCATAAAGCTAAACAGCATTTGTGGACAGAATATAAAATGTTGTCTCTTTTTAGAGTCCTGAGAGGAACCTGTGGCATGAGGGCATTTAGTTGATTGCTTCCTCCCGCGTGTGAGGAGTTATGTGGGCTGCACTTTGAGGCCTAAGAAACCATTGTTTATTTCTAGCCTTGCTGTGTTCAAAATTAAGTTTCTATCCATCAAAGTCTTTTTTTGATAAAAAATAGGTTTTAATTGTCATCCAAACAATTTTAAAAGCACCTATTTCTTTGTAATTTTTCCATCTGAAAACTGAAAGATTTAAGGCAGAAAAACTTTAGCTTAAAACTGTAGATTACTTTGTCTGCATAGATGTGATGTTTCTTTTACTACAAGTCTTTTGAACTTCTTACAAAGTATTTCTTTAACCCAAAAGTCATCTCTTCCTGCTAATAACTGAGTTTTGCATCAGTTTTGTAGGATTCTTTAGCTGGGAGAAAAGGTCTGTTTTTTTCTCTATTTATGAAATGACTTTTCAGGTGAGATTTATGGTCATGTGCACAGGTTTCCACTCAATACCAGACAGTATTTTAATATGGCKTAAGTGCTGCTGTCTATTTTTGTATAGTTAGAGCAGCTTTATTTCCAACCACTTCTCCCACAGTTGCAAGCAAAGACCTAGAAATGTGTTGTTCATAAACGAACTATAGCATTTCACAAGTTTCAACACACACACACAAAAAAAGAGTGTTGAAATTTTTGTCTGCCTCAGCTCTCTTGCGGGCAGATGTTCTCTAGCAGTTGGGAGTACATTGTCCCTTTGTTGTGCCAGCATAAATCCAATTAACTTTAATGGGCACAGTCTGGTGCCTTGGCCGTCCCATTGGTGACACGTAACTCCTATTAAATGCTTCGTGGCTGCGCTTCCTGCCCAGCTGGGGAGCCCTGGGGTCCCTCGGGACGCGCCTGCCGCCCTCGGTTTTGGGTGCTGAAGAGGGTTATGGGTGGTGGGACACGTAGGAGCATATGGGGGAGGGAGAAGGCAGAGCTCACGGGCACCGTCGCCTTTCCTGCTGAGACCAGCACCAATGCACACGTTGGTGCATGCAACGCTGCGCTGGATGGAGACCACCCGTCAAACACCTTGGGAAGGGGTTATAGCATTTCCCTGGAATGAAACGTGAGGCACAGCAGTGCTGCATCTAAATATGTTCAAGCAGCAGSACACCATGGCTTGAAAGCCCTCCAGGAGAGGCCCTTCCTACTACATAAGGGCAGGCATGAGGGCTCCTGAAGGAAAAAGACACTCCTATCCTCATCTGCAGCTTCTCAGCACCCCACTGGCCCCTTTCCCCAGAAGCTCAATTTTATCAGAGTACTTGTTAATAATCACTTTGGTCATCATAATTAGACTTTATTGTTCTAATTCATCACTACTAAGTATTTTTGCAATACATGCTGTTATTATTGCAAGCCGCTACCAGCATCAAGCATGTTTATCACTACAAGAGTGGCCTGACCTTCATTTAGTATGAAACATTGCAGTAATAAGCAAAGGCCACTGGCCAGTAGCAGTAGTGATAGTAAAACAAGCAAGCTCAGCATCCCTGTGACAAATCACTTCATTATATTAACAGATACAGTTCTCATTTAAAGAAGATAACCAGGTGAAGCAACAATATTGAAAATGGATTCAAAACAACRGAAATTACCTAAGGAAAGCAGCTGTACCCATGTATATCCTATGCCATACCCTAAGCACAGGCATCACTAGGTGAAACATAATGTTGGGGAGATGGCTTGAGGKCTCCGGGCTGTAGCCAAGGACAAGGAGATGAATCACTTTATGGGCAGATGGTTCTTTCTGGGGGCACCTGAAGACCACTCATGCTTTAGGATAGCTCTTCCAGTACCATTTTATACCTTCTTGCCAGCTAAGTGAGGGATCTGTGAAGCTGTATTAGCGAAAGTCTAGCCAGCAGGCCAAGGGAGATGATTRTGGGACACTGAGGAGAAGACATCTGGAGGGATGAGCCGAGTTCGGGGCTCCCCCGTGCAGGAGAGACATGGACATACTGAAACGAGCTCAACCCATCTGGTTGGGGCTGTAGCAGACAGTGTACGAGGAGAGGCTGAGGGACCTGAGTTTATTCAACTCGGAGAAGAGGTGGTCCCAGAGGGACCTTATGACTGCTTCAGCTACCCAATGAGAGARTACAGAGAAAGACAGGGTCACACCTTCTGGGATGTACAGAGACAAGGGAGCTGGCTGGAACTGAAGAAATTGCAACGCTATTGGAAAAAAACAAGCAAACAAAAACCCATAATGGAGACAGGGAGTCAAAAGAGGGCCCAGAGAAATCTTCATCCTCAGAGATGTCCAAGCCTGACTGGACAGTTTGATCTAGGGGCTTTGACATGAAGACCTGCAGGCCCTGTGCTTGGTGAGGAGCCCAGGCACTGCTGTCAACTTTCTGTCCCTGGAAGATGCTGGCTGCACAGAGAACAAAACGGAGAGGCTGGGGAGGATTATCCAGCGGGTCTTCATAGCCTTCTTTCCAGGCAGCTGCGGGGGTGGGCTGTGAGCACCCCCTTCTCGGCGCTCCCTTGGCTGCTGTGCCTGCACCTGCAAGCTCTGGATGTAAATCCCTGCCCACGGGACCAGCATGTCGGCAGCAGGCACCCTTTCTTGACTGCAATCAATACTGAATTGCTGACCCAGCGTGAAGGGTAATTTTAGTGCAGAAGAGGAATTCGCCCCTCTCCTTTGGCACGCTGCCATCTGCAGCGCAGAGCTGACAACTGAGCCGCGGCTGCTTCAGGAACGTCAAATCCCTTTGCTAGAGCTGGGCAAGCTGGGAAAATCCCACCCGGTGTGAGCCCAGTGGGTTTCTTCTCCTTTCCCCAGCGAGCTGCGTTTGCCTGGCTTCTCTGAAGCCTGAGCTGAGCTCAATTAACAGGGACAGCCAGGCGCTGAGGTCACGATTAGCAGCCGAATGTGCTCAGCGAGCACGTAGCACTGCAAACGTTAAGCCCGTTCAACCACGTGGGTGACACACACACAGTGTTGTTATACGTCGGAAGGAAGACACTGGGAACTGCCCATGGCATTATTAGTTGAACGATAGCAGTGGCTGGTGGCCTCCCCAGGCCCTCCTGTGTTGGCTTAAAAAGATTTTATAATCAGTAAGGCAAAAGCAGGTGAAAAGCAGGAAATAGTTTTCCCACTTTGCAGACTGGCGTAGGAAGCCAGTTCGCATGGAATAGGTGAGAAGATGAGATGGGAGGAAGTAAAAACCAAATCTATAATCTGAAGAGCTCAGCATCCTCTCGAAGGCAGCAGGCAGCTCTGCTTCCACAAAGTTCATATTCCAATAGCTGCATAACTAGGTAACCTGGTGCTTGCTCACTCTTGAATGCGGTGCACTGCTCTGCTGCTTATCCTTACTTCAAATAAAATATCATACCATGAGCACATGCATTATTTCATCCCATATGCAGTTTCAGTCTTTATTCTGAAACGTCCACATCAAGCCACATGAATGAGTATGATAAATCAGGATGCACTAAAACCAGTGAAATCAGTGAAACCAGTTTCATAGTGATGATTTATCATTTTTATTCTAATGTATCACTGATTTCACGCAGATGATGGCTTTCAAGTGAAACCATGGGTGACTAAGAATATTAGGAGACTATATTACACCAAAAATGGTGCAATTTCTGGTGAATCTTCTTGGAAAAAGAGGGAATTTTCCTTAACTTTTCATTTCAGGAGGGAAAATAAAACACATARGAAGGCTTTAGAAGGCTTTTTTGTGTGTGTGTGTGTGGGGAAGGGGAAGCATAGATCATTTCCTTGGTAACTCACAGGGGATGCTCCACTGCATCATAAGCATATTACAMAGCAGTAAAGGCTCAGAGGTATTAAAGAGTCTTCAAAACTCAGTTCCTTTGTTCATAACCCTAAGTGCAGATGTGAAGGTCAGATGTGCACATGCTTTACTATACGTTGGACGTGCCCTGTCACGGAAAGACAGTTCAGTGTCTTTATACACAGGATCGTGGTCTTCCTGTAGAAAGGATCTAGGTCCTTTCTTGAAATCTTCATTCATCTTAAGGAGTAGCCAACTTGCAGGTTATTTCCCTGGGCCCCTTTCTGTTATCATTGGCCACCTACACGTACATCAGAGTGCGCTGGTCACATTTTGCTATCGCCAACCCTGCCCTAGCATTTCAKATTGAGACTGCTGGAAAAATAGGAGAGGTCAGGTCCAGATCAGACCCAGGAGATACATAGGGGCTGAACTTCCATTGAAATGAGTGGAACTGAGAGTTTTACGAGCTGTGTTGGAAGTGGTCTCTATGACCCACTGACCTTAGGAAGGACAGTGCTGGGAAAACAACAGCAACTTTGCAACAAGGAGAGGTGACCATTAGAATGAAATGAGCTTCAAGGTGGAAAAAACACTCATTTTTTAGCATATCCCAGAATAAAAATATTATATTATTTAGGGACTTCTTCACTAAAAGTCACCTTTAGTTACGGTTATGGTGTTTCTTCCTACATCTTCTGTGAAAGAGCCCGTTGGTTTGCCCTGGTAAATGGAAGCAATTTCATGGTACGCAGCGTGGCTTGAGGCAGCAGAATTTGGCCCTAATACTACAGCTAAGGAAACTGTTAAAATAGGAACTGAACCAAATGTCCAGATCTCCTCCCCAAATTCAAACTAAACCTGTTTTGAGGTTCAGGAATGTTTGGTTAACTTTAAATAAAACAATGTCGTGTTTCTACACATCCTGCTTTCAGCTAAGTCTCCAAGCAGAAATACAAAAACATGGCAGGAAAGTCTGTTTGCACTATTTCTGGCCCAGGTAAAATCAGGAAGCACTGAAAATCTCACAAAAACAGCTTTGTCTCACCGAGTATTCAACTCGGAGGTTCTGTCACTGCTACTTAGTCACCTTTTGTGACCATTTATAACTAATTTCCACCTAAATAACAGTGATAAAGAAATTCCTCAGACCATCAGACATTCAAAAGATGCCTTTTWACTTCACCATGACAGCACAATGAATGCCTGTTTTAAAGTCTTTTTATGCTCATACTTCTTAAGACACTGGCATAACAGCATCAAGCCAAAATGTCTTTTGCAGTACASAATAACAACATGCTGATCAACTAAGCACCTGCTTTTTCTACTTCAKATCTGGTTCATGGCTAATTTAAGCAACGAGCAAAATACCAAAAGTGTTGTTTATCCTTTCTTTGACAACTCTCTTTATTGGATTTGCAGAGCTTAAATACAAAGACAAGAGCATTGTTTTAAAGGTACATATTTGCCATACAAAATTGCCCTGGATGTCACTGCAACATTTTCAAAGCACTTCTGTGTTACAGACACTTGCTAGTTCATATGAAATGGAACATTAATTTGATTGCTAGAAATGATATCACGGTCAGCAAAACTTAGTACTTGCACTCTGATTATACAGCTATCTGCTCTACCACAACAAAGTCATCCCAAGCAATGTCSTACTGTAGCTCCCATGTTTGCTAGCCAGATGTATTATATTTTCCAGATTCCAACAAGAAACAGATATTAAGAAACGCATGTTAATCATTGCCCTAATGAGAACAATATGCAGTTTGCTTTTAGGTTGTCACAGTAGTACTGAAGGCGAGCACAGACCTCATGCATTTTAAAGTCGAGGAAACCCCGTGCTTTTTTCCACCGGTCCATTTCAGTGAAATGGCCATGTCTGGTATTTTGAACGAAACATTGACATTTTAGTGGGTAAGTGTGCCTGCTTRGTAAGCACAAGCCTAACTAAAACATCATTCTGACTACAGCCATGAAGGAAAATACCTGCTGTACCACTTGATTACGTACAGAAAGCTAAGACAATGCTGACCATGAGAAGCCTGCCCAGCTCCACTATCTTCCACAGTTGGTGTGAGCCCTTGGTTTGTTATGCATGCTACTACTGGTCAGTATTTTTGTAAGAGTTCCTATCATGGGTAAAATGAGTCATTTCTCTTCATCAGAAGTTGTCCCAGAAAAGAGATCTCACCATGGAGAAGAGCCCAACGGCCACTGGGCAAGCAACAGAACCCGGCAGCTCTGCCCAAAGACCCACYGGACAACCCCACGTGGCACTGACCTCAGCTAGGCTATGCCAGAGCAAACTACTACCCAGCAAGTACAGAAGRGTGAGAATCCCTAAGCATATTTGCAAATAAGAAATTAAATGCATCCATATATTTATTGAGGGTGACAGAACCCTGGCACAGGCTGCCCAGGGAGGTTGTGGAGTCTCCTTCTTTGGAGATCTTTAAAACCCGCTTGGATGCAGCCCTGTGCCACGTGCTCTAGGTGACCCTGMGTGAGCAGGGGGGTTGGACTGGATGACCTCTGAGGTCCCTTCCAACCTCAATCATTCTATGATTCTATGATTCTATGATATACTTACAGAATAAGCCAATTCATCTGAGTTGGTCAAAGTGTAACATCTGTTTCATTCTAGACTCTCAAGGGCCTGAAGATGTGTGTGCAGATTTGGATTTTCTAAAGCAAAGATGTGTATTTCTTGCACTTTATTTTTATTTATATATATATATTTGCTCGGTTCAAGGAAACATTCATTCTGTCCACCAGAAAAGAAGGAGATGGGAAAAAAACAGTGTTTGACACAGTGACTAAACAGCAAACATAGCATCAATGTAGTGGGGGCAAAGGAAATCATGATTGTCTTCTCTGCTTAGATTGCAGTGCCCTGCAGTCATACAGAAGGCACCCAAAGCACTTTTCTTCCCTCCTTTCCACCTCCCACCTCACTCCTGCCCCTCACAGGTATCTTTCACCCCACCTGCATTGCAAGGCACTGTCTGAGTGCTGATACAGCCTTTATCAACGAGGTAATAGGAACAGGTGATTTTCACCTCAACCTAGGATTGTAAAAGTGTTTCATACACTTTGTAAATAAAAGTATTAAAGCAACTTAGAGTGCAGTACCTCAGAATGTCTTTGCATAGGTTAAATAAAGTATTGCCTTGAAATGTGAATACTAAAGTAAAATAAAATMAAAAAATGCCTCATCAACCTATTTGGAATACTTTACTGAAGATATAACAAATACAAGAAAACTTTGGTGTAATTTATTGAGGTGTCTTCCTCCCTCCTTTACTTCCTTTCACAATGCTCTCCTCAGAAAAAAATCTTAAAAATTGTATTTTTGCATGGGAGATAGTGTTATATAAACACAGTTACTCCCATTTCTTAGCAAAAGAAAAAACCAATCAGCTTTCTGAATAGCATTTAGCAAAAACAAAATAAAACAAAAACAAACAAGCAAAAAATGACACACACGAGAAAGAATTTCCATGCTTTTGATGGAATTCTTTAAAACAGGTTATTTTCTGAGTGGGGATTAGGTCTTACCCAGGACATATTTCCCTTCTCCTTATCTGTCCAGACRTAATGACAACGGCAAGATCTAGCTTTTTCTTCATCGTATTACCACTGTAACAGGCTGCTTGTATTTTATATTCTTGAAAAAATAAATAATGAAATCTTTACAAAAAGAAAATCACCCAGAGCAAATACAAACAGTATCTATAAATACTACCTTCACAGTAACAATATAATACTGCAAGTGCATCACTGAACAAACTAATGTGGTGAAAAAGACCTTCTGTT
Source organism: Nothoprocta perdicaria (assembly GCF_003342845.1). Lineage (NCBI taxonomy): Eukaryota > Metazoa > Chordata > Aves > Tinamiformes > Tinamidae > Nothoprocta > Nothoprocta perdicaria. The sequence goes on along the minus strand of NW_020455498.1, from coordinate 638,578 downwards.
ACAYATCTCACTCAGTTAAATATTGATGTTCTCCTCCAAGGGAAAACTTACAATTCCCAAAAGCGCAGCAATCAGCTTGAAAAATCAGGTTAGACGTCAGCAGATGACTATTAGCAATTATCCTCCCGGCTATTATTTATCTGCGGGGGCAGCCAGGGCCCGGGATCAGCACCCATCTTCCAGCTTGTGGAGCAGGGCTGTCTGGCAGGTGCTGGGCGGCGTGAACACCGAGGGGTCGGCAATGCCCAGCTGCAGGTCGAAGAAGCGAGTGGAGGTTGTCACGCTGTAGTTCCTCGTGTAGGTCTCCTGCACTGGGTAACAGTCTTTGACCGTGTAGACACCAACCCAGGATTCCACTGCAATGAAGCAGAAATTGGGCTGTTTAGATCCCAAGTATGACCGTGTGGCAACAGCGTCAAGGCAGGGAGCTTCCAATTCTCCCTCCTTTATAGCAAAGCCTATAGGTTGGGGTTTCCCATATTTCTAAGCAGAGTCCTATCTTTCTGAAAACCTTAGTGGAGAACTGAAATCAAAGGCAATCTAATAGAAGATCCTGGGAAAAAAAAAAAGAAAAAAGGAAATCCTATAGCACTTATAACAAAACAGGTTGACTTTTGCTATCCTAAGGGCTAATGATCTTCACATTCCCATGTAATCTGCTTGCCAGGACAGCATCCTGTTAGAGGATGCATGTCAACATGAAGAAAGGCCACAAAAGTAGCATCATGGACACCATGATGATCTTAAGCCTTGCTGTCACCTTGGTGTCATGCACGTTTAAAATCATGGTACCATCAAGGCATCAGTATGTCTCCTTTCAGAGATAGTTATTTTGAAGGAACAGCACTCATGGTTAGTCTCAAATTTAGTTACACTCCACACAAATCTGATTTCTCCCACCTTTCATGCCAGCATTCATCCACTTCACCACCTCAGCAGTAAACCAAGGTAATGCTCAGGGAGTTGTTTTCAGAAAAATGCACATTTCTGTGCCTTYAGTTCAGGTAGCATGTGGATATTTCACCTTACTCTCTGCTTTTGACAAGTTAAAAGGTGTGGTTTTTGAGAAGTTCTGCTCCATTTGACATTGTTGGGGCTCAGCAGTCTCTGACACTCTAAAGCACTCACATCTCCCCAGCTAATGCAGGACATCTGATTCTTTTCTGTGCACAGTTCTGCACTCACCCACTGGATGAAGTCCCTGTGCTCTGCTGTGRTGGGGGCTCCTTCTGCACCACAGCTCTCCGCTGCAGACATCCCTAACATTTTACCCTCACAGCCCTTTCAGTCATCTGAGACCTTAACTACCACTCTTACGCTGACGATACTTACCAAATCCTTACTTCAAATAAACATGACGCTTGCTCCTATTTCTTCCAGCTTGCTGTCTCAAACAGTGTTTTTTTTGGAAAAGGAGAAACATTCCCAAATACAACTCTACTGTCTGTATCTCTTCTTAACTGTTTCCTCCTGTTTGCTGTCATCTATACACATTATCACTACCCTGTTCATTTTTGAAAATCAAYATTCCTCTCATATCGTAATTCCTCCTCAATCATAATTCCTCTCATATATTTCTACTGGTCCATTATCTATTTCAAGACTGCACTCAATGCTGAACTCCTCTGTGTACGTGATACAGCACTCCTGCCCCTTTTCTTTATCTCCAGTTTAACTCTGCAACATACTTAAGGGTTTTTCTTTCTCACTCTCTCCTCTCCCATCCTCTGCCATAACCTCACTGTTATATTTCTGCAGTCAATACCACTGAGGTGATTTTTCTTGCCCAGCCTGCACTTTTAAAATTTCATTTTAATCTATTTCTCCCAAGCACCTCTTCAGTGATCTTTCTTTATCCCTTTCATTACATATCACTTTATGTAATTGTTTCATGTATTTCAGATCTTCTGATAGCAGAAATTTATATTAGCTTAGAATACAAAACTACCTCCTGACATTACAGATCAGATCCTTTCTGTGACTCCTGTTTCAATTTTTCCCAATAGTTCCTGTGAGGCTTATTTTATCTCATCCAAACAGCAGTCAGACATATATATATATATTTATATGTATTTTGTCATTTTAGTACTGAGTCATATGCTCTACCATAATCACGTTATTGGAAACAGGTAAGTTGTGTCATGAAATGCCCATGGAGTATTTTATAAAAGGCCTTGCAAACTGAGCAAAATTAAAGCATACCTCTCCTGTATACCCCATAGGTAAAGGATAATAATACCAAGGTATTCTGTATCTCTACTGAAACCTTCATAATATTAACAGAATTATAATTCTAGAATCCAAATGAATACTAGCTGAAAGATGAATGGGAGACAAGTTTTAGATATTATTTTTCAGAATGATCATGGAAAAAAAAGTACTGGAAATACAAAATATYACAGGATAAAAATCACACATCATTAACTGAAGGTATCTGGATATTAAGTTCCATAAAAGTTCCAAAAATACTGGATCTGAAAAACAAGATTTTTGGAGTGAGGGATAATTTACCTCTTGTAGAATACCAGAGGATACACCGACCTAGTTACAGAGTTGTAATGACCTTATCCTTCGTTTTCTTTCTACTTTTATTCAAACAAGAAATATTTTTTCCCTTGATTAAATGCTTAGGTTCATAACCTATCCATATAGTTAGGTTCATAACCTATCCATATAGTAGATGGTTATAACCCTAAATATTGCATTAACTTAATAATATCATAAATTTAATTGGATTTTAAGAATTCTTTTTATAGTTGTCTGGGTCATTACTAAACCATAGGTGAAACTGAAGCCAACATTCTAATAAAGTGCTATGCGTTCAAACCCTAACATATTGCACCTTGGAAAATTGAGYCTACTTTCTTTTATGATGCAGGTGTTCAGCTGCCAAGTGCAGAAGTAACCTTTGAGAAAGGATGTTTCTCACTAACATTGTGGCTAACAAAACGTAGGTGCACACTGAAGACACCCACTGCTGCAAAACAGCTTATTGGATGTATTTCATGACAACATTTGATAACAATGCGTAGACAAACACTGATTCCTTGTTTCTATACTGCCTTTCTAACAGAAATCTGATACATTCTAGTTGTGTTCCTGTGCTGAGTATGTCCCTACTTACATTACTGATCTTTTCTCTAGATGGATTTTGCATTCAGGCTGCTGCATTCAGATGCAGAACGAAGGAATTCTATGCCAAAAATTGTATGATATAGGCTAGTCCCTTGGATACATGTGATCCTGCTGAGATATGAGACATTTTCTTAATAAAATGCATTGATAATCATAAAATGCTGTACATGGAAGTTATTTATTATGTCTTCCAGCAAACTTTATGGAAGTATGTGAATCTGAGGTGAAACGTGAACAATTTTATTTGTCCCTAAGCAGCAGAGACAACGATTACTATTACAAAATAAAAGTATGCACATACATTTCCTGGCTGGTTTTCTGTCAGACCATTCCTGTACCATAATTTGATCTCCAGGTCCCCCGATGTAGTACTGATCTTCGTAAGTCGAATTGGCCGGGATATCATATGGATCCCACGGCTCAGTCAGAGGAATCTTTGAGCASAGCTTTGTAACTTGTTCAATCTGAAACATCACTGCATCTTTATAGAGCAATATATACTCAAAGAATCTGAAACATGAAAAAAAAAGTAGTTGTTATTCTTAGTATTTTTCTACCCCCCAAAAAAAAGAGAAAGAAAGAAGAAGAAGCATCACTTATAGGTAAGCTTGCCATTGACTTCTCAGTATAAGGCCATTTTCACTTGCTTAGAACTTTTCCAGTCTTTGAGAAAGGCTGACCAGTTGRGCTGAAATTTCCCATGCTGAAAGTTTGTCTCAGCTGACTCCTTCCAACGTAAATACATCAGGCTGAACTGGTTCAGCCATTTCTGAGAACAACAGGACAAATTTTCTGAGAACAACTGAGAGGAAAACATGTTATTATTCCCAGTTTTGTTTTGTTTTTTAATAACTGTTTCATTAAAAAGCTCTAGTGCCTCCATGTTTTGGAGAAAGGCCTTGAAATTTGGCAGGGGAGAAGTTTTTAATAAAAGTTGCCCAAATTTGGCTAAGTTATAAGCCTTTTAAAAAATCTGTTTTCATAGGCTGAATACATTCTGTTCCTCATGAATGTGGCAGAGCCTTTCTCTGTGCCAGTTAGGTGTAGTATCTGCCACCCTCCCAGATGTTGCTCTACAAAAACCCAAGTAGCTCAGTAGGACATGCCAGGTGAAGCAGGGAATGTGTGATCCCAAATGTAGAATGGACAGACTCAGTACTGGCAAGTATTCCCTCTGAGCACCACTATACTCAAAGAAGTAGTGAAAGGAGAAAGTAGAGGAGCAAAAAAAAAAAAAAAAAAAAAGGAAAATGGAAGGTGAGGGGTTTGGTCAGTCTGAGGGGCCACAAAGTAAGAGTAATAAAATCGTTAGCTAATAAAGACTTTAAAATGATCTTCTGTTTGTAACATAGGCTCCACTTATCAGCGAATAAACAAACCCTTCTTTGAGGAGAAATGATAAATCTTTTYATGGGTATTTTCATCTAATTCCTACTTACAGTATACGGGTGTATCACAAACACTGTGGCTTTGCCTCCACATCTATAAAAAAGAGGCTCAGGTATTTGTCTACAGTCTACTATCATGTAATGACTTTAGCAAAAAGGAAGGATGGACTTAATTTCCTTCTCCATCTACAATGGCATCCCTTTCTGCTTGCAATTCCCTTCCTTATTTGTGATGCTGCCTCCACTTCCTGCAAAAAAGAGCTCGTGTGCCCTTCAGACAGCAGGTTCCTCCACAGCCCTGCCGCTAGCCCAAAGCAGTATTCACCCTGTGCCTTGATCAAGGCAGGAATCTGGTGGAAAACAGTGTGAGATTCATACAAGCAAAGAGATTATGCACAAAAGCAAGAGGCTGTTCGTTCTGGTACTTCTCAACTCCTGCAGGTTTTTCTTTGCAGTCTCCACATTCATTTGGCATCTTTTGGAAGGGATATAAAGTTTACATAACATAGGGTTGACATTAAAACAATTTACAATTTAAACTGTTGCACTATTCAACCATGTTAGATAGGAATTACTTCATCTACCGTAGATAAAATGTCATCTSAAGGTCTCACTGTGAGAAATATAGGCGAGCAACATCTCCATCACTTCTTGAAAGGAAATGAAGGATCGGGTATCCAGTTATGTGTGTGGAAATGCAGACAGGTTAAATAGGAATAGCCCAACTGAGAAGTGACCAAGGTCATAGGCAGGCAAGGAGGTTGACCTGTGTTGAGCTTGGACATGCACCTCAATGGCCACCTTGCACAACACGTGAAGCACCTGACCCCACTTTCAGTGAGAGTGGAAACCACCAGGCCCTACTCACACGTTAAYAACAGTTAAGCAGACAGAGTTGGGAAAACAGCAAGTTTATGTATCATCTTCCCTTTGGTAAATTGCTCCCCTGCCCACATTCTAAAAGATTCCTATTTCTGCCACTGCTGCAGCAGGAAACCCTTACAGACCTAAGCCCATTTGCCATTTTCTTAGTCAAAGTCAATGTCCCCACATTTGTGATGGTATCAAAGAACTACCTGGTTCATTGTAAAAAAAMCAAGCCTGAGATCAAGTACGCACAGATGTAACTTTTACTTCACAATAAGTCCAGAGAAGACATTCACAAGAATGCTAAAATACACTTATTTATATGTTTCCAACTAGGCTCTAAGGACTCAACTACTGTTCAGCTGGCTGCTCAGCAGCTCCCATAAAGGTGGGGTGGGGAATGCCTTACAGATGTGTCCTACAATGTGTTGGAGATATTTTGGTGAGCTGGCCACTTTGCGAAACAAACAAGCAAACAGTAACATTAATTAAGCATTAGAAGTTACTGTAAATAAAATTAAAATAATTTTAATTTTTTTTCCTTTAAATCCTTACTTAAAAGCCTTTTCCTAGAAAAACTTCACTTGTATTTCTTGCAATCACTTTTTCATATTTTCTTCTTCCTTATCCTTTCTTTTATAAATTYTTTCATGGAATAGGTACCTTCTGTTCTAAGTTATGTGACCCATGTACTGGCAGGACTGCACAAGGCGCGTGTACCCCTTCTAGTGAAGTGAAACAGTAGTTGAAACTCCAGTCTGACAAACACATATATCAGCTTGCAACATATGAGCAGCCACTGTGGCATCAAGAGTTGACTTGTATCAGAGCAAAAGTAGGGCCAGAATCCAGACAAACCTGCACTTTGCCTTCTTTAGTGCAGATGCTTGCATTATAAAAYAGTAACAATGGAAACAAGAATTGGAAGAATCCAAACAAATCAAACCCATTATCAAACATCTCGTTAGCAAACATCCTACAAAACAAAACTTTCCATCCCCTACAGTTTTGTTCCAGGGCAGAGGTAGAAAGCTCAGATGTTAAACATATACCAGTCATACAACGTGAGGCACTGCTGGAACCAAGTGACCRGCTATGGTGAGACCACACAAAGCAGAAGCTACAGAGAACAGAATACACGTAGTTGTGCCAACAGAGATTCTTGCAGAGTGTGGCCCTATTCACTGGGCATAGCCATATAGGCTAGAAAGGGTACATGAATTTATACTGTTGTTACCCAGTTCAGATGTACTTCATATCTAAATTTCAAGCAGAATTGCTCCTGTGTGTGTTCGGGAAACAGCAAGCACRCTGAAAGAAGATAGCACAGGACCTGAGCTTCATTGCATATGGATGCATTGCTTTCATCCATAAATGGTTAAGATTTCATTTTTTTAAGGAGAGGTATTTACCAGCCAAAMTAACAGAATGTTCATGGATTTAAAAATGACAATTTAGTATATTTTAAAACAAAATATTTTAAAATCATTTCCTCTTTTATTTTTTTTACTGGCCAAGTCCTAGGTTTACTGCCTGTATTTGCTTTAAGTGCTTGAGATTTCACTGGCTGCTTGAGGGGAAGAACAGAGTTCTGAAAACARGGCTCGGCAAAGAAACTGAAAAGGAAATTGTTTTTAATTAGATTTTTTTTTCAAAAGCAGCATATTTGTAGCCTTTGCCCACTCCTAATATACATATATATTTAATAATTTCATTCCTTAAACCGCAACTTTGAGAAAGTCCCAAGCTCTTCCCAGGGCACTTTCAAACAGATTTGGAAGAGTTACTTGGATGACTTGTGCTGTTTGCCTGACCAAGATGATCTCCCTTCCTTTCCTTCCCTATTTCCTCCTCTCCTACGCTACCTGCAAATTCTTATCACTACTCCTGAAGAGGGACTAAGAGTTCCTTAATACTCCCTYTGTTTATGTCTGAAAAGAGAGAGATTCCAACACATTAAGACACATGTTTTTCACTTCTATGCTTCAAAGATTTTCTCAACATCGGATCTTATCCTGTACAAACAATTCCATTTGACTTTGCTGTAAGTAATCATGTCAGCCAGGTGTGATACATGCTGCACTTCCTCTTCTGTACTCCTGGCCCAAGGAAATCAGTGCTGGGACAGAATACAAAGCCAACACACTCACAAGGTGAAGCATTTACAATGTGGAAATGCTGAGAGAAGTAGATTGCATCCAAATACCATACTGCCATTAAGATTCCTCCTGAAGTTCGGGGAAAAGGACAGAAGTGCCTTGTAGAAGACAGCTCCTACAGTGTCCAGTAGGGACACACTCCTGGACACCCCAAAATGAATGAAGCTGATAAACTTATCAAGGACTTGACTTTTAAATGAATTATTGTTCAACATGTTATGAGCAATTTGGAAATGTTAATATTTGTCAGAAATTATGTCATTAGACTGCAGCCCATGCTACCTGCTCTGTTTAAGACACCTCTGCACTGAGCGCTGCTGAAGMGTGGAAAAGTGTTCCAAGGTGAGGCCCTTCCTAACTGTTAGTTCCGAAGTGTGCTAGCCAGCACGTCACCCAAAGCGCCAGCATCCCTCCCTCAGGATTTGCTTCTGCACTTCCGTCAGTTTCCTTGCACTGTCAGACGTCAAGGCAGTTGTTGTTGCCTGTATAATGGCCTTTGCAGTGACTCAGAGGGCCAGGGGCGCTGGCGGTGCTGGCATGATGTATCCAAGCGCACCAGCCAAGGTCATTTGCTAGAGAGAAACAAAACACTGGTCTGAGGCTAAGACTGAGGAAAAGAAATTCCTTGTCTTCCAAGTCCGCTCTATATCATTTCAACTCTGTGGCTCTGGACCAGTAGCTTACAATACTGGAGCCTTAAAATTCCATTCTGATTATTTATTTTTTGATTGCTACAACACTGCAGAGCCCTTAATCCAGGATCAAGAACCAGTTGTGCTAAGTGTTGTACTAACACAAAACACTGAACAAAAACACAACTGCTGCCCTAAAAACAATGGAACAATAGGTTCCTGTAGAGAACTTTTCTGTCCTGTAAAGACATACGGGGTTTTCTGTGTCCAGGACTTTAACCTGGTGACTCACTTTTCCCAGCTGTGGCTATTGTATCCTTAAAATTTCCACTTGTATTAGTCAGGACTTACATTACCTAGTAATTATTGTAGTGCATTTGAAAGATGAAAGCAAATTTTCGTGCATTATTTGTATTACAGCTATTGTATTGCTCAGCTGGAAAGACCATTTGATATTTAAGGTATTAARCAGGGATTGCTGCAATTATTCCAAAGTTAACATTGCTTTCCCTTTTGAGATTAGGTGAAAAAGTGAAGCATCTACATCTGCCTTTGTTTTATTATTTAATTCTGTTCCAATTCTTCTTGCAAAAARGCATTTTAGACACTATGCAAGATATTTTTCTTTCTAGCTAGAAGAAATTACACTAAAAATCTCCTAAACAAATCTTCTGTTCTGAAGTGTATCAACAGTTACATCCAAATTTCTGATTCTTGAGTTGTTGTTGCCTGTTGATWACATATATCACAAACTTTCATAATAACATCACTACCCTGTACAGATTTGTTCTGTACATAAAATGTCCTGGAGACTTGGAACCTTATTAGAAAGATGACTACAAAAATTCATGTTCTCAAGTCTTCAGATGAAGAAAAATTTCAAGGGAGAGAAGCTGCTAAGCAGACATTCAGACAGTTGATAAACACTGTTCAGGTCAAGAACATTCATCTGCTTTTGGAAAGCTCTGGCTAGCTCATTTCATAACTGAGAATCATCTGCTTGTCGATATATTTCTGGGAACTCCTTTCCTCTTTCCCATGAAGTTTCGGTAATTTCAGACTTGTGTTTTTCTTTGGTGTATCAGACCTCAACAACAACAGTAATTTACCATATTTGATCTCACATGTTTGGCAGTGATGCTAGACTATGGTATATTGTACAAATACAGTATTGTGCAAACCCATGTGACAGAACATGTAACCTGATACTGTGTAAAAGCAGTATTTTGTAGACTGACATCATTCACAGATTGTAAAGGCCTGTTCTATTTTCAAAAGACCAAGCCCTCTGTATCAGGTGTCTAATTAGCAAGGTGTGGAAGGAACTTGGAGAATACTACCAGTTTCTGAAGAGAATTAGGTAGTTTAAATATTGCCAAAATTATGAAGTTCTTGTAGAAGGATATCTTAAGTACAGGAAAGGAATTAAAAGCTGAAAAGTGAAAGCTACATTAATWAGATGTTTACATATTTCTGTGACTTTAATTACAAAACTAAACAAAAATTATACAAAACCTTATTCTTATTTATTTTTTTCCCTATAAATTAGATGAGCTACTTTAGAAAATACTAAAGGGAAATTAAGTTCTTCAGCATCAATATTGTTTTACTTGCTGTCTCTTTTTGGCTATTTGACATCCTATGAAAAACAGCCTGATCTGTCAAGTTAAGCCCTAAGTAAAGTGCACTGCATTCAGGTTGAAATTCAGGAAAACGRTAAGGTGCAGTTTGCACCGGGCTTAAGAGAGTGTTTCTGTGTTTCCCTAAATAACAGGGAATTTTCTTGACTAACAGCCCTAGGCAGCTCAAAAGAAGGGGAATGGAAGATATGGTCAGAATAGCACACCTTCCAACAAATCAGTGAATCCATTGCTRTGGAATATGGTATACATGGGAGAGCCATGTGATATCAAAATATCCTTGAGATCAGAATTTTTTGTTTTGTCTTGTTTTTGCTTTTGTTCTGCGCTTGTAAAAATCTAGTAGAGTGGGGTCCTTCTGCCTAGGTAGATTTATAATAACCAAGGTTACTGGAAAATTAGAGTAGGGTTTAGTGAAGAGCAAGAATGCCGAAAGGTCTAAAGACCTTAGGAGGACAAAAATGTAAGGAGGGACATGGCAGAAGAACAAGACATAATAATTATAATTTATTTAAAATACTTCTCATCTTCTTTATAATATATAAAGAACAAGAGAAGTGACAGAATCAGAGGACTGGAGGAAACTGAGACATGGAAATGTTCTTTTACACAGAATACAATTTTATCCACTTGAAAAAGTAGATATTTAGCATAGAGAAATAGCCAGAAAAATCACAGTGTCAGTAATTTAGTGTAATTCCAAAAAAAAGGAAAAAAAAAAAGACATATGTGCTTTCTTATTTTTAGTTTTACCACTAACTGACTAACTGTCAGGCTTATCAACAGTTTTCTCACGTTTCTCTGAACCTGTCTCAGAGGCAGGATATTTGATTGCGTCTTAACTCTGTCCTAGTATGATAATATCTATTTTACACACAAGAAAGGTATAACAGAGGGAGGTTCCTGTTCATAGACAACTCAGCTAAAACAATCTCTCTTCTCCAGTAAGTTTAGTTTGGAATAATAACAAAAAGACAGTAAGAACCAATTTTAAGCCAGTACTGTGCACTGCAATTTCCTAAGTACCTTAACTGCGGTATAACATAGACTAACATTAGATAACATAAACAGGAATTACATGTAATTCAATCAATCTATGCTACTCTTCTCTCAGATTGTAAATCCTACCATCCATATATTTGGACAGTTAGTAAATCTTCAGTATAGAATCATAGAATCAYAGAATGCYKAAGGTTGGAAGGGACCTCAGAGGTCATCGAGTCCAACCCCCCTGCTCACACAGGGTCACCCAGAGCACGTGGCACAGGGCTGCGTCCAAGCGGGTTTTAAAGATCTCCAAAGAGGGAGACTCCACAACCTCCCTGGGCAGCCTGTGCCAGGGCTCTGTCACTCTCACTGTCAAGAAGTGTTTCCTTAAGTTCCTGTGGAACTTTTGGTGCCTCWGYTTGTGGCCGTTTCCTCTAGTCCTATCRCTGGCCACCACTGAMAAGAGGCCGCCCCCTCCTCCTCACTGCCTCCCYTGAGGTATTTATASACVCTGATCAGGTCCCCCCTCAGCCTCCTCTTCTCCAGGCTGAACAGGCCCRGCTCYCTCAGCCTTTGCTCAYAGGGCAGATGTTCCAGGCCCCTGATCATCCTGGTAGCCCTGCGCTGGACTCTCTCCAGCAGCTCCACATCCCTCTCGTACTGGGGAGCCCAGAACTGGACACAGTCTCCAGATGTGGCCTCACCAGGGCTGTGTAGAGGGGGACGATCACCTCCCTCGCCCTGCTGGAGACGCTCTTCTTAATGCACCCCAGAAAAGGAGTATAAAGGAGTATAAAGGAGTATAAAGGAGTATAAACTCCTTTATATAAAGATGTTGCTCACTCAATACGTAACTCAGTGAAATAGCCAAATATGAAGAATACATACATTAAAAGTCCAGGTAGAACTGATTGGAAGTGTGCCTAATAAGTTATAAAAATGAAGGGAATGTCTATGTGAGTGACATGGGTGAAATGTGGCAAACAACAAGAATTTAGCACGGTAAGGTTGCAGTTCTGTGTTGTATAATTCTACCTTTATGTCAGATGGCGTAGGAACATATCTTTTAAGCAGGACCAGACTATGGCCGTGCATCTGAGAATCCTGTAGGTAAAAGAATGAAGAGGAGTCAACAGTACAAACCTCTTGTCAAAAAAAGCCAGGCTCATTGTCAGGTATATTAACGGCAGCAGCAGATCCAAGGCATGGAAGGCACTTTAGTGCTTTCTGCTCGGTGCTGATGAAGTTGCAGTGGAAACCTTTCTGGATTTGGATGCCCACTTCAGGGAACACATAAATAGGCTTGAAATAGTCCAGAGAACAGCAAGAATGATGTGATGCTCACTAAGTATGAGTTCCTATGAAGGAACTGGGTATGTTTAGTCCAGAAAAGAAGACTAAGGTAGGACCTGATAAGCTTTCCAGTATATTAAAAAAAAAGAATAGAACAGTAAGTGTTCTCTGTGTTCACTCAAGGTAAGATTGGAAGAAAAGAGCATTATTTTCAGCAAGAAGGGTGTTAAGTGAGATAATATGAATAAATCTGTGTGTGTGACAGTTGCAAGAACAGGTTTCCACGGAGACTTTTTCATTCCAGCTTTCAGAAGAACAAGCTAGAGAAGCATGGGTCACAGATACCCAAGTTAGGCTTCTTCAGGATGGAGAAACAGGTTATACAGTTCCCAGCCTTACATGTAGGCACTTCTACAGATTCAATGGCTTTTAATCTTTTCTGGTAACAGATAAGTTTAATGAATTACTCCTAATATTACCAACTGTATGACGGATGTGGATCCTTCTGTTATCAGCTCCAGACCTTTTTCTGAAACAGACCTTCTTTTGGTGCTTTGCTGCTCTTCCTGTATGGCAGGAGCTGTTGGCTGAGCACACTGGCATTTCTCACATCATCAATTACCTTTCCCTCTTTACCTATTTGTTAGCAGTGACAGACCTCAGGATGTTTCTAAAAATTCTAAAATGAACTGAAAAAATAGAAATATTTAATAGATTAACATGAATTTCAAAACTTYCCTATTCAAAAATTCTTGCATTAGTTAACAAGTGTATTTCATACAGAATTATTTCATAGATTATCTGTTAGTCCACTACAGAAACAGCTGTTCCCAATGAGATGACATTCCGCTAAAAAAAAAAAAAGCTTTCTATTTTTAAGAAAAGTTACATTTATTTTAATTGTATTAAAAACTACATGAGACTAAGAAAACTAGCTGACATATTTATTTATCATTCAAGGACAGTTCTAAGAAAGAACAGTAAGAAGGACAAGACCTGTAAATAATATTGGTATAAATATATTGCACTGGCACTGCTGAAAGTTTTCCACTACTCCAGAAAAGGTCACTAGACCCACTGCACATGTTTAGACTAYCCAGGCTGCACAAAATGTGACAGAAATAGGTTTACCATTTAGCATCTGACACCAATACAGACTGAAGGCTTCAGAAAACAGGTAAGTCTGTCTAATTTGGGGGTGTTTTCCTGACACAACAGTGGCCAGGGTCATGCATCAAAGAGGGCTACAATTTTCTTTGAGTTTTTCTTAATACAAACTGATGACTTTTACATATGCAAAAATTATTTATCTTCACGGTTCCTACAACTACAACAAATACTAATAAAATAACTCATTTTGAGATATACAAGTGACTTTTTAATTATCCCTGAAATCCCTGAAAAGGTCTAATTTTCACAGGGACAGTATATAGGATTTTACAAAATTCAATGTATTGAAGATTGACCATCTGCAAATTGGGTCACATAAAACCACTAGATGCCTTTTTTTTTCTTTTTTTTTTTTTAATCAACTTGTCTTGTCTCTAACTAGGATTTTACATTAAGTTACTGTTAAAGTAGAAAAGCAGTCTCTCTGTTTTATGGATCTTTGTGTTTCAGATAATGTCTTCAAGACTTGTAAAGATTTGTCATTTCTGATGCAGCCCATTTCTTTGCACACACAAATCCTTGAAAATCTGTTACGGTTCTTTACAAGTTTTCTATTCAAATGCATACAAAACTCCTGAAATCTCCGCAGAAAAATGCATTACCCTTTTCTGTCCCTCAGGCTTCCCCTCCAACCACCGAGGTGTTCCCAAGCTCTGAAGAGACAGCTGATAACTGCAGGCCTCGTGTAACTGCCACTATTCACTATTTCCAACTAGAGGCTACGTAATTAGAGATAAATCTGGCCAAATTACTCCTTCTCCAAAATTAAACATTAGCCTAGCCCAAGGCCCTGTGAAAGCAGTCAGAAATCACTTTCACTGATCTTTACAGATGTTAGATCAGATCTTTACTATCTGCTACATTTAAAAGAAAATGAGAAGCTCAAAAATGTTTAAAATTTAACTGAAATAACTATCCAATTTACTTCATAATGGAAAATTTGGGCAGGGAGGGGGAAAATGCTGGAAGGTGAACATAACACATCTCAGCTCCCCAAAATATGTTTTCCATGAGTTCAAGCTGCTTTTGAACTTTCTGGGTTTCATGACATTTTTTCTCTTTTATTTATAACCTTCTAGGATTGCTTTTTGGGCAAGCACATTTCTTTCTACCCTTAACTACAAGTATTCAAATTATTTGAAACATCTTCCTTGTCATAAAATCAAAACGAAACAAAACAAACAAAACTTTGGGGGGGGGGGGGCTTTTTTTTTATATAGTAACTTCCTACAGCTAACTAGGCAAGATCTTAGACCTCAAAAAAAAATTCACTTACGGAAAATCCTTGTAGCGTTTTCATTTATCTACTTCTTTTCTGGACTGCTGTATCTCTTATGGGACTTGTTCTTCCATGTTCTCTGTATCGTGCTAATCCTGTAGTTGGACTCTTTCAGGGAACAGGAAAGAGATTTTTCAGGGAGGGAGCTGTTAAGACCTTGACGAATTAAAGAGAAAAAATCAGAGAGGAAATTCCCACTTGTGGGTGACTTGGAGATTTGGCTGCTACTCATCCCTCTGGACAGAAAGCATCTGTGTGCAGATATGCCAAATCGTCGTGCCAGTCCTAGCAACCGACCTGCCTCAGACATCACTTTCTTAAGCCTGCAGACTTTCCCTATCCTTAACAACTTTACAGAATGGCAAGCTAAGCCTTTGTATAATATTTTGGTTAAGACAACGCGGCCCATGTGCTCCAGCAAGCTCCTCACTGATGCCCCATAAGGCAGTATTTGGGGTATGGCATTCACAGGCTGTAGATGCATTGTAGGGCCTGGCCACTGCCCATCTCCCTTCAGACAGTGATTCCAAAGAAATGGATAAGCCCCTTTCAACAGCTCTAAACAGTCTCCTTTCCATGTAGCTAACTGGATAACCAGAAAATGGAGAAGATTTTCCAAGCAAATTGAGCCCAATATCATTATGGCCTTCCCTTCTCTCTCACGTATATCACACGAGCAGATTGTATGCATTAATATCTAGGAGACAGCTGTAATATAGTTGAATTTCTACATATGCTTCTTTAGCACGAGCAGTTCAGGCTACCAGAGGTTTACCAAAGATTTTTGTGTTAGTATTTGGTGCTTGTTCATTACTTGTTCACTACTCCACTTTCTTAGCAAATATGCTGTACATAATTACATATGCTGTAACGATGACAAGTTCTCCACCTTCTTAATAAAATTTTGAGTAAAACTTTCTAAAATAAAGATTGGATAAATATGGACTTTTTATGGCCAAAAATTGCACCCAAATAGTTCTGAGGGATGAATTATTACAAAGAGCAGCTCAATTCAAAGGGGTGGGGGGTAACGACTAATAGCCACAGATAGTGAATTAAGTCTACATGCAAAAGAATACTAGAGATTTAAAAACTTGTATCACACACACAAAAAAGGGAGATTGCAAGATGTTTTTTAGTTACTATTGCTACAGTATATAAGCATTTCACTTGCACTATATATCCTGCAGAGACCTAATACAAGCTTTGTAAGTGATTTTTTCCATTCTTTCAGTGAAAGAAAATTCAGAGCACTAAACTGTGTTTCAAATATATGTTAGCCTTCCAAGAAACAACAAATGGAGATTTTGTGTGGCTGCCTGTGGACCCCTTTACTGGGATCCAACCAAGCACTTGTAGCACCTGCATTTGGCAGCGCCTCAAACAGCCACTTGTGCCTCTCTGTCCCTTTGACCTGGCCCGTCTGCACTAACAGGACATGTGGCAAATTGGGCACCTGGAGTGTTACTTGATTTGTACCCAATTCCACCTCCATGTCCGACCGGCCACCTGTTTTCAACTGCAGAAGACAAGATTACTTCACATGCACGATTTATAAAATTAAAATAGTAACAGATTGAAGCAAGTATGTCAATAAGCAGAGAATACATAAGTAAAACAAAACATAGGAAGTCTTTCATCTTTTGGTATGCTGAGGGAGTTAGTCCCTTGTATTTTCACTGTTCAGTACTAAGGTGAATAACAAAATGCAAAGGATGTCTCCACCCTCATGATGCATAATCTCATCTCCTTTAACTCCACCGTAATCCTTTTTTGCTCTCTAAAAAGTACAGGAGACACCACACCTTAATAGCAATACTACCAATAACATTAATAATCAAGCACATTGTCCAAATTTGTTCCATTTGCTCATTTTTTGGAGACAAGAAGGATAACAAGACATCCCATTGAGTTTCTGGGCACAGGTATTTCAAGTGGCACCAGGAAGGTCCCCATAGGTCACCATAGATAAGAAAAAAGATACGTGTTTCTTGCATAGCAGACATAGGCCAACAAATCTGGATCTAATTAAACTGTGATGCATTAATTTGGGAACTAATTGTAGTAAGAATTCCTYATCCTGTATGGAAATGTGTTTTCCAAATGATAAACATCCTCTGAGAATTATCACAACTGCATCGAATGAGTAAACTTTCCAGTGCTGGCTGCCTAAAAGTACGGCAGAATCGTAAGTTTCCTGGCAAGAAAAGTATCTGAATATGATAAAAAACACAATTACAAATGGTATTAGGAGATACTGAAAGAATGAAAAATGGAACTTGCCTTTACTGCGTTCATTAGATCAACTCTGCACCCTACATGAGCCATTTCCAGCATTGCTCTCCGCAAAGGTCAGTAAAAATCCGGCTACTCCTCCTCAAAAACACCTACTTCTGAAACAGCTGGTATCCATGCAAACAGCAGGTATCCATGCAGCCAGGCCGCTTACAGAGAAATTCCAGCTATTTAGAATCTGAGAGCAAGGTGGATATCCTTTGGATACCCCTAAGCACTATTGTGAGGGCCAYACTGGCCTATGTGTGTTATATATACGTATGCCTCATAGCAGCCTTAGGATGCATAGGATATCCCCAAGATTCTTCAGAATAAATGACAAAGTGCCACATTTTTACTAATGCTATGAGTCCTTTATCTACTTAAGCCCGTGGATTTTCATAATTCTACAGAGGCATGACAGGAGGACAACAAATTTTGATTTACTAAGGATGAAAGTACCAGAAAGTACCAGAACTGACAGATAAACTGAAGGATAACTTTAAAGCCTAACCCCCGGTAGATAGTCTTGTTACCTGGGGTTTTAACTGCTATCTTATACTGTTTCTCTGTAACTAGCCTCAATTTAAGAATAAGAACATAGTAGGACCAAGGCACAAAAATCAGCTTTTTAGCCTATTGGGAAGTAGCTCTATTTTGTGGTTGTGTTTTGGAGGCCTTTTTCTGCTCCCATTAAAAGCTTATAAAAGCTTATAAAAAACTTAGTTCTTTGGGGGAAATGTATATATATATATATATATATATAAAAAAACAAATAAAAACACTTCGCCCCCAATAGACAACCTGGAATATGTGATATTAATTGCAGACATTGCACTAGATATGAATGTACAGACATTACATTAAGTACGTACTCCAGCAGAGCAGCTGACAGTGAGCTCTGGACATACTTGCAAAAATGCGAAATAATATTAGGTATTGGCTATAAAAAAGGCACATTCTGAAGAGCGCATGACTCTATGAGAAGGCAATCAACCAGCATCAGTGAAGCCATTTTGGGCATCTGTTATTTATAAAGCAATTTTTGGAATAAATCATTTGTGAACTATTGAGCTCTCCAAAAGGTATGTATGCAGGGCTTTATTACAATATTACTTCTTAAATGGAGTAAAGAATTAAGGCTCATGACAAATAGCCTTAATATGAGATGTTGCAATACATGTGGTAATTCTGGTCTCATGCTCTCAATCACAGTATCACAGCTCAGTATGAGCTATTCCCAGGACACGCAGTACATGYAGAAAATAAAGTATCCAGGAAGAATGCAATGCTACCTGCCTTTTGAGAAGGACACATGAATTTACCRAATTTAAGAATAAACCACTGCATCAGAATTTCATATTAAAATATTATTTCAAATGCACTGAAGGGATTGCGTTTATTTATAAGGTAGGAAGGAACTAGAGCAGAACTGTTTCACTTGGTTATAATTTTGTAAAGATCCAACGCAAGTCAGCAATCAAAAGTTTTGCTACTCTTCTGGAACTTTGGTAACCTTTGGCTCTTTAGTATCCCTTCCGGTGGCTCTTTGGGGACTCAGAGGGTTACACAATTCCATGGGCATTTGTAGCAAGTCTTTAAGCAGTTCTTTTTTATTTACCAAAAAAAAAAAAAAAGTCCAGATGGAGATCTAGATTTAGTGTAATTGGTATCTGACATACCAATGATATTTATTAATGCGAATCTTCTGGACTACCAAAAAATCCAGTGTTCTAGAAAAAAAAAAACCCAAAAAAAAAAATCCAGTGTTTTGAAAACAATGAATTATGTCCCAAGAATATTCAACTCCAAGACTTTTACATTCAAAGAAATAAATAAGCTATACCCATGAAGTATGGTACCTGCCTCTTTTACTGGTCCTTTCCTTTACATTACCTTTCACTTACTTTTCCTTCACATGACCTTTTCAGTATAGCAGAGCTCATTGCTGACTCTGATCCACAGAGTTGGTTGGGGTATCTTCCCACCTACGTGTTCAGTTCCTTCTGCTCCTCCAGGATGGACACGGTGGCAGCAGCTTGGGATCTAAGTGCCAGACATCAAAGCACCAGAGAGCTAATCAGCTAGGAAAGGCAGAAGCTGGATGGAAATTCCCCCTGGGTTGGATTTTGCCCACAAAACACTGCCCAGATTAYTACTGGAATGAATGGGGTAAACTCAATTTCATAAGGAATGTAAGGGATAAAACAGGCTTTCATGGAATGAAGAGCTAAACAGCTCCTGAGACATGTGAAATTTTGCTAGCTAAGGACCGAAAAATTGTAATGACCACAGTATGAATACTGCACAGTGAGCTCACCTTGCCACTTGAGTGCTCTGATGCATCTTAGGCAAGGACAGAAATTCTGACTGTCTTTAAAATCAGAAAAAAAAGGCAGAAATATGGTCATTACTAAGTTAGGGAGACAGCCCTGTAGACTGCAGGGCCGTTGTTAATAGAATTCTTCTCAGAATGAAAGCATSAATTTCAAAAATTACTCTTACCTCATTCAATTATTGTGGCACAGGGAAAATGTCATGGAATGATCAAGCTGGCCACATATGTATACACATGAATTACACCTTTGAATGAGGTGGTATCATTAGAGACACTGTGTARTTAATAGCTAAAATGATTAAAATGATTCTGAAAAAAATACTTCTAAAGATCTGTATTTATAAAAAACATAAACAACGTCAAGTACCTGAAACAGTGGTTCTTTCTTTCTTACTACTACCTGCCATAAATTAGGTTTTGCAGACAAGGACAATTACACTGCTGCTGAAAACCCCTAATTTACTCCTGGGTATAAAAGTATAAAAGCTACCAAGTTTAGAAATAATCCACAACTCAACCCAAGGACTGTCTCATACGTTGGGCTTTCTGGTGCTTTCATACATGGGATAAAACTCTTGGCAGAAAATTCCRCCCTTGACCTGTCACTCTCAGGTATCTGGGAACGACTATTAAATGGAGAGGACACGCAGCTTTCCAATGGAACTTAAGCCCTGTTCGTAACATCCACGTATCCATCCCCTTTTTGGTCCTAAAAGTGAGATGGTAAATGAAAACAGCTGAAGTAAACAGGTCTGTTTGGCAGCGATGAGGAGCAGTTTTGCTGGCCAGTGCTACTCTCAGGTTATGCTCTGTCATGCAGGCATAATGATCCTTATTCTAATAGAGCCAAAACATTGCACAACGTGGCCATGCTCCTTTCAGACATCACCCCCTCCCCAGTCATGCCTTAAAAACACTGGAAAGGAAATAATTCTCCTTCGAGTTAACAAGAGCAACTGGTAAAAGCACCTACAGTGGTACAACTCAGTAAGCTGCAGAGCACACAATTCCTTGCAAATCTACAAGGAAGATCAACGTGAAGGTCACCTGAAGACAGAGAAGTGAGCCAATATGGGGGGGTCAGGAGCTGGACTTTGCTGCAGCTACACAGATTCATAGCTCAAACTGCACGGGCTGGATGGTCACATTTCCCTAGAAAGAAGCTCTAGAGCAACAGGTACGGGAAAAGATATGCTCCTCTAGTYCTCGCCCAGATTTGATGCTTAAAAAAATGGGTTCAGAAGAAACTCTTGTTCTCAATGTAAAAATAAGAACCACCAAGATCGGGCCCAAACACTATAGGTCAAATTCAAAGCTTCTAGCCTGTTGTCTATGGTCATTCCTGAAACGCGAAGAGTCCATTTCTAAAACTGCACCAGTTTCTCATCTGAAACATTTATTTACACACTTCCTAGCCCTGCTTTTACCTCTTTCCTACACCTGGACTGCGTGGTACTCAGACTTCTTACCCCTGTATTTTGTGAAAGATAAGTTTATTTATGCTTATTTTGGATAACTCAGTATTATTTGCTATGCTATTGTACATTCTTGAGTTGAAAGGTCAAATTCTGTAAAGTTCATCCATCGGTTCATAGCAAAATGGACAGGAGGAGATTTGAAATGTACTTTGCAGTTTTGCTAATGACCTGACATACAGAAAAAAAAAAGGCATAAAGGGCTATAGTTTCACTAATTCCAGTTGTCTATAACAATTTTTTCCAGTTGAACATGTCTCACATAGCTGATTTGTAAAATCAACCTATTGATTTATAAAAAGTATCTCCAGATGGAGAAGAAAAATACCGAATCAGCATCACCTGAAGGACCTGGGTGTCATGATGGATGACAAGATGACCATGAGGCAGCAGTGTGCCCTCGTGGCCAAGAAGGCCAACGGGATCCTGGGGTGCATTAAGAAGAGCGTCTCCAGCAGATCGAGGGAGGTGATCGTCCCCCTCTACACAGCCCTGGTGAGGYCACATCTGGAGTACTGCGTCCAGTTCTGGGCTCCCCAGTACCAGAGGGATATGGAGCTGCTGGAGAGAGTCCAGCGCAGGGCTAGGAGGGTTATCAGGGGGCTGGAACATCTGCCCTATAAGGAAAGGCTGAGAGCTGGGCCTGTTCAGCCTGGAGAAGAGGAGGCTGAGGGGGGACCTGATCAGCGTGTATAAATACCTCAAGGGAGGCAGTGAGGAGGAGGGGGCGGCCTCTTGTCAGTGGTGGCCAGCGATAGGACTAGAGGAAACGGCCACAAGCTGAGGCACCAAAAGTTCCGCAGGAATTTAAGGAAAAATGTCCTAAATCCCACTTGTGGGAACATGCTACATCTACTTCCCAACAGTATGGACAAGACTGGAGCATATTTCCTCACCCTACAAGAAGACAAGCTAGGGTGCACACCCATCACTCAGCTTAGAATCAGCCAGAGCCACAAAGGGAAACTGATGGGTACACATGACTAGGAGGGGTAGTGCCCTAAACGACCCTTTCATGTCATACACYGGAACTGAGATGAACCACATTGACCTGGGAGGAAATGGAAGGCCTCCAAATACATTAATGAGAATGCAAATTTCTAAAGACAAGAAAGAATTCAGGAGAGATGGTTGAGAGCTGTACTGTGTGTGCTAATTGCATAAACAGACAAGTTATCACACACATAATGACATTTTTGAAGGCACTACAGTACCTACTCTCTTTAAAATACCTGAAATTGCTTTTAATGTACTAATTCCTGCACTGCTATACATKTGTGGTTCTTTTAAAGGAAATCTGGATCCTTGGTTTAAACAGATCACTATCTGAGGGTCTGTCAATCACCTGGCAAAACATCTTTGGGATGTTTTAATCCTTCTGATTTCTCTGAAAGCAACACAGCCAGCATTTCCCCAGCTCATAACAGTACAACTTGAGCCCAAATTAGAAGATTACGGTCTCTCTGTCAAACAAGATACTTTTTCAGGCATGCTACAGCATTTGGCCCTGTGAGAATAGGTGTGAGGCTGCCAGTTGTGCCATGTGAATTACATCAAGCCTGAGGCTGAATGGAGCCCAAGCTAAGAACAGGAATATAAAGATTTCTTTCATCGTGTTTGTTTAGCTGTGCAGTCAGCTCACCAGCAACTGTCTGTGGGTCGTCTGCAAACACAGAACAAGTTAAGAACTAGAATCTCTATCTGTTCACCTCCACCCCCTTTACACACACACATATCTCTGAATTAAAATGACAGCCATTTATGTTGTGAAGACTTTGGGCCTGAGTTACAGAATTCAGGCATATACCTTCAGTTTAGACTTCATTTTAAGAATTTACTAAAACGCCTGATTGTATAAAAGCCCTAAGTTTGGACATGTCAGGCATTGCAAATATATATTATCTCAAAGAGCTTAAATAGACAGAGAAGATATAGTAAGAGGGCAGACATGGTCTTCTAACTGTAAAGTGCTCAGGAGGATTAAAGCCCTAACTGAACATGCACAAATATCAATATGAGGCCAAGAGCTATCATTTAACAGTGCTTTTTATAAAAGGCAGAACCTCATTATGAGGAACACTTTTTTTAAGAACATCCTGTCAACAGCATTTATAAGCAATTTTACAGTAATAATCCCGCTGAATAAGGGACAGGAGTTACTGAACACACCGAACAGTTACAAGCACCCTGGCAAGTTATCAGTTTGGGATCACTGGATTCTGCTCATCTACATTTTCTTGCCACTTTTAAATGATTTGGGCTCCTGGTCTTCATGGAAGACCAATCTTCCAAAATTAAAAGCCCAGTTTATATCATGAAGCTTGGGTGTGGTGTGGTGTGGGAAGTGGTATACTTGGGAAGTGGTGTATCTCAGCAATGTAGGAAATGGCTCCAGAATACATAGCATATAAAAGGGTTTTGAGAACACTGTAGTAAGCACAATTGCCTGAACCAATGGACCTAATTTATTCATACTCAGTGAGCCTTCCTCTTTGATTTTTTGGGGGTTGTTTGTTTGTTTCTGACAAAGCTGTTACAATCCAGAGGTTATCAAAAGTTTAAAAGAAAAACAAGAAAAACATTGCAAAGCCAGGATTGCCATCTTCCACTAACACAGCCGCAGTTTGTTCTTAGACTCTCTCCTCAACATCTAGAGAGTAGCTCTCAATCTCCTTCTCTGAGTCCTCTGCCTCTCTCCTTCCACCCGTCTGGCACAACGACTGCAATCAGCCTCAGAGCCTCCCTGAACTGCAGAGTCTCACTGATTTCCCACAAGACCAAGAAGAAAATGGCTGTTGCCTCTCTGAGAGAGGAGCATCAGAAACACAGGTCAAAATAAGTCTCTCTCTTATGCAGCCTTTGCAGACTATGGCTTGCTCTGTCACAATATTTTTTTGCAAGGAATAGGCCATCTTGGCAGGGAGCATCACTGAAGGACAGTCTTGCTTGTAACTCAATGCAAGACAAGAATGTGAATGTTAAGGCTTGTATAGCCTATCCTTCTTACCCCAAAGACATACAGCTCACTAGAATATCTGCTGGATGCCTCAGACAGGCATCTGTCACCTRTCAGCTAACCTGCACCCATCTCGGTGCCTTTTCAGCGTCCCTTCTCCAAATTCACTCTTGTGACCTCAGGGAATGAGAGAAATGTACTGTCAGGTACAGGTCTGAACACATTCCATTAGTCCATATTTTCAAAAGCAACTTAAACACACAACAGCTTATGAAGCATTTTGGATCCCAAGAACTCAGGTTAGATTTATAAAAACTGCTGAAAATTCACTTCTAAGTTTCACTGCAAATTAAGGGTCTCAAGTCTATACACACTACATAATCTTAAAAACAAGCGTTGGGTTCCCGAGTCACTTAGACAATTTTTAAAATTTTACCCATGACCATAGTTCATTCCCCTAAATGTTAAAAAGCAGAAACCACTCCCAAAACCAAGTCTGGGAAACAAATTTGCAGCTGCTCACTGTAGCTCAGTACTTAGCCTGTTGAGTCACCATAATGACCACAGAACGGATGGATTATATGATTTTAATAGGTCAGACACCACTGTTTTTTCCTTTACAATCACACATCCTAAAACAACTAAGCAGCAGCCTGAGATAAGTCGGACACACGTGTCCACACTGTTTATTTTGTACAGCCATCACCTCTTCTCCAGGTGTTTGCTGTTACGTTTGCACCTGACCATCTAGTGCTATCTATCTGTTCAGTTGAGGACACAGTGACGAAGGACACCAAAAAGGTCGAGGAACCGAATGCCTTCTTCGCCTCCCTCTTTACTGCTACAACCAGCCCTCAAGACTCCCAAGGCCCTGAGAGCAGAGGGGAAGGCTGCAGCAAGGAAGAGCAACCCTCAGCAGAAGTTTCCCTCCTGCAGCCAGGGAACACTTAACCAAGTGGCCATAAACATGTCCTGGGGATTTCAGAGAATCCAGGCACAAGTCCACACGGAGTTGCAGTGTTGCTGTAAGGAAGAAAGAGGACCCAGAGACCTACAGCCTCCCCTCCGTCACGGAGAAGGTGAGGGAGCAACTCATCCCAGCCACTATTTCCAGGCACATGAAGGACAGGAAAGTTACTGGGAGTCAGCATGGTTTTATGAAGGGGTTTTATGATTTTACCTAATCAACCTGACAGCCTTCAATTAAGAGATGACTGCCTTGATGGATGAGAGGAGAACAACAGATGTTGTTTGCCTTGCCCACAGAAAGGCTTTTGACACCATCTCCTATAACATCCTCATAGACAGGYAGGCAAAGTATGGACTAGGTAAGTGGTCAGTGAGCTGGACTTTTCAATCCAGTGGGCTCTGAAGGCTGTGATCAGCAGTATGGTCCAGTTGGAGACCAGCCACTAGAGGTGACCCACCGTGGTTGACCTTGGAGCCAATACTGTTCAACATCTTTATTAATGACCTGGATGATGAGAGTGAATGAACACTCAGCAAGACAACTGATAAGGCCAAACAGCAGGAAGTGACTGGAACACCAGATGGTTGTGCTGCCATTCAGGGGACCCTCAGCAGGCTGGAGAATTGGGGAGAGGGGAATCACATGCAATTCAACACCTGGGCAGGAATAAGTCTATGCACCCATACAAGCTGGGGACCACCAAGCTGCAGAACAGTTTTGCAGAGAAGGACCTGGGGATCCTGGAAAACACGGGCTGGCAGCGTGTCCTTGCGGAAAAAGCGGCCACTTAGTCTGCATTAGGAAGAGTGTGGCCAGCAGGGTGAGGGAGGCGATCCTTTCCCTCTAGTTAGCTCAGATGGAGCCAGGTCTGAACTGCTGCCTCCAAGCCTRGGTTCTCAGGATGGGAAAGACATGGACTTGCTGGAGCAAGCCCTGTAGGAGAGTAGGAGAAGGCTTTTGAGCAGAGAACTGGGTCCATTTTACCTGGAGAAGAGAAGGCTCAGAGGGATTGTATAAATTGTATGTATAAATATCAGAAGGCAGGGTGTCAAGAAGATAGGGTCAGATTCTTGTCAGTCTTGCCCAGTGGACAAAGGGCACTGGACACATAATGAAACACAGGAAGGTCCACCTTAACACATGAAAACATTTTTTTTTTTTAACTATGGGAGTGACTAAACCTTGTGTCATGTTACCCAGGGATGTTGTGGAGTCCTGAGCTTCATGGTCCTGAGAAACCTGCACTAAGTGACCTTGTTTCAACAGAGGGGTGGACCTGATAATGTCCAGAGATCCACTCCAGCCCCAACTATTCTGTGATTCTTTGAGGACAAGGATTTGAGGACAATCCTTGAGGACAATTTGAAACAGTCCTCAGATTGTCTGCAGGAATAATGCAGGTATTATTCCTGCAGACATATTCCTGCAGACATATTCCATAACTGCTCTAAACACGGGCTTTGTCCCTCCTCCTCATAGTTGTGCTTAGCAAACACCATTGAAACGAAGGAAAATGTTACAATGCAGTCTGCCTTTAAATGAACATTGATGTGACAGTCTCAGCTGATGCTAGATTTGTTTCTACTCTGCAGTTATGGCTATTGAGACACTGGACGATAGCAGCCTCGGTTATAGCAGAATCCCAGCTGCAGCACACAGGGCATTACAGATGTAGCATCCATGGAGGCTACTTTAAAAATACACTCACTGAGGAAATTAATTTTTTTGCAGAGATTTTTCCTTTTTCTCCCCCCTTGTCCTTCTCTTCTAGTTTCATGGACCACATGGAAAAAATCTTCTTCCTACTCTCACATTGTTAGAAGAAAAACTGCTGGAGTAGCATACTCCTCTGAAAGCTGCTCTGTGAAAAATACGGAAGTTAAGGGTAGAATACAGCAGGTAACACTCAAGCCCTCAAAGAAGCCTGGTGTGTAGTGCTTCTTTCTGCTACCAATTTCATGCTTTCCTTCCTTCATTGCTGAGCACTAACGCCTACTAAGTGGCTTTAGCACTGCCAGAAAGTAAACTTCTTGCGCTGTTTCTCTGAGAAAATGAAAAGTGGTGCAGGACACGCACAAAACTTCTAGAAGAATGAAACCAGCTACAATGTAGCCAATGCCACTTTCTGGTTTTGACTTTTGTAGTGCCAGGATGTCCCATCAGTCTGCAGTGACGYGGTCCTCAAATTCACAAGACATACTTTGAAGTGAGACAAACAGCCCCCAGCAGCACAGCTGGGCTTGCCTACTTTGTGAGCGATTTGTTGAACAAGGGCCTGAATAGGAGCAAGTAATTTATATTATACAGAGGGCTTCTGAGGAAGTAATCCATGCAGAAGGTAATAAAATAAAAAATCCTTCCTGTGTTTAAAGGTAATTTGACACAAAGTCTAGCTCTGCCTTAAGAACTTTAGGGAAAAATTTCAAGTGTTCTCATTTCAAGACATGTAATAACCTAACTGGTGTGACCTCTGCCAGACAGGAAATGGCAAAATATATTCAATGATTTTTTTTCTGCTATCAGCAGAGTGCTACACAAAAATGAGAAAAGAGAAGAATGTCCCTTTCTTCCTTTTACCCCCTAAACTTTGGCCTTAAAGGGRAAAAAAAAACAGAAGGGCAAAGTACATTCGACAAAGTGGAAGATGAATAGGCAGATACAGTGGCCTAGGCTGGAGCTGTAAAAGAAAAAAGAAAGCTTAGTCCTGAATCCAATTGGAATAGGTTCCCTTCTAAAAATCCCAGCCTAAGATCACAATTGGGAGTTTTTATGCTCTAAGCAGGAGTTGCAAGCAGGCTACGTGCTACCCACAGCAACACAAACAGAGCAAGCTGGCTGAAAGAAGGGTCAATGGCTGCTCTAACCAGTCTGCTCTACTTTGTTCTACAGAGAGCACGGTGTGGGCCATGGTGGTCAGTCACAGTGTCACAGTTGGCACGCCGGGGAGGGGGCAGCTTCTACCAACACTGTAAYGGGATCTCAGGTGGCCATGCAATCATGCATGAGTAAAGAAGTGATATTAATGGAGCATTGATGGGTTATTCACTTTATGGTTACTTCTCAGGAGTTTACTTAAAACACTGGGTTGATGTAGATATGAAAATGCCACAGAGCAAATTACATGAATTTGAAACATATACCTACTATGAAAACTGAAAGTTTTAGGTTTTCCTGTGGTTACCAGCTTGCAAGCCATTCCACACAGGCAGATCCTTGTGTCCCCAATTAACCTCAGTCAACTAACTTAAACAGGGCTGTGTATGACTAAGGTCCGCATTCGTA
This sequence comes from Nothoprocta perdicaria, assembly GCF_003342845.1. Classification (NCBI taxonomy): domain Eukaryota; kingdom Metazoa; phylum Chordata; class Aves; order Tinamiformes; family Tinamidae; genus Nothoprocta; species Nothoprocta perdicaria. The sequence continues at coordinate 610,733 of NW_020455498.1, read as the reverse complement.
AGATTCAGAAAATGCTTTGTATAAAAAATCGGTCTTTGGCCAACCCTGATTGCTGCTAAGTTGCATCTGATAGGAGGAAAATGTGCCTGTTTATGAGAATTTATATCAAAATTTCCTTGGAGACCAGGATAGCACTATTTTTCTTGCTGCTTTTGTAGTCACCGCTTTGGTGTAATTATCCTTCTCTTGCCAATATCAAAGCGGAGTGGGAGAGGGACTTTTTTTTCAAAGGCAGGATAAATCCCCTAGCCTTTAAGTTCTGATGTCTTCAGTTTATGACTCACTACATCCCAAGCGAAATGAAGCTGTGATCAGAGCTCGAGACCTGATCCAACGCACATTGAAATCAATGGGAATCTTTCCGTTGACTTCAATGGAAGGCGGGTCACACCCTTAGCAGGCACTAGCTGCACTCATAACAAAACCACCCTCCGGTTTTCAATGGCAGAAAACATGGTCAGCCTGGGAGCAGCGGGGATCCCAAAGGTCACGGATCGTCTACAGGAAAAAACCTCATACAGGCAAAGCTCATACAGAGACGCTCCAGCTGCACCTGTCTGCACTGTGCCTCTTCCTAGCACTATCAGCCCAGACAAAATGGAGCCCAAGACAAATATTTATCACAAAAATGTAAAAAGCACAGGGCTTGGCAAAAGTCAAAATCTGGCCCAGAGTGGAAAATGTAAAATAATTATTCAGTCTTAAAATAGTCTTCAAATAAAACCAAAGGAAACTTAAAGAAATGATCTCAGTTCAACTTAGCTGTTAGAAAAGACCTTTTAGTTCAGTTTATGACATGAACTAATGGCAGTTCATGCAGGACTTCTAAAAGAAGGGAAATAAACAGCATAAACAGTGCCAGGCCTGTGTGCTAGCAGACACTGAAAAACAACTGTATGCTGCCTTTAACATCCTTTATATGGATCCTACCTAAAATAGGTGGGATCTCTATAGTTACAAAGAAAAWGTCACACTGAGGGAACATCAATCTTTAAAATAGGGCACATGCAAGGCTCCTGACAACCAGCCTCTCAGAGCAAAAACTGCACAAGTGCATATTCTTTGGAAAGGCAAGAACAGTGACTAAGGATGTCGGTAAGAAATTGATTAGTGGTAGCGAAAAATAAGCAAGGAGCAAAAAGGAATATTGATCTTCTAATGGCAAAGAACACCTGGGTTGGATGACTGCATTTACTGGGTGGCCTTCAGCTCTGTTTGCAACTCCGCAGTACCGAAGCACGGCGGAGCAGTGGAGTTTTGGGGCAGGAGGGGTGAATGTGCCCGCAGACTCRCTGTCCTCACGCTGGCTGGAACGCCCTGACGTGCTGTCTGCCTGTTATTTGGTACCTCAAAACGTTTCACTCGGGAGGGCCTCACCGGAGTAATCACTTCTTCTGACTAGCCTGTCAGCCTGAGCTTTGTGGGCTGTGAAAAGAGACAGGCCTTTTTTCACGCTTTGGGTTTTTTTTCTGCACTTAACTTTTCACCAAACCAAGACRTGCCCAGTGCAGGAGCGATTTCGCTGGGTCCGCTACTGACTCAGCAGAAGCTCAGCTATAAACGAAGGGCCGCGCTGCCGCCCGGGGCGGGTGGAYGGTCTCTACGTGAATGAGCACACTGTGCTGCAGGTGAGGGAGACGACAGCGGGCACCCACTGGGCGCTGCCAGGAGCCGACGGGAGCAGCCAGCGAGCTGGCTTGTGAAACAGGAGCGGAGCCTGTTAGCAAACCGCGCCGCTGGAAGCCCCTCGTGCCCTGGCGAACGTGACCCCGCCGGGGGACGCGTGGCAGGCGGCGTGACGCTCCTGGCCGCCGTCCCCCTTGAGAGGGCCACGGGGAGCTCGGCTGCAGGGCGCACGCCGCCGTCAATAAACGTCCCCTCCATGCGTGCGGCGCCGGCGTCGACCCGCTGCCGCGTCACCCCCAGCCCCCTCAACGGCCACTTCCCTCCCCTCCTCCCCCCCCAACGGCCGCGCCCCGCGAGCCCCCGGCGGGAGCCGTTAACGGCCGCCGCGCGCCCCGCGCTGCGCCACAGCGCCCCGCCGCCATCACGGGGCCCGGCGCGGCGGCGAGCCGGGCCCGGCCGCGGGCCGGCACCTACTTCTTGCAGGGGATGAGCGCCTTCCTCTCCTCCAGGATGCGGAGGCGCTCGTTGGGGCCGTCGTAGGACACGGCCGCGCGCGTGTTGCGGCCCGTGCCGTGCTCGTAGTACACGGCGCGCCCTTCCCACTGCCGC